>NC_092075.1:19520000-19887500 GCF_039877785.1 Chaetodon trifascialis
TTGTCGTCAATTTGTTCTGAACATGACTCATCCTCTTTCAGTTTCGTACGCCTTATGTCTCATGTCACAGTATTGTTCATTATATCTGTCAGTTATGATAACACTGTAGACCCCAAGTTAATTGCTAAGTTCCTGAGACAGAGACATCATTTAAGTCTGACAGGACGACCACGAGCACTCAGACAGGTCGTAAACAACCTCCAAGTTATAGCCACATTTATTTGGTAGAGAAAGCAAAGGTTAAAAGTAGAATTATTTCCCAAGCTGTCGGCTGTAAATCCATCACAGTTTAGAGCCACCTCCTGCTTCAGTTGTGACCTGGTGTGCTGTTGTACCTATCTACAAAAATTTCAGGTGCAAACATTTTGAGTCTTACTTCCAAATACATAGTCTGGATACAAAATACGAAACTACGCATATAAGACCCTTATGGAAAATAACCAGAATTATCTGGAAGGAAGGAGTTGCACTACT
This sequence comes from Chaetodon trifascialis, assembly GCF_039877785.1. Taxonomy (NCBI): domain Eukaryota; kingdom Metazoa; phylum Chordata; class Actinopteri; order Chaetodontiformes; family Chaetodontidae; genus Chaetodon; species Chaetodon trifascialis. The sequence goes on from NC_092075.1 coordinate 19,520,475, forward strand.
TCCCACTTTTTTAAAGATTATAAACAGGAAGGTTGTTGCTCAGGCAGACAACTTGATAGTTTGCAGGATCAGCAAAATGCCTGAAAGTTGTCATGTCTCAGGATGAACCTCTGACAAGTGAAATAAGGCTTACGCCATGTCCACACAGGCCATGCAGCATAAGCAGCATGTTAGCAGCATTTACAGCTCTGTCTGTGTCTGCACATGGATGACGCTCAAACACACAATCACTGCAGTTACAGGTGTGAAACAGAAGAAAGACTTGAAGCATGAAAATATGCACGCTAACGTTTATTGTGTAAACGTTAGAACGGACAATGACAGTGCTAACTTGCTGACCCCTTACTATTGCTACCTTCTTAGTTAAGACTGTTAGCATGCTAACATCTGTAAACACAACGTACAACTGAGGCTGATGGAAATCCAGCAAAGAGCGAAAGAGAGAGTCGTGCAGCTAGCCTGACTAAAATAATCTAGTAATTTGTACCACCACAGACCAAAACAGGCACAAAAATAACACACACAAGATTTGGACATTTTCACACACAGAGAAGGAAAGAGAGGAACCAAGCAATGAATTCAGACAACACAGATGATGCCAACTGCATCTGTATTGGTATTATTCTGTCAGCGTGACACTTTCTGATCATTTTCAACAGAAACATTGTTATGAATGAGAACCATAAATCTTTATAATGTATTAGATTAGGTTTTTCAGCAATATCCCATTCTCTGTGTGTTTCCTCTGTTGCCTCAAAAGCATCTAATGAAGCAGTAAGTCACACAGAAAAGAACAATATATGAACATTAAAGGCGCAAATCCAAACATGTCAATATAACCAGATTTCACCAACAGTACATTTCTGCAACAGCAGTCAAATGGGACTCAGCTGGTATAACTTAAAGTAAAATGTAGATGCTCTATCTTTGCAGGAATCCACCGTTGAGAAAGAGTAAAAGTGTACAAATGGATGCTGTAAAAGACCATTTATTTCCAGCTGCATTCATTGATATTTTGGCTACTTTGGGGAAAGCTGGAAATGCAACATCTGGGGTATTATCACTATGTTATTGTAAATCCAGAAAACACACACAGAACATTAGGATCCCTTTGCAGTCATGTTTGTGTCCACCTGATGAACGTCAGTCCCGTGTTCACTGTCCTCTAATCTCTAGTTTGGTCTCCACCAACTCCTGAAAACATGTCTGGCTCCATAGCTGCTAGATGTTGCACTTTCCCCCTCAGCTGTGTTCTGTGCAGTGCTGAGCAGGTAGTGCACAGTGGTTTGGTGAAAACAGCTGCCTGGAAACACTGAGACAGGGGGATAAATCTCTGCAGCTTCCTCAGAGTGACACCGTTCATGTGATCCACTGTTAAAATGAAAATATCGTTTGGTGCATCATTAAATGCTAAATGAACATTTTCTATGTTGGCTGCAAAAATCAAAGCAGGAACAATGGCAGAGAGTGAGCAGTGACTGTGGCAATGGAGCCTGAAAGAAAGAAAGAAAGAAAGAAAGAAAGAAAGAAAGAAAGAAAGAAAGAAGCTGGAGGAAGGGAACCAAGAGAGAGGTGGGAGAAAAGAAAGAGAGAGATAGTCTGTCCTGAAGCGATGAGAGAGAGTTGGAGAAGAGTTTTATTATTTGTTGTTTTTTTATTGTTTGGTCTCAGCTGGCACAACATCTTCTGTGTGTGTGTGTGTGTGTGTGTGTGTGTGTGTGTGTGTGTGTGTGTGAGAGAGAGAGAGAGAGAGAGAGAGAGAGAGAGAGAGATGCAGAACTGCTTCCCTGTGTACACACACACACACACACACACACACACACACACACACACACACACACACACACACATCAGTACTAAGTGAAAGTGCCCTCAGAGGTTAGAATTTACATAATGATCCTGTATCAGTTTGATTTATCTGTTCAAATCCCCACCTCCCGTGTGTTTTTTTTTTATTATTATTTCCTTTTTTTTGATCTGGGTGAAGCAGTTTACTGATCCGCTGTCCCTAATTGGAAGAGCAAGGCACTAACGCACCCCGAGTGAGAGTTCGATTCCCCGTGGGGCTGCGCATGCTAAACACGAGTACTAATTTTGTCCATTTAAATGGGACATAATACTATAAATGTTTAATAATAATAAAGTAGCTGCTCATGAGAGGAAGAGATTCAGAGTCAAACGAGAAACCTCGGGGGACAAAGTGCGTCGAGGGAGTTTTAGGAGGAAGCTTTTTCAAGAACAAGCATCTTTAGAGAGCATATCTGTGATACATCGTGCACGTGTTACAGTACTTGATGCATTTATTCTGCAGCTAAAACTATGTTGTTGCACCTCTTCTGTAAGTCTGCATGTGTAAACTGGGGATGACTCCCCTCTGGTGAAGCTAATAACAGGTGACCAGATGCAGCTGGGGACACCAGTGTTTCCTAAATCCAGACTGCATACTAACTCTATTAAGTATGTATAGCCTCATATACATTTTTTAACCAAATCGTATGCAAAAAAAAAATAAAAAATCAACACACTTTGCCACTTTATACTATGAGAATGATACAAAGACATCAGAGGTCAGTTGTTTTTTCACATGCACTGCAGGAGAATAGTGTACAACACCAACACACTTAAGAAAAATCAACTAATTTGTATAGTGTGTACACAGCACACACACTTCATATTCGTTGGGATGTGCTGTATGTGTGACAGAGGACACAAGACAGCTGCAGAGTTAGTGGATGCTGAAGTGGATGTTTCAAAAGAAAGAAATGTTTATTTTTACCTCTGCTGCTATAAGTCCAAAATTAGTCCACCAAATTGAAGCATTTTTTTAATCTGTATCAGCAGGATGGCTATTTTCTCATCTCTTAGGCAAAAACATGGTTTAAGGAAAGGTCATGGTTTGGGTTGAAGTCTATCCATCAGTCAGTCAGCACAGTTGTTTGGCACTATTTGTACTATTTGTACTTTTCTCAGTCACTCTCTATATTCACACTCACTATGTCTCATTTGTTCATCCATTCATTTATTACCTCTCTTGCTTCCTCACTTGTGTGCATTTATTCATGTTAATGTTTTTTTAAATATGCATGTTGAGTGAATTCAGTGTGGTTGACTTCAATCAAACATACATTTTAATTAGACACGTTTGATCAGCAGTTTGATTCATTCATCTGTTCGTTCGTCGGTTCCATACTCCTCCAGTCAACGCCATTTAAATTTTTCAGATGTGATCTGTGCAGGTGTCTGCCATGACTATCAAACTCACCTCAAAGAGAATAACACTTCTCTGGGGTCTCTCTCTCACACACACACTTCCAAACCTCCCCAGTGTCACACACATCACACTAATCTGATCAACTCTTTTGAGACAAACAGCAGTTAACTATAATATAATAAATATAAATACAATTTGGAATTGTTATTGTTAGCAAAAGCAAAATGTACTATTGATCCAAAAGATATTAGAGATATTATTAAAGTTTCACTCCTGGCATTGATTAAACCTTAATTAATTAATTAAACCATCTCTGTTCATCAAAATTACATATTTAGAAGATTTGTCCCATTAAAAAAAACCCTCCTCCACTCACCTGAGCGTACCTGCTCACCTTCGACTCATCAAACATAGAAACCTCTTGTCAAAGCACTTGTATTCATTTTGCTAGCTACTGTAGGCTACACAACAAATAAGAACAAGAAATAGAAATAGACTAAATAATGCATTGTCACCTACAAGTCAACATATCAGGTAATATTTTTCATGTATCTACAATGTTAAAAACATAACTGTAATAGATAGCTTGAGCCTTCAGCACGTTATCATACGAGAACTCCTCTCAGGAAGTCGATGTTACTGGTTCCTTTGGTGTGGTGTTACTGTATGAACCCTGGCTGTCTGAATGTGTGTTTTTCAGACTGTCACTGGTCCACTGCAGCTCTCAGGTGGGAACGCTCAAGCATGGTGTTGACTGCTTATTTCACTGATATGTGTGATATATAAAAACATGCCATGGACATGTTAAGAGGTTTAAAAATGAGATTTTCATTTATGCAGGGCTTTAACTGCTCAAAAAGAGAAGATGATTGTGTGTGAGAGTCTGTTGGAGAGAATAGATTTGCAGAACAGCCCTTTAAAGGATTCAGCTTTGGTGTGAACAATTGCCCATCAATGAGAGATCACGAGCTGATCTTCTGACGCCTGCAGTGAATGAATCTAACAGACAAGCAATTAAATGATTAATTATTGCATCTATCTGCTTTTTTAATATTTTCAGGTTGGTGAAATCAGCCATTATTCAGGAGGAGAGGTTATACAAACTGTTTGATCACTAACAAAAGTAAACCTTTGATGTTTACATTTTATTCACAGTTTTTAATGTGTGTGTTTTTCATGGGAATCAATAAGCGTGTTTCCCATTAGCATGAGCAAGCCTTTCCTGTTTTCCTGCTCTTCTCCCTCTGTGTGTTTCTATAGTAACCTTGGCTAAAATCCAAACAGCCGGTAGGGCCCTCTGAAGGGCACTACACAGACAAGATGAAAGATTTCCACCAGGCAACTGCAGCTTCCAGGCAACAGATAAATGTGATTTTTAAAGGAGGACATGCTTCTACTGAGCAGAGGAGCGGCACTGAATATCAGGGTGACAGTGGCCCATCCAACATTTTTACATGAACCAATAATAGGCTGGTTCCATATTTACTGGTACATTTAGCTGATTCCAATCTGATCAAGTCCTCAAAAATTAAAAATACAGTCATACAGACTGACGAGCAGCAACTCACAAATATAGCAAAGCTGTTGTAAACAGTGCAACTGGTGCAGTGACAATTATGGCAGCTAAGCATTGGACTGATATTCTGGGAAAAGCGTTATCTGAACCATCCCAGCTCATTAGGAATGGGGAAAAAAGTCTGTTCAACACAATCTGAGTTTTCTTGGAGCAACATCTAGCGGCCATTAGAGGAACAGCAAATTACAACATCCCTATAACAAGAAAAAGCATTATAAAAAACACTGATCTAATTAACAGCAATACAGTTGTAGGATTGGGAGTGCAACTACAGCACAGTGCTATAAAATTATGATTAAACATAATAGAATGTTCAGTTAATTATGTGTGTTGGTAGTAATGGATTGACTTGAACAAAGTTCCAATTTCATCTCAGGTACAGTCTCGAGGAAAAAGATGGCATTAAGGTAATAAGACTGTATCTCATTCAGGTGCAAGCTCTTTGTAAAGCTGAGTGAATTTCTCATCAAGTGGTGTGTGTGAAGTCCTGTACAATTCAGTGGCCAGTTTTCATCTGGTGGTTTATTAAATCAGGTTGCACCATTAAAACTTAAAGACCCCCTCCAAAGAAAATCATGGTTTTAATCTTGTTACCCTGTTCAGGTGGTGGTTTTATATGCTACAAGACAAATCCTGAGCAAAGTAAGCAGTCAACACCATGCCTGAGCATTTTGAACTGCAGTGGACCAATAACAGTCACACAAGCACGGATTTGGAAACAAATACTGATAGTTTATATGGTTTGGGCTTTAAGAAAGTTACAGCAAATGTTACTCAAAGCAGTTTATCAGACAGCAAAGCTGCTGAATTAGATGATGGCTATATTTATTATGTTACTTCTGATGGAAACTTCTCATGACTCTTTGCTTATTCACAGAGGAAGCATGCCATGATAAAGCTTGTCCTCATAAGATATAGTGCTAATGACAAAGTTACATAATTCAAGTGCACATGGCATATGGCAGTTTTCCTCCAGAGAAAATTTGAAGGTAAGCAGGTACACTCCAACTGGAGGGATGGGTGGAGAAAGAGGCAGGGACTTTTGCATATTCATAAATACAAAGGTGTGGACTCATATCTAAGCCAGCGTAAGATGTGTGTGTAGGGTTTAGGAGGATCTGGAAGAGGAATGTGTTTACATTACCTTGGAATAAGCCCTTTATAGAGAGGGGGAGTGGGTCATCTTCTATGGAGTCTACCATGTTGCACCACCATGTTTCGACAGTGGCCCAGCCCTTCCAAACAGGTGGTGTTACTGACCTTTTATCTACTGAAAAATGAGAATTACATACCATCTACTTTGACAAAATCATTCAGCCCTGTAGTAACATAAACATTCACTATGGTGGTTGTTTGGTTCAGCTGCCTGTTTAGCTGTTGCTCTTTCTTATTTATTCTTACTGTAACTATTACTGTTCAGAATACATTTTACGATACAACTATACTTGGAGTATTTATTTTCAGTCGATAGTATAGTAAACTCTCAGGGCGAGTTGGCGAACTGCTGTAGCTGGCCAGCTAACGAGTAACTTGCCAGCTGGGTTAGCGTGAGTCAGTCACAATAGTTCCTGTTTGCTCAAGAAAAGAACATATTTGTATCATCCTGTCTCATACAAACGGTCTCTCAACCCCTTTGATGGAACAGTTTTTACTCCAACAGATATAAAATAATAAAAGTGGATTGTGCAACACAGCTAATCAGCTACGGCAGCTCGCCATCCCCTCAAACTGTCACAGTGGCTTGATATTGGTCACTGGTCTAAATTTGCATCTCCAGGTTCACCAGAGATGACTCAGGTTTTCTTTGTGTGGATTCCACTGCATTGAAGTCGAGTTGCCACTAAATTCTACCGTGTTAAATGCTGCTGTGAAAAGGCCGTGAGGTTGTGCTTTGAAAAAAATCTGAGAAATAAAAAAGTGAGGACAAGGCAGGGAGGGTAATTATTCCCACACTCACTTCACTGTTTGTTCTGTTCCCAGACACTCAGTTTGGATGTTGAAGCAGCAACTAGCGAAGGAGCTTTAAGCTCTGAGCATCAGTGTTTCTGTTTGTTCCCTGAAAGATTCATAAGCGCCACATCCACATGAATCATTCAATAAGGAAATGATTGGCGCAAACATGAAGTGCCATCTCTGCCACTGTGCACTGAAAAATTCATGCTTTTTAAGGCATAAATTATGACACGGCGCTCTCTGCCTCTGCCGGAGGGGGGTCTGTGACATCCTCCTCGTCAACCTTCCTCTTCCTGACCAAGGTTCACCATCTCTCTCTCTCTCTCTCTCACCCACACACACACACACACACACACACACACACACACACACACATTCACGTAGAAAAATTAAAGCAGGGAGAGGGGAAGAGGGGATTTAGAATATCACAATGGAAACATTCGCCATTACAAGGACAAAGGGACAAAAGACTCTAAACTGTACTTAAGGAAAATAGTAGTTTCATACAACTTGGGTCTTATTTTCATTGTTTTGGCTGTAATTTCTATCAGTGATAATGACATCATGCTCATCAAGTAAATTGTCAAGATCTGGGAACAAGAAGCGTTACCCCACCTGTTAGCTGTACCCATTCATCACAGTTTACAGACTGACCTCCTGGTTCAGTTTCACCCCTAAACTGTTTTCCTGTGCAATGAGGGATTATTACTGCCAGTTCAAGTGTGCATGCTTTCAGTTTTACCTCCAAGTTTAGATCATGTGGATAAACTGACTCTGAGCATCTGAGGGAAGGACAAAACAACAAGAAATAAGACCAAAGTTGTAATGAAGCAAATGTACTTGGATCCTTTCTGGCTGTTTCTCAGCAGAACTGGAGAAAATCTCATGACACAGTGAATTAACTCGTGTTTGCCCTTAAGATCACTGTTTGGGGCCCCCTATTCACAGCAACATATCCGTCATCCTAGATAGTGACATAACTTATTTTGGGAGTCAGTTAAACCACAAAGGTCTAAACCGTCATGCCCACTCGGGGTCATAGCCAGGGCAATTTCCACTTTCATTTACTCTTACATACATTTACTCTGTAGGATAGTCTTTACATCATCATCATCATCCTCTTCCTTCTCTCAATCTAGCAGAAGAGAAGGTGTTTCTTTTGCTCTACTCCCTCAGATTCTTAAAAAAAAACGACTTAAAGCCAAATATTAAAATATTAGATCATTCATTGTAACAGTAATGAAGGGATCACATTATGTTTTAGGGTTCAAAACCCTTTGAAATTGAATGCTATAGTCTCAGTGATCATACAGATCAATATTATATATATTTAACCTGATCATGATCCGGCATTTGATCTTTAAACAACCAACCTGCTTTTGTTTACAGTGTTTTTAGTGTCTTTGATGCTAGCTTCTCTGCAGAGTCCAATAAAGTTATCATGTACAGTTCAGATTTCAAGTTTTGATTGTGGTGTGAAGTAATCTTTGCACTAATAGTGTTTCAGGAGCAGTTTGATGGCAGAATATCTCTACTCTAACAGCTCTGATCATGTGACAGCTTCTGTCATAACACGAGAAACATTTTGATGAATAACTGTGAGGTGTGTAAAAATGTCCATGTATTTTTGGAGCACCTTTCATTTGAATAAATGGAGCTTTGGATCAGGTTCTTCAAAATGAATTTAATGTACATTAAGGTGAGCTAGATTTTTGGTCCTCTCCTCCAAACAAGTCGTAGGGGATTAAATGCTGAGTGAAACAGATCATTTCAGTTTAACAGTTTCAATTTCTCTGTGTGTGTGTGCCTCTCTCTCTCTCTCTCTCTCTCTCTCTCTCACTCACACACACACATACACACACACCCACACACACACACACACACACACACACACACACACACACACACACACACACACACACACACACACACACACACACACACACATTTTCTCTCATTACCATCATTATCATTGCCGGTCTGCTGAAGTGTGCGTGTGCATGCATGTGTGTGTTTGTGTGTGTGTTCCTCCGTCTATCTCTTCCACGCTCTCACTGCCAGGTCCTGATTTTTTTCCGGGGAGTGTGTGGTCCTATCTGTGTGAACATGTTCCTGTCTTTGTGTGTGTTCCTCTCTCTCTCTCTCTGTATATTCGGCCCTCACCTTGAGGCAAGTCGATCCTCTTACAGTAATACCATTGCCTAATCTCAGAGGCGTATCACAGGGAGCTCAGAGCGCTCAGCACTAATAGGTTCACGCAAATGGGATCTAGTCAAAAACCTCCCAATCCTCCTGCCACTGTAAATATGGAGAGTATTATCTAAGTCCGCCTGGAGGCCTCCGATGTGGAACTGATGCAGATTTGACAGAGAGACTGGGAGATAGCAGCCAAAAAAAGGTGATTTAACATGCTGTTAGCAGTGTTACAGCAGTAATTTTATTGGTTGTAGGGATGAATTGAATCAAATTTCAACTTTTAAAACCCTGATAGAGTCTGACGTCAGTCATGCAGGATTGCTTTCAGGAACAGACACCGTCACATGTTAATGAACATTTTGAAGGTAAAGAATTGAGTGACATTTTTGAACTCCTTGTTAAATGGATTCTTTTAAGGCCTTGAGTGTTGCTGATGCTCCTCTGTCTGCTCTTCCATTAATGATTAGGAGCTTTAATAACTTCATTGAAAGTTTGTTAAAGCAGCCTGCCTGCTTGGATTAGAGTGTGCCTTTAATATTTACGAGAACAGTAGTTCATCTAGATGCAGGCGTAGTTTGACCTCAACAGTTTTCTCTGCCTTCTCAGAATGTCTCTCTGTCTGCGGCTCCTTGGCTGCTTCTGACTACAATTTTGTCAGCTATTTCTTTCATTTAGTGTCTTAGTCCTGTTTCTGATGCCCTTTTTAGTCTTTATCATAATTATTCAATTGGATCCTGTTTTTTTAGTTTTAACTGACTGAAATCTGGGCATTTAAATGTTTTAGTCAAAGAAAACCGTAACTCTTTTAGCATTTGACTCTATTTTAGTCATCAGATTATATTTAACATTTCAGTCAACCTAGTCCAGCCAAACAATTATTTTCTTGTCATTTTAGTCAAACTTATTTCACATGAGATTTGATCAGATCATTAGGTGATGAAGAACACAGGTTGATTGATGAAGAGAGCAGCTTTGCGCACACACACACACACACACACACACACACACACACACACACACACACACACACACACCTACACACCTACACACACACACTCACTCACCTGACTGTGTTGTGTCACTGTCATCCAGGTAAACATGCAGCACAGGAAATGGAACTGATACAACAACAAATAAAAACATCTATAATATTTCGTTTCATTAGTTTTTTGTCAGGAAAAATAAAAAGAGATTTGGGGTTTTAAGTTGATTCACCTCCTGACAATCAGAGGACAAATCTGGTCTAGAACTTTGGTCAGTACCGATGTTGGGCTCGAACGTGAGAGGGGTTTACAGATCTGGTCTTAAACCTCCTGAACTTCTCACAGACTCATCAGAGCCACTCTGATCATTTAAAACATATTTGAAATTTAGAGTTAGAACCTGGACGGTTACATCAGTGCTTTCAGATCAGGTCCACAAACAGCCAGCGACAGAAACAAGCTGTTAGTCCTGGACCAGCTGACCCTGCTGCCAGGCAACGGTAAACATTCCAGCTCAGGAGGCTAACATTAGCTAGCATCCTCCAGCTGACAGATGTTAGAACTGTTTAAAATCTCGCCTTCAGAATAGACGATTCGTGAGTGACTGCGTCTCCTCAACCATTCCCTGGTTGAGCTTCCTGCTGTTGTTTTTCTTTTTCTCACTGCAAAGCGTTTCTACAGTCAGTCTCCATTTTGTTTACATCTGCATCCACATGAGATGACGTGAGGTGGTGCAGTGCTCCCTACACCACGATAACCTTAATATTTTGTATCCTGTAGTGTGTGATGCACCATGATTATCAAACCTTGTGCTGTGTGCATGTTTGAGATTACATGGAAGAACATCTGTGAAGTCTCTCCTTATGTGTCTGATCCAACCTGATTTCAAATTCAGGCAGGATTTAAAATCTCCTGTTGTCTGAACCTGGCTTAAGCCTAGTCTTAACTTGACTAGGATACATTGCTAACAGTCTGCCACAAATTGAGAGTTGATGAGTCAAGAGAAACTTTATAAACTTTGTGAAATACTGTGTACAACAATTTCTTTTCTTAGATGTATGTTATGTTTGTATTATTTTATTTTGTACATGTAATAAGATAGATAAGCCCACATACACTTGCCAAAGCTTGTCCAGAATGACGAAGTTCCATAAATAAGGACATATTAAGAGACTGATTGGTTGGATAAAAAGTAAATGTGAATTTAAAGCCATGAATCAAAAATATGTATATTAAGAATCATGTAATTTGCCCAGCATGATTTGTCCATACTGGTGCTACATGCACTACCCAGACAAAAATAAAAATGCATTAAATGAGGCTAAATAAATAAATAAATGAATAAAAATCATTTTTTTCATTGATAAAGATGTGTCTGCCTGCAGAGTCATCACATCTCCACTGTGTTGAGCAGCTCTAAACTGCACAGTTAGGTGAAGATGTACGAATATATGAGGAAAATATGAGTAGTGAAACCTGTTGTGTTCTGGTGCCATGAGAGCTGCCATCCCCTGTTCCTGCAGCAGAACTGCACAGTGATTTTACACTGGACTCAGAAAATAATCAGAGCAAAGCGCAGGGAGGCAGACACAGTCCTGCAGTGACACCCAGAGGCTGCAAGCAGTACTGCTTCATTAACGTACACGGCAGGCTGACTGAGTTTCACTGCGATACACTGAGGGTACAGCTAGAGTTCTGTCATAGTATAGTGTTTTAATACACTCAGCAAGGCCCGCATTCAATGTTTACAGTCTGATCAAGGCAAAAAAAAAAATCATTCCATGTCAGAAGTGACACAGAACAGATACATATACTTTAAAATATATGTTTAAAAATGTAACTATGGAAAATAACATTGATATTGAGGAATTAATTTAAGAATAAAAATGTTCATGTCATACAGATTGAGCAATGGGATATCCACATACATAAATCAGTTTTTTAAATCCTCCTCAAATTAAATTTTCTTAAAGCGATGATGAAATTTTCATGGCTGCACAGTCGGTCTGTGTGCAGAACACCTGTCAGTGTCTGGTTGACCCTTTTACTTATAGATGCCGGTTTTATAATATTGAAATGAAATAAAGAAATGAATAAATTTGCCATTAAACACATCAAAACATTGAAAATAGTGTAGGCATTAATCACTTCATAAAATGAAATGAAATATTTCTATTTTCATTTGTGTCTTTGTTTATTTGCCCTTGTATTAATTCACTGATGTATTTACCTATTTAATTTTCCATTTTCTTCATTTTAATTTTATTTCCTTGTATGTATTTATTTCTGTGGAATTTCCCCCAGACCTATTGATTTCTGTTTTGTTTTGTTTTTTTGTTTTGTTTTGTTTTGTTTTGTTTTGTTTTGTTGTTTTTTTGTTCTGTTTTCTTCTTTTGTATACATTTCTGCTTCATGATGCAAAAGAGTTGCACATCACTCAAAGGTCTCTTTTTTTGATTCCTGCCGGCACGGCGCAAAGTCTGGTCCGTGTGGCGGCGTCGACTTTGGTATTTTCGTGCACTTCGCTGCCGGCGCATCTCCTCCTCCTTCTCGTCTCAGTACCACCCAGCGGCGCAACTCGGAAAGAGGGAGGGGAGAAGGCGTGGAGTGGGTTTGACACAGCTGAGTCAAATCTTCACCAATCACACCAGCTCCTCGCCTCACCTTTAAAAACGCCGTTGGCGAGGCACATGGCAAGTTTCAAGGATGACCGAGCCCGCACAGGAAAGTGTCCGACGCCCAAACTTCTCCCAGGAGGAGACTGACGTCACTCATGTCAAAATATGAGGTCCTTAAACCTCGAAAATAGAGCCCAAAGTCTCATGGGGTCAACTCATTGCTGACTGGTTAATCGTACCGCAGACAATACATTCTCACTCCCAGCTTGTCACATATGGAGTCTTGGTCAGGACCCCGTGCCGTCACTTATTAAGCTCTGGGTTATCTTTCAACATGCTGTGCTCTGTAGCCCAGTTAGCAATAATAAAAATACAACGTCCAGTTAGCAAGGTACAGTCACAATAATAAACATGTGGTTAACATTATCAAATGGTTGCTTAGGTTTAGGTTTAAGCCCCAAAAACTTCTTGGTTAGATTTAGGAGAAGATCATGATTTAGTTTAAAATAAGTACGCTAATTACACACATTACTTTAAGTCAGTGTTTCTCAATTCCGGTCCACAGGCCCCCTGCCCTGCATGTTTTAGATGTTTCCTCCTCCACCACACCTGATTCAAATGATCAGCTCGTCATCAAGCTCTGCAGTGGCCTGATAACGAGCTGCTCAGTTGAATCAGGTGTGATGGAGCAGGAAACGTCTAAAACATGCAGGGCAGGGGGCCTGTGGACCAGAATTGAGAAACACTGCTTTAAGTTATGTAATTTCTTCAGTTTCCCAACCAACCACCCCACCTTTCTCCAAATGTAGACTTTTCTTGCTATTTATACTCTGTCTACTGTCATTTGAGGCATTAGAAGTGAGAATGGGCTGACCACTGTGGTACTAAGGTTATTTACAGTTGCTCTGACCAGGACTCTGATCTGGATCATATTTTTTGGAGCAAATATTTTCTGTTTTTCCCTCTGGTGTCCTCTGCCTCCTGTGCCTCAACTCAGAGTTTCCTGATGGACAGATAGCTTTACTGTTGTGAAAGAAAATGCTGATGGCTGTTAACTGTTGCTGCTGTCAGTCAGCTGTGTCAACCACCTCCTGTATTCTGTATATGCTGCTCAGATGCCTGTTGGCCTGTTTCAACATGTGGCTGCTGTTCCCTTTTCTGGATGTTTTCCAGTGTGTAAATAATAATATGATGGCTTTAAAACTGTTCCCTTTGATATTTTGATAAAATCAGATTTTTTTTTACAGAAGTATTTATATAATAATTCATTAATTGATTTGAGGTCCAGCAGGGGAGGAAAGTTAGGTGGATGATGTTTTTGAAGCATCCAACCAGATGTTAGGGCTGACCTCCTACACAGGCGTGGTCACTGGAGCCTGTGTGTGTGGCAGCTGCACCCGGACCGTCTACAGGTGACGGGGCACCATCACACCTGAGTGCGCGGAGCCTCCGTCACACGTGTCCTGGGTGCCTTTCTCCTGTCTCGCTTCCTCTTTTTGCCCTGTAAACAAAAACAAACAGACATCTGGCGTCAGCTGATGAAGAGTCTTTGCAGTGGCTGTGTTTCATTCGCTCTCGTGCACTGATGTGTGAGCTCAATGTACTTACATAGTTTTCCCCGCTGGTCCACTCCGGGTGTTGCTGAGCGTGGAGGAGTCGTTCTCTCTCAGCCTGTTCATAGTATCTGACCTGCTCCTCGTTTGACAGAGACTTCCACTGTGGACAGACAACAGCACAGTGTCAACACACACGCAAACACCAACAGAAAAACATTCACAGACAGAAATATGCACGCAAACTTTTTGTTTTTTTTACCAAACTTTGATCAAGTTTGTTACAGTGAGTGAGGCAAACATACAGAAGCAGCACACTTACTCTCTGACCCAGCACTGCATTCACCGCCGCGCTCCCTCTTCTGCAGACGTCGGCCTCCACGTTTGGCCTCTGCTCCTTCATGAAGAGCATGAAGGCATTTGGCGGCTTTTTCACGTACGGCCGATCGTCCTGCTGCTGGCTTTCACGCTCTCTCTTTCTACGGGGCAAAAACAGAGACCTCATGTCACACAAACATGTTTGGATTGTGATTTGATGATGAGTCTGGTTTGTTGATGGTGACCACAGCCACAGATCAAGAGCCAGTCAGTAAAAAAGAGGAACATCCATTTTGATCCAAACTGTCCAAAGCAAACTTACTTTGAGTTGGAGGTGATGGGTGGAGCAGCAGCAAAGGCAGGTGGAGGGAAAACCTGTGGGAGCTCATACAGCAGCTCTCCATTCCTACAGAGAGACAGACAGACGCATCAGACAGTTGAAAGAGTGTGTGTGTGTGTGTGTGTGTGTGTGTGTGTGTGTGTGTGTGTGTGTGTGTGTGCGTGCGTGCGTGCGTGCGTGTGTGTGTGTGTGTGTGTGTGTGTGTGTGTGTGTGTGTGTGTGAGACGGTGCAAACTGAAGCTCAGTCTCTGTGTTCACTTGTATGTGTCTTTGCATTGATGTGTGTGTGTTGCTTACAGTTGTCCAACACAGTGCAGGTTTTGGGTGAATCCCTCAGGGAGCCTCACCACTGGCACATCGTTATTCTGGAGACACAAACACACACAGAACAGGTGATTAGACGAGATGCAATGGTGTCACCTGTCCAGCAGGTGTCAGGATTTCCCCGCCCTATAAACTCTAAGCAGTGTTTGAATGAGCTGCTGTGACCTCTGTGGAGTGAAAACACACATGGAGAATGTGTCATACGCAGGTATACAGCCATAATATGTCTGAATGTCTCTGCTGAGGGTGACAGAGGTCAGAGGTCAGGTGTGTGTTTTCATGTGAAGGTCTTGAGACCAAAAGCTGAACAAGTCATTAAAACATTCATGCAGCGTTGAATGAGTCCTGATTTGACTAAAACTGAGCTCCGACTGTGAATGAAAGATGAGCCGACCTTTAAGGTGAAGTAACATCCACCTGTGAACTGTAGGTTTTACATTCAAATGTGTTTTGGGCCTTCATCTGTATCTGTATGTGTATCAATACAGGTATTGATCTACTTCTAATGACATCTATACTCAGTAGCTTACCTGTCCCTGCCTGTAAGCCTGATGGTCGAACAGGTGACCTGGCTGCACGATGTTGTTTGGGAACAGTGGTGGTCCATAGTTCATGGTGGGAGCTTCCATGAATGGATTTTGTTGCTCAACCACCTGAGGAACTGCTCCTGGAGGGAAACACCCACCATACCCTCGACCCTGACCCACTGGTTCAGGGGAGATGTTGAGGTCCAGCCCAACAGGAACAGGAGGAGGAGGTGTCGATGGAGCAGGTGGAGGGTTGGCCAACAGATCGTAGATGGCCACCTCGAGAGTGGAAACCGCCTCTTCCCACTCCATCTCCTTGACGGCACGGTCGAGCTCTGGTCTGAAATCCATCAGAGCAGATCGATTGTCCAGCTGTTAGCTGTCCCTGATCTATTCCAGATGAAACTGTCTGGTTGTCTGGTTACTGGACTCCTGTCACACACATTGATAGAAAGCTGCTTTTTAGACACTTGACACTTTTGTGGGATGTAACATCATGTATTTTATACTCATGTAGTTCATAACATTTATGGAGCAGACACAGTTACTTCTGCAGATATGGATTTTACATGAATTTAACTCCTCAGCAACATATAAAGTTGTTCAATTTAGCTTCAAGTGTACCAGCTCCAACATTAAAATGCTGCTTACATGTTCATGCATCAACTCCAAAATTATGCCATAATGTGAGTCTTTGAAAGGAGCCAGTCTGCATGATGAGAACTTTTACCTTTAACACTGCTTTCACATTTCTTTACTTTTAGCTCAGTAAGATTTGAAGGCAGCTTGAACATTTCTTGTATAATGAAGTATTTTCACATTGTGGTATTAGCAATATTGCTTCAGTAGAAGAATGTTTTACAGTCAGTACAGTTTTGAGTTTTACTGCTCCATTTTCTTCTACTTTCTCCACTTTCTTTTTATTCCACCACATTTCAGAGGCATAAATTCTACTTTCTATACTACATTTATGTAACAGCTGTAATTACAAGTTACTTGGCAGATTAAGATTCAACATGAAAAAGTAGTGATTAATTTAAAAATTAAAAAAATAAATAAATAAATTTAAAAATTGTTACAGATTTAACTGGATCTGTTCCTGCATGTGAAAGTTTGACAGTTCGTGCTGTTGAAGTACTTACTGAAAAGGTTTGATGCTCAAGGATCATCAGTTTGGTTCTCTGAAGTTGTCGTGCTACAATGATTTCTGTGTTGGCGATGTGAGAGCTGTGAAATCATCTGGTGAAATGAAGTGACTCTCTCTATATGTACACTTGGTTTAGAATGGACATTACGATGTCATGTGTTCTGATTCTGATTCTGATTCTGTCCATTCTAAAGCATCACCTGACAGCCAGACTTCATTTATGGTGACCATTATCAATGTCCCCATGTCCCTCTCTCCCCAGTGGAAATCTCCTGATTTCAGTCCACTTTAAAAGTTGTCCACTCTGAGCAGCAGGGCCAAATGTTCACACTAAACCTTCATTATATCCAACACTTCATACCTGAGCTGCAGCTCAATGTGCTGAGCATAAAACTTCATTTGAACAGATTATCAAACAATTTCAAACACAATAAATCAGAGCAGAAGATTTCAGTGAAATTTAATGGGAAACTGACCACACCATTTAATTATGAGCCTCGGGCCTCCATAAAAATGAAATATTTGTTTTTATAACACATCTGTGGACACAAGCACATGTAACACCTGATGAATCCAACTTTTTACATATAACAGAGGCATTAAACGTTTTAAAGATGAAGAAATGCAGTCTGAAGAAGCAGCTCCTCTGTGTGGAGGCACAACACTTTAGGCCATGAATCATGTGGTGTGCCACAAAGCAGAGCTGGTTTGCTTTAAAACACAAGAAAAATGTCTAGAGACACCATCTGGTCACAGGTTGCAGAGTCAAGAGATCAATTTTTATTATGTTTAGAGCTGGTTATTGCTAATAATCATTGTGAGGAGTAGCGGTGGATGAAGTCACAATTTTTATTGAAACATCCCTGAAATGACTAAACATCATCCTAATTTAATAACTTGAACAAAGATACAATGGAGTACTATTAAATGCATCATGGACAGAGTGTTATGCCCCAGTCTAGGGGAACCCTTGACATAACAGATGCACTCCCCCCTGTCTTCCCACTCCAAAGAAGGCCAACAACTAAATAAGCCAAATTCAAACAAGGTGCAGTTTTATTTAGCTTCAGGGGAAGAACAGGCCAACAGAACAAACAGAACCAAACTAAAATCACCCTATGCTTTCCTAATAAACAAAAGGAAAATAAATGACAAATTTATAACCTAAGCTCCTGACATAAAGAAAAAACAGGAGAAAACGGGTGAAAAACAAAAGGCTTCTCCCTCCTATTTAACCCCCCTAACTATGTACCAATTATTTACACTATTTACAGAAGTTCAAAACTTGATCTTCATACACACAGCGTCTTCTATTTTCTCTCTCTCACACACACGCGCGCACGCACACACACACACACACACACACACACACACACACACACACACACACACACACACACACACACATACAGTGTCCTTTAGCCCAAACAATTCAACATCGCCGGTGTTCAAATAGACGGGGGATCAGCCCCCTGACCAGTCACGCTAGAGCAGTCATCATCTTACTCCATTCCCACAGAGAAAGAAATACACACACACACACACACACACACACACACACACTGGGGGAGGAGACACTGCTGCAAAGAAAGAACACATACACACTCACAAATGACCCACAGGGTCATAAGACAGAGTTTGTGATCAGAAAGCTTTGTAGTTCATGGTTATATTTGGTCTCAGATAAACAAAACACATTGCATATTAATAGAAACTTATTCCAAACTTTTCTTCTGTTATGAAGTCACATCTTTCTGCTTTATGCGACTAAATTGCATGAACAAGATTCTTTGAATTTCAAATTAATGAGTAGGCAGGCAGTGTAAATATTTCACTCATGCCAAGCCTGCATCATTGAATAGTCAACAATTCATTTCTATCACTATCAATCATCTCAAACTCTGTGTGTATATATTTGTTTTTTTTTTAACTCTATGTGCAAGTTTTTACTTGTGTGTTTCACTGTGTGACTTACCTCAGTGCAAGCCAAGCCAGGTTCATGCACCTTCTGTTCCCTCAATACACATCATGCATGTTTTTCCCTCTGTGGAGTTCTTGCCGATGGAGAAAGTTTGTGTCTCCTCTTCCACCCAGCCACTTACCTGGGAAGCAAGAAATTCTGAATTCATTTCAGTCCCTTGCAGATCTTCTTAATCACCCAACATAGAGACACATATATTGTAAGAGCTCTGTTGTACGCATATGTGTAACTGTGCTTGTGCTACAGCCAGGGCAAGGTTGGCCTTGGTGACAGTGCGGTCCTTGAAGCAGCGGTGCGCTCGGCCAGCAGTGGCCATATTGAGGGCGACGCAAAGAGCGCTACTTGTGGAGAAATCCAGCTGATGACAGAACCTGTTGGGGAGAGAGAAAATGATCTGAGGCTATGACTCTTGGTGAGCATGATGTATGTGAGGTAATCTGGTGTGATTCTGACCTGAATCCATAGAAGGTGCCAGGGTCTTCCAGCTGAGGGAAGCGTTGCTGAAGTTGTGCCTGCACGGTGTGTTTCTCATACCACCATCAATGCGGCTGTCCCAGTGCTTGTCCACCACGATGTAGTCGTCACTCTGGTACAGCACACGCAGGCTTTCCAGGCTGGCAGGCTCCGTGCTCACCTCATACTAGTGATGTGTCGGTCGCAAACAAAACAGCCGCTGCCAAAATGTCACTCTGGACTCAGTTCAAAACTTGAGAGTCCTGGTCGGACGAACATACACAGAATACAGGAGGTGGTTGACACTGCTGACTGACATGTAATCTATTACAAACCATATTTAGTGTTACCATTAATATCAGTGATGGTGAGCTAAATAACACAAACACTTGTCTGTATAACGCAATGCAGCTGAATCAACCGTTTCAACAAAGACGGAACATTATAACCTTTACGACAGGAAGCTTTAATGCAGAACTGCTGTAGACTGCATTATTTTTTGAATTACTGGCAAATAAACCTCAATTAAATGTGAATGTGAGTGAAAGTGTCACATCCTAGTACAGTAGATGCCGCTATACAGTTTTCACATTGGTTGGAATTTGCCATAACACACAAAGAAGAAGGAGCCAGTGGATTTGTTTACATCTTTCTTTTTGTAAAGGTACGCTTTCTCTTGGTTTATCAAAAATACTTAGTCTTGGCTAGTTATTGGTGGTATTTAACCAACCAACACTGGCCACCTCTCCCAGGGAAACTTGCTTTTTGTTATTTATTTTTTAGATTTTATCTATTAATTATTTTTCCATTATTCATTTATTACTCCGACCACTGTTCCTCTACACTTACATACACCCTCATAACAACACACATACTTGGAATTCTACACAGTAGACTGCTCTGTACCCTCTTTAAGACACACGCCACACCTTGGACAAATCAGTGTAAGTTCATATTCAATTTTAACCTTTTCTTTTGTTTTCTTTTCAGTTTGCATTCGATGCTTGTTTTTGCTTTGGCATGTCTGTCAAGGCTTGACTCTAAATGCAGGACAAAGATTCAAATGGTTATGTTTAAGAAAAAGGATTTATTGCCGCCAAAAGGTTAATGATCACTGGGAGACAATCTGTGCAGATCCAGGAAGGAGCGGGCAGGCAGGTGAGGTGAGGTGAGTCAGGAGGGGGACTGGAACTGAGCAGACAAGGAAGATGATCCTGAGATGTAAGGAGAACACAATTTAGATTGCAAGACGCAAAAAGGAGAGCTAAATGGCCAAGACGTGTTACCAAGTTAGTGAGCACAACAATCTAGTGAAGACTGGTGAAGAGAGCCAGATATTTTTCCTGTGGCTTGTGATTAGAGGATTGCCTGCAGCTGTGTGGTGGTGGCTGATTGGCACAAGAATCAGGTGTAAGTGAGGTGAGCCATGATTGAGGAGGAACTGCCCAGTCCACACACACACACACACAATGATAAACACAAGGAGAGGACCCACAAGACACAAAGGGACAGGGGGAAAACATGGGGACACAAGGAACGGGGGGAGGAGGAGGCAGAGGCATCCTAACAGCATCAGCCTTGTCAAGTCACCTGATATACAATTGTAAAAAGTTGGGATGCTGCGTGAAACATAAATAAATATAGAAGGCAGTCAAATGAGTGCAATGAAGTGCTCCTGAGTCCATGTATTAATATCCTTTATACAATCTGTAACTTATTTGAGGGTCTGTTCACCCAAATAAACAAATGTAATTTGTAAGGGATAATACTTTTATTTTGACCTTTGGAAAACTCACAGCTCTACAGGGCATGCAGAAAGATTTGGTTTTATATGTCTGGATTTTGTGATTTCTGCCACCACCCTCATAGAACAGAGATGAACAGAATTGAGTTTCTTGTGCGATATTCCTCCTAAGCTGTTTACAAGGCTAATGAAAAGGAATATTGCAGTAATATTCACATTTAAATGCAGCTGTGTATACTGCAATTAACAACCGCAGCCTCCCTCTTTCATTAGTTCAGCGACATTCTTGAAAAGGTCAGTGTTTGGTTATTTGTGCATGTCCCAAAAAAAGTTTCAACAACATATTTTCAACAGAACAGAAAATATTGTCAATATATTGTGTTGTGGCAATCTAGCTTCAAAAAAGCCACTTGAGGGAATCTGAAGTAATTTCCAACTTGTGGTGTGTAAAAATGAAGTCCTCCATGGATATGAGTTCCACACTTTATTACTCACAACTCTAAGACAAAAAAACACCTACAAAAGGCCAGGTGCTAAAGACTTAAAAATGAGCTCGTACAAAAGGACAAAAATACTAAAAATGTGACACAAAATCCATTCAGACGTCTCACACACACAGGCACAGTTGAAAAACTGTGTGGCTTCCCTGATCCTGATTCCCTCTCCTGATTGTCTCCCTCCTCTTACCTTAGGGTGCCTGATTAACCACCCATGCCCACAGGTGTGCAGGTAACCCCTGGCAACCAAAGTGCCTCACCAATGACACACCCACATTCATTCACCCACACAAACACACACACAAATCCACACAAATGGCTACAACATATTGTATTAAACACTATGTTTAAAATAAAAATGTTTATTGAGTCAACCAAAACTTTACTTTTCTTCTTCTTCCTGCCGTTGAATGTTTGAGCTTCACTGTGTAGAATGATGTGTGTGCAGAGGTTGACACCAGAAGGCTGTTCTCACGTTAATTGCTCCAAGTGTAAATTATCTCTATGCTAAATGAAAATCTGATTTTAAGAGGTGGTCCAATATTCAGCATGCACAAGTGTGCTGTGGAAACCTGAAGCCTCCAGTGCACATACAATGAAAATGGACTCTTCAGTGAAGTAGGAAACATCTTGCGTCCAGCAGTTTAACTTGTGAAATGAAAAATGTTTGCATGTTCACATACTCTGGAATCTTAAATTAGGAAGAAGGACTTTAATGTGATGATTCTACATTTTTCTGCAAAAAACATATCAGAGACACACAAGACAACGTCTATATATGCCTTAGTACATGTGTGGAGGGGGGTCTTAATGCAATATCAACAGAAGAACAAAGATAGAAGACAGGAAAGTCTACAGAGCCAACACTGTTTAGCAGGGAGAGTGGGAAGTGCAGAAACATTAAAGGCAAAGCTGAAAAATCTAATAAAAAAAAGAATCTCACCCCATGTACCCATTAATTTCTGTGTACTTGAGATCAGCTGTGGATCCATAATCAACCCAATATCCAGCATAGAGTGACCGAGTGAAAGTCATGGTTTCAGAGATGTACTAATACTGTTCTGTCTGAATCCATAACTGTTGCTGAAATACTCTAATGGCTAATGATCATTTCCAAATCTGCTGATACTGAAACTTCATATCTGCTCCTCTCCACCTCCCAGCAGTGACGTCCACTTGGACTCTCAACTCAGGATCTGAAACATGTCACAAAATCTGTCATGATGATTTGAATATACCTGTTTATCACTCGCCACTGTTGCTCTCCTGTTCCCATCAGATAATAGCAGCTGCTGGTTTGCTGTGTTTGGATCCAGTGTGAATTGACATGAATATTGTCAGACTTCAGCTCTGGTCTTTGGCTCTGCTTGTGGCAGTAAAACATCCACTCCAGTTTCTGTGTGAGATTTTGACCCATACATCACTAACAATGTCCTGTATCTGATCTCTGACCTCTGCCACACCTGCAGTCGCATGCTCAAAGTACTGCAGAGGGCAGGTATTGATGTTGAGTGGATCAGTAGCTTCACTAAGACATGACAGTGAGGGGTAATTGTCTAGAAATTGGATGTGGTCCTCTACGTGTGAGAGCTGCTCCATCTCAGCATCTTTCCACTTCAGATCAGTGATCTCCTGCTGCAGCTTCTACTGAAGGTCTTTGATTCAATTTGCTTCACCTTTCTGCTGGGATCTGATCTGCTGCTTCAAATCTGTAGCCCCTGTGTACTGCCCCACCTCCATCTACATCCCCCTTCCCACAACATTTAGCTCACAGCCAGCCCGTACATCCACTGCATTTCCTGCCCAATGGCCAAACCCCCACCCACAACCTTCAGCACGCAGCCCCCGGCCCAATCTGTCCCACACAACAAAAAAGATGAGTGAAGAACTCAGGAGGATCAAGGCAAGATAGTGCTGGACGTCTAGATGGCAAAAGCTGAATGTAACGAATCAGCTTAGGAACCAAGAGCAGCGCTAATTGAACCTGGGAGTCCCTGGGTGACTGTACTGCATATTACTGCATACTGGGCGCTTGGTGAGGAGCAAACAACAGAGCCAGGAGATGTTTGGGGAACCAATCGACTAACAGTTGTTGTTCAACGGCGGTGAGGCTTGAGATGTGGTCAGACAGACAGAAGGTGTTGGTAGTTACCCGGGGTGCGGAGAACAGACAAGATCAGGGACAGGAAAGGTTGATACTGGGAGATCAATCCGAATAGGAATGCTGGAGAGTCTTGAATGGGACAAAGAACAATCTGGCAATGAGTGGGGGAGCGAGAGCTGCTTGAGTACAGCACTTGATTGGTGATGAGTCCCAGCTGTGTGACAGTGGCACTGGCTGAAGAGATGAGCAGATGAGAGTGAGCCTACGTTTACACGTAGCAGGATATTTTGGAAAACCAATATTTTGGCTCCTCCGTTTTCAAAAATAATATCGTGCACACAACATCGTTTTCAAAAATGTTGTCGTTTACATGAACCCGGATAAATACGCCGTCGAGCGCATCGTAACTATGCCAAACCTATGGGTGCGAGTGTAAACATAGGTTGCTCACATGACGTTAAGTATTCAGTCGCATGTTGTGACGTTTCGGAACCTAAAACGCTGTTTAACCCAGTTTACACGCCGACAAATAGCCGGCGTTTTCAGAAATCTCCAATTTTTCTAGTTTTTAGAAATGATCGTTTTCCATGAAAAGAAAAAACACTTAGGCCAAACATATGCGTTTTCCCTAAGTGTAAACGGGGTCTGAGAGTGGCGCCAGGTAAGAAGCTGATGAGTGTGGCACTGAATAGTTGAGTATATTTTCAACTTCAGCCTGAAGCTGGGGAGAGTTTGACAGCTGTGGAAAACATCCTGCTTGGTAACAGTGACAAAGACTGCACCACAAGGACCTCAACAGCTACAGTGGCACTGACATCACAGCTGATGACGATCCTAAAGAGGATGGTCCTTGTCCATGACCACCCCCTAGTGAACCCACCCAATTCACCTACCTGGCATCAGGTGGACAACGCTGACATCAGCATGAAACTACTGCAGACTTCAGGCATGAATCAGCTAACTGCCACCAGCCAAATACGACTCTGCAGACATTTGCCTCATCACAGATGGGACGGACAGGGAGCACAGAGAACTGAGCCAGAGATTTGTGGATCGGTATCAGTGGAATGACATATTCAAAGTATAGCAGTTATTCTTTTTCACTGGTAAAACAAGTGATATGCAGAGCCTATAGTACACCATACTGATCCTGATCACTAGAGAGACCAGTCTGATCAATAAACACAGACTTTGAAACAGGCAGTTTTTGAAAACACACACTAAACATTACAACTTTTCTGTGGTGGTTTATTTTCCAAAGTACTATGAAAGCAAAATGACCCTATTTCCTGTTAATGTTTTCCTTTAAATGTCAGGGAATGAGCAAATCAAACAGTTGCTCACATATCTGTTTTCATTGCTGTTTTTTTGATTTGTTTTATACAGCATTTTGTTCACCACCAGGTGTCCTCTTTGGCTCAGTTTTCTTTCTGACAGACATTTTTCAGAGCAGGCATTTTAACATGGGAAAGGGAAAGCCCAGGTGTCACAACATGACTCATGTTCCAGTAAGTCACGGTAACGTGACAGTGAGACAGCATGCGCAATACAAGGAGCCTGCTGATGCAACAGCATGGAATTCAGCCATCATTCATTGTATTAGTTACACCTGTGCTTTCCTACTGTGACAAGTAGGTTCTCACCTGTTTAGACCTGTTTAATTTCCTTAATTCATTAAGTTCGTCACTTCTCCTGGAAGCCATTTAACTGAAATGTGTAAGAGATTATCACACACTTATGGAAGGCTGAGAGTAGCTTAAGAATCTGTGGAGGCTGCAGAAGGAACAAGAAAGTATATTTTACTTCACTTTTTATTGTTTCTGTTTAAGTATGTATTATCATCATCAGTGTCCAGCATCAACAGTGATTTTTTTTTTAAAGTGTCGTTTGAAGTAAAATTATTGAAAATGTTTAAATTAGAAAATAAAGACACAAAAATGAATTCAGCAATTTGTTCACAAAATTGTTCTGTCAGTTTCTGTCATCATCAACCTTTTCATCTTCCCAGATGGTCTGTTTTCAGGGTCTGTATTTTCTCAGTTTTATTATTTATTTATGCTTTGTATGTCATTTGCCACTTGCTTGTGTGCAGCAGGTTTGATACAGAAAGGACAGAATGACAATGACAATGGATGACCGGCATATTCATGAAGCTAGGCTACTTTTAATAAGAGCTATATCAGTTTACTCTTTAACTGACTTCCACCCAGGAACATGAATCATACAGTAAAGGGCAGCAAGCTGAAAGCTCTCATCTGTTGCACATTAAGCTTCATCCTCACCTGAACTATTCCAAGTGTAAAACATTTTGCATTGTTAACTAAACAGTATTAACAAGACAGTTAAAACTGCCAAGTTAGTAAAAAAGTTTAACACCTCGTCCTAACCTAAGCTATGAAAATGAACGAACGTGGCGACAAAAAAAAAAAAAAATCTCGTTCCCTCCTTGTGCTGCTAAATCCTCAAAGTACATTTGAACAAGTTTTTACACTCCATGAGGCGAGTTTGACCATGGGATCATTAGAGTTTAAGAAACCTGTTGTGTTTGTGATGGTTTATTATCATTATTCTAATTAGTTTTCTGCTGCCATGGCTCAAATTGCTGTGAGCTAGAACAAGCTAGAGTCACAAAACTTGGCCCAAGAACTGTAAATCACGAGCAAGTGCTTCCCATGAAATACGAGCCCTATCAATCAGACAGTGGTGCTGTAATTTAGGGCCAGAAATGCAATTTCACAAAGGCCACGTCCCTCACACCACAGGTCTGACTGACTTGAAATTTGACACACAAGTTCAGCTCAACGTGCTCTACAAAAAAAGCCTCTGTACCTCCAAACGCAGGGGACAGAATTTCTCCAGGTTCAGTATGCATGCTCTGCAGTCAACAATTAAGCAAAAACTGAAGTGACGTATTGATTGGTGTGATCCTGATGTAACTCAGTGGGGACATCCTGCACCATCCCCTGAAGATACACACTGAGTTTCATTCTAATCGGATCAAAGATGGGACAAATGGCATAACTTTGAGCGCCCAATTATTGAAATACTGCAGGCTTTGTGATGATGAAACGAGTGTGATTGGCCTCACTCCTGGTTTAAACAACATTTAAACTAGCTGAAGTGACTTTGCTTGCCTTTGGGAAGCCTGAAACACACTTCTTCCTCGTCGCAGCTTTAATTTTAATTCATTCTGTTGAGGATAAAAGGGTTTGATCCCACAATTAATGCTTGTGGCTACACTCATACTATTTATATATATCTGTAACCCTTTTTGCATGCTTTTGGGGAAAACATCTTGAAAAACAAAGATATTTACAGACATTGCAGATTGACAGCTATATATAAGATATATTTCTACAAAGATTTTGTATGTGCACTCGTGTTCAGAGAACATCAAACACTGATACACTTTGGCTTAGTTTGCTCAATGAAAAATGTTCTTGTGGAATGGCATCTCATACAAGTCAAAGTGATTAAAAAAGTACCATTTAGGTGACAGGAGTGACATTCAGGTGCTTTTTAATATTGCATGTCACGTTGAATTAGAATCATCACATTCATACATAAAACAAGAGTCACCACAATAAAATAAACACTTGTTTCAGATGTGCCCTTGTCTTTTATTAACAAACACATGATAAAACAGCATCACATGACCGAGACCAGACTGTTGCTGGTACAATTCTCATCTGTCTCCATTCATCCAGTAATAAAAAGACATTATCTGCATACAGTAACACTAACATGAAGAGGATGCATAATAGTACAGCAATGTGTCAGCTTTGGCTTACCAATGTTTAGTGAATGTCCTAAATTTCATTATAGGACTTGGACAACACACACATCATCTTTGGGTTTGTTGTAAACAACCAGTGATGCAGACAGAAAATCCTCAGTATTAGTCTTTTTGCAGCTTAAGGAATGTGCGATTTAACTTCCAAGAAGTTAAAAAAGTAGAAAGAACAAACTACTAAGACATCATAAAATGACGATAAACCAAGACCTCTTTCTGCATTTCTTTCCTGATTAGATTCATTCTATAAATTCAAAAAATTGAAAAGAAACTGTGACACTGCTGTTGAAGGAAGACTGTGCGAGTGTGTTTACGGCACCTTAGGAAAATAAAACAGAACAAAAGGTGAGATATAGAACACATAACGTTAGTATCCGGCTTTGAAAGACATATTTAAAAGATCTGAAGACTGAAACAAAGTCGTCAGATCTGTCACTACAACACCCATCTGCAAGGACACTTGGAACATTTGATACAGCAGAAGAGAAAAGATCACTATTCACAACGTATTTTTAAATTAAGACACATTTTATAACATCAACCACTTTGCATATTGTGGCATAGTAACATCCCACCATTATTTCTAATAAAACATTAAAAGAGCATACTCTGGCATGTTTCAGTGTGAAGGAAAATGTTTAGATTTGCATCTCAACGGACAGAAATAAAATTTATGAAGAAATAAATTTCATTTAGCCAACAGACAACTGACTGGAATATATATTCTTTAATTTTAATAAAACACTTAGCATATCAAGTGCTCCACAGATACCGGGCTAAAAGGTCAAAAAGTATCATGATAACAACATGACGGCTTCATATCCAGCCACAGCAGTGGTGAGCAGGGACCAACTGACTAAAAATAAAGCTTTCATTTTAAAAATCCTGAGTTAAACAACATTTTCAGTCACACAGTTGCTGTGTGACCTGGAACCCCAGTAACGGAGGTCGCCTCTTCGGTGAGCTTTTTTTTTGTTTGTGCACAGAGGAGGAAGTGGAGTCAGATCAGACTGGAGCAGAAATATATTCAGTAGCGCTTCACTTCTGCAGGTTAACACGTTGGTGGTTTCATTTTAAAAGCTGAGTGGCTTTGTGAGAGCTTCTTTTCTTTTATCACCTTTTAAGGCACTTAAACAGTCCAAAGGCAGAGGTCCCCTTAAACTGCAGCCAGACTTCCGTGTCTGTGCAAAGCTCCGATGTTGGCCATTTCAGCAGCAGCTCCACAGATGACAGTGAAGGTAAACCAAGCGCTCCTTCCACTTTCCCAATCATCCCCCCCCCCCCCGGCAACAGTTCTGCTCCATCTCCGCTCAGCCCCCCTCAGATGTTTTCTGCCTCTCTCACGGGTACCTCCCTGATGCTGTCCTGGGGACCGGCACGGGTCGGCGGGCGCCGCCGAATGCTCCGACCAGACGAGATGAGGTCAGCGTAGCCACGGGAGTGAGAGAAGGCATAGGCTGAGCGGCGGGAACGTCGGCCACGCTGGAATGCTGGCTTTTTCTTCTCCTCCTGTTGCATCTCCATCTCGTACTTCTTCCTGTTTCTGTGGACCTGGGGCATGATGGGAGATAAGCAGGTAACATTAGAGATGCAGTGCTTTGCTATTTTTTCATTTAAGATTTGTGTGATTTATATTCTCATCCTGTCCATGATTACATTTGGTTTGATCATTCTAATTCCATAAAATGTAATAATATAAATATATTATCAGTTCACCCCAGGCACTATAACTATTTGGGACTTAGCTCTGACTGACGATAGTAAAAATGTTCAGTTATATTACTGTGGGTATATAGTGGCCCACAAATGTTAATACTGTGGACTTCTCAAAGTCATAAACATAAATATATTGTTCCATTTCACCACAAATTATGAGCGAATTAAATGTAATGTTGAGACTCTGGAAGCTCCCAGCCTTAGGGTGTTGTTGGATTTGATAACTGCTGAAAAGCAGCATTTGTGCTAAACTAGCTAAATAATAAGGAAAAAACATCAACCCAAACAAAACTTGCATAGAGGCCCATTTCCACCCCTTTCATTAAGCATTTTTCTGATTAAAAAAACTTAGGTTGTGGATTTTTTTTCCTCAAGCAGTGGAAAGCGGCTTCCATAAGTGTGTTATTATCTTGCATAAAATCTTGTACAATTTATTCTCGATGCACTGCCTTCACCAACCTCCTCTGTGATTAATGTGAATTTATCAGAGACTGCTGTTACTACCGTAAAAGCCTAACCTTAAACATTTTGTTTTTCATTAGATATACAGCATGGACTTATGGTGATTATTGTTCCCATCCCTTGTCAAAGTCCTATCTTATTCAGGCAGGCCGAGCAGCAGGGCTGTAGGTTTACTGGTAGAGGTCTCACCTTGTCTCCTACAGAGGGCCAGATGGTTTTATGGAGGAACTGAATGCAGATGACGGGCAGCAGGCTGATGCCCACAGTCAGGATGATGGTTAACCACAGGTAGGGCTGACGCAGAGCATTCGATGCTGCACCTATAAACACAAAATAAACAACAATACAGTCATGAAAAGGATGGGGTTTGATGTGGTCTTTCCAGTTCCACAAAGACAGACATGTTCCACACAGACAATGTTGGCTAACTGGAGCAGGGACCATAAAGCCAGCTAACTGTGTCACGCTGCGGGGTGACTGCTGACTAACCAGTGAAGGTGAATGCTGAGGGGAAGAGGACGTGGATCCCAGCGCTGTGGATGTCAAACATGATGCCGAAGTAGATGGCTATGCTACCCAAAACCGCAAAGCAGTTGACAAAGGTCCAGTAGGAGGTATCCAGAGAGATCTGACAAACATGAGGTGGACAGAAGTCAGCAGCCCATTCACATAAAAATAATTCATTACATGCACATCTTCTGAAACTTCTTCAAATCCA
The DNA here is from genome assembly GCF_039877785.1 of Chaetodon trifascialis. Lineage (NCBI taxonomy): Eukaryota > Metazoa > Chordata > Actinopteri > Chaetodontiformes > Chaetodontidae > Chaetodon > Chaetodon trifascialis. Next base: position 19,550,689 of record NC_092075.1, read on the forward strand.
GGTTTCCTCTTCATCCAACAACTAAACACTAATGTGTGACTAACCTGCAGGTTGACAGTGAAAATGAGCGACGAGGAAGTGACTACAGCAAAAGACTGGTAGTCAGAGGGAGCTTCGCCATCCTGCCCCATGGTCTGAAGGAAGGCTCCGTACGGGATAAAGAAGATGATGAGGGAGACGAAGATGCCGTGGAACAAGCTAATGAAGAAGTTCTTGTAGTTGAACAGGGTCCCCTGCTGGCCGGGCAGGTACAGTTTGGGAAACTTCAAGCTCAGTTTGTCATTAACATCCTGAAGTGGGAAGAAGAAGCAGAGGAATCAGTTAAGAGATCATAATGGCTTCTGTTTTTCTCTTAATGAGCAGAGAGAAAGGAATGGATTTTTCGTTTATTATTATTATTTTATTTCAATCTGATTTATCATTTTCATTGACTAATGTTAAGTATAAAGTAACAGTTCCAGTCATAGTTACTGAATCTATAAAGCATTTGTTCAAGAAAACTTTAATATTCTGGAGTGAGATTTAGGCAAAAGATATAAATCTAAAACCAATAATGGACCTGGCAAAGAGGTTTTTCTGTACCACTGTGTCTATAACAAAGTCTGTTTTACCTGGTCAAGAAGCCCAACTAGTAGAACAGGTAAGCTGCTGTAGCACAGATTGTAGAGAGTGATGAACCAGTCTTCATAGGCGACCTGCAGGCAGGAAAACAAGTATTCAGTCACTTGTCTTCAGTGTGAACGGACATGCTGGGATGAGGATACATGATACCAGACAGATGTGGGGCACGAGACACAAAACTGAGCATCAGGTGCAACTATTGTTATACTGGAAGACAACCAGGGCAGTATCAGGGACACCTCACATCTTCTTCAGTGTTTCTTAAAATAATCTCAGCGAAGCCAACTCCAAAGTGAGCAAATCATTTGCTCTGCTAATGGAGACTCAGATGCAGCTGAATGCTCCAGAAAAAGTAAGTGGGTGTGGGATTAAGATTGCTTTGCCAAATTGCTATAAAATTAACTGTGGGTATGCAGTGGGTGTTGCTGACCTGTGAGGAGTATCCGCTGAAGAAGGAGTACCAGAAGTGGACCAATGTGAAGGCGAAGTTCTTGAAGAAGAAGAAACGCAGGAACTTGCACATTCGGATGTAAGACCAGCGTCCGTGCACCAGCAGGAGGCGCTCTAGGTAACGGAACTGGGCAAAGGCGTAGTCACTGGACATGACGGCCTGCATCCCCTCCTGACCACTGATGCCTACACCAATGTCTGCAGCTAGAGGGACAGCAGACAGGGGAGAGATTAGAGGAGATTCACTGGAATAGATATCACACGCCGAACAAAATCTGGCCTTCAACACGAGCAGACATCACTCATGTCCTTACTCTTGATCATGTTGACATCGTTGGCTCCATCTCCGATGGACAGTGTCACGGCTTTCTTGTACTTCTTCACCAAACTCACCACGTTAGCCTTCTGTTTGGGTGTGACACGGCAGCAGATGACCGCCTCGCACTCACAGGCCATGTCCACAAAGTCAATCTACAGAGACATTTCTCATGTTTGTTATCACATAAACCAGCACGCAATCACATCTCACTTCCATACTTATCTAAGCCTGTTTCACTTATTTTGTGGTACCTGTCTCATTTCCTTCTCCCAGTCGTCCATCGGCTGTCCGTCCTGAGGGCTGCTGGGAGGCGGTCGCTTTCCCAGACGACGCAAACGCAGGCGACGCCGTTTCTTCTTCTTTTCATACAGAATCTCGTTCTGAGAAGATGAACCAAGAATCAGCACAATCCATCAAGTTAGCTGGTAAAAATGAGAATTTAGGATAACATTTCATCCCATGGCTGCATCTGTAAATACTATACAAGTTAAATACTAAAACAAAACATCCGTCTTCATTTTAAAACAGTGCTGATATTGGATGGAACCCACCAGCCATCCTCCGGTGATGATCAGAGCGTTTTTACCCAGCTGAGGAAAGAAAGGCTGGACAGGTCTCTTCCTGCCTCGACGGGCAGTCGGGGGCTCGTTTCTCCTGTTGGCCTGACGAATCCTCAGCTTCTCACTGGAGACACGGAAACAACAGACCATCTCTTATATAACACAACAAGACAGACTCAGATCCCCTTATTGAAACCAAGACGCTGAGGTGAGAAACTAAACAGTGAGGGATTGGTGGACGAGTTAGGGAGGGAGGCAGGTTGATTCGACCAGTGATGAATATGAATCTGTTTAATGATTGCATTCATCTTTTCTTATGATTTCCCAAAATAGACTTAAATAAATCCAAACTTCACATGGATTCATTTAACATTTCATTTGTAGGAGAAAGAATGTGCTCATTCTTCATCGTGGACGTCACATACATGGAAAGTAAACTCTGACACACAACATGAACACTAGTTGAACTTAAGGCCTTTTCATAATATTATCTTGTAGGCTGTCGCATTTTAATCAACTCACTTGACGTCTTCTCCGTAGTGGATGTGCATGTCGTCTGTCAAAAGCGAACAAGAATATCCAATGTTCTCTGCCGTTTCTGGGGAGCAGATGAAACACTTTAAACTGGTGTTGGTGTGAATCCAGTTTTGGGTTTTATTTAAGACAAGGACAGAGACAGGTTCATTCTTAAATCCAGAAATACAGTTTTAAAACTTGGTGTTTTTATACTGGTATATACTATATATATCTATACACCAGTACTTCTTATGGGCTCACTGGTAGATAAGCACAGGCTGAATAGCAGCCTGTGCTTATCTAATAGCTAAAAGCAGTAGGTGAGTACCTTTCTTATCTCCAGTCAGGACCCAGATCTTGATGTCGGCTTTGGCCAGTGTGGCGATGGTCTCCGGCACTCCGTCCTGCAATTTGTCCTCAATGGCTGTTGCCCCAATCAGCTGGACAGAGGGAGACAGCTGCTTAGATGTGGCTGAGGGTTACAGATTGTCAGCAGAAGAAATGCAGACTGTGCCGAGGAAAGGGCTTCAAACTGTTGATTTTTGGAGTTGTGTGCTTATGCTCTTCCTACTGAATCCTGTACATCAGTGCTGTGAGGGCTCAGTTTTCTTTTGGCAACTCAAGTTCTGTTAAGAATGAAAAAAGTTTTGGTTATCCGCTCACCAACAGGTTGTTCTCGATCTGCTCATACACACGGTCGAGGGCAGCGTCTCTGTCGACCGGGGCCACCTGGGCATCTTTGTGTTTCCTCGACCAGGCATTGTACTCGTCTGCGCTGATATCTTTGTAACACAAGCACAGCGTCCGCAAGGTCGCATTGGCAAACTCCTGAAGCACAAAACACAAACCATGTTTCCTTCCACAGAAACAAAAGAAACAGCAACATTCATGTATATCATCGTTTCTACAATATAGTATGTCTGCCATGCCCAGACAGACTGTGTGTGGTGCAAATGGAAATAAAGCCATGCAAACTCACATCCAGAGCTGTCTGGGTGCTTTCTTTGTGTCTGGAGTTGGGAGAAAGTCGCTCATAGATGACAGTGTCAGCTCCTTTACAGTAGAGACGAATACGACCATCAGGAAACTTCACTGAAAGAGAGAGAAGAGGCAGCAGGATAGAGGGTTTAGAGGTGGGACAATCAATTAATTACCAGACTTATTGTCAACCACTCAACTTGGTGTCTTACTCAAATATGTGTTCCATGTGCTGTTATAGCTACAGTACAACAGCAAAACCAGAATTGACATGTGTGTGTGTGTATGTATGTGTGTGTCTGTGCACTCGTACAGATGATAGACATGCGCTTGCGGTCGGAGTTGAAGTCGAGCAGGGCCAGCATTTCATAGGTTGTCTCCTGGTCCATCTCAGAGATGGTGATGGTGTCCTGCGTACGGGACAGAAACACGTAGCCAAAGTTCCTGGCTGCTGTCACCAGAGCGCCCTCATCAGGAGACGCCGCCTGGTACACCAGGTCACCTGGGAGAACGATATGAAGCCGTACATGAGGAGGCCATGTTCAGTGCATTGTTTCCTTCACAGCTGTACTGCACATTGGATTCAGTGACAGTATCCAATATTGCTGAACACAGCTTTCAGAACACATCCTCTTTAGGATATGTCTGGGTTGACTGACAGGTGCTGCAGCTTATCACAGTCAGTTGTGGTGGTTGCTCTTCATACATCACACCTTAGCTCCACTCAGGCTTCTTTCCCTTTGCCCAAACTAGGATTTTATGATTACCATCTTTGTTATCCACCATGACAGTGTGGCAGAGGGAGAGCAGTTTGAAGAACTCTGTCACATCTTTATCCTTCCTGGATCGGATGCAGGCAACCAGGGAATGATCCATGAACTGGAACTTTCTGTCAGCGTGCCGGTTCCAGCTCCAGTCCACCGGCTAATAAGGAAACGGGAAAAAGGCCTTAGACTATAGCAGAATGAATCTGTAATTACTCTAATGACATTGCTGATATGATATTTCAGACTACAACTGCAGATTGTCATCCTTCATTTGCTTCAGTATTTTGCAGTTCATACTTTCGAACAATGTCTAAAAAGCTTTGTTGAGCAACTTATATTTTAGAGTAGGTGTCACTAACTATTACTTGACTAGGTCATATTTTCTCCTTCAAATGAAACCATCAATAAATGAATGAACAGTTACATTGTCATATTTTACATGTCAATCATCTTATGTCCTCTCAAGTCAGTGTATTTGAGATTTTACCCTTCCTCGGTCCAGTGTCACTCCCTCAGCAGTGGTTGGTTCACCTGTGGGAAGGAGAGCAAAACTTGAAAATCTCTCCTGCTGATTTATATGAAGTCATACATGCTTTTTCATTCCTGCCCTAACCAACCAGCGGGTCTCTGTTCCATCCTGCGTTTCATTTTTTCTTTCCTTTGTAAAGAACTTTATAACCATCTCACAGACTGCAACACCATTTGCAAACTTCGTCTTTGTATGTTTGTTCTACTCACTTTTAAATTCTTGCTGCAGTGAACCAATTTCCCCCAAAGGGATTATTAAAGGCTCTTTTTTTTTCTGGTTGTACATGTCACTTCATGTTAAAATCCTACATATTCCTGTGCGTTGTCAATGTTTTTGCTATCAAAAAGACTGATGTCAGTGCAACATAAAGTCTGCCATGTTGCACCACCATGTTTCTACAGCAGCCCAGATGGACAAACCAAACACCGGCTCTACGGAGGGCCTTCCACATTTTTCATGTTTTTAGTGGCCACCACAGGGGAGGGTGATGTGAGAGGTATTCAGTTGGTTGCAATCTGTAACCTGACCTCTAGATGCCACAAAGTCCTTCACTCTTGACCTTTAAACAAACACACTAAAATGTCAAACAGTATTTGTACGTCTGAGTAAAATAAAGCAGATCAGTACCGTAGTTGCGTCCGGCGATGGTGCACTTCTTGAACTGCATGATGTTCTGTGTCAGAGTTCCCGTCTTGTCGGAGAAGATGTATTCAATCTGACCAAGCTGCTCGTTCAGGGTGGTGGTTCGAGCCTGAAGAGGGGCAAGAACAGATTTAATGAAAAGTGCAAAATGATGCACAGGCAAAAGATATCAAGTCCTACTTTTTTCTGCAAGTTGCTGGGCCACTTACCTGCTTTTACTTAATCCACATCCTACTATCCTTAATAGCAAATGCAGCCCAGAAGGCTCAGTTGTCATTACATAACATCAATATTAAACTCGCAGAATTACAAGTGACTGAAGGCTGTGAGGTTCAGTTGAACGCTCTGCAGATAGCCAATTAGTGGAATATTTTGACAGAAAAGAGTTAAAAAGCTTTTCTGTAAAGTTACATCATTAATAAGCTGAAAAGGTTGTTGATTACTTTCTTACTTCATTACTGACTTTGGTAATACAATATAACATTTTAAGAAGGACATACTGTCTCTACCATTAGTGTAAGGTGTAAAACGAATATTGAATAACTTGAACTTTTACAATAATGACTGAGGGTATTCTCTACTGCCTAAATACATTGAGAGCACATACAGCACTTGCTAGTTTTTGTTGTATTTTAAATGATTTAAATATCTTTCCACTGTGAAGCAACACTCACAAATTGCAGGCTTTTAACAGATTTCAAAAAAATATAGCATAAAACTTCTGATGTAAAAGATCATCAATAATCATGTTATTGTGTTATGTATATGTATCAGTTTGGAGTCACAATATATTTAAAAAGCTTTTCAATATTTTAAAGATCAGGTTTTTACTCTCCACGAATGACTGCATGCCAATGAACCTGCGTATGTTTCAGGGCGATAATTCATCTGCTGTTCTAACACGTGTCTTCCTGTGGTCATTTGTACTCAGTTCGGTTTGTACACGATGAATTCACCTGATGACGGTCTAAAGACTCAAACACTGCTACTAGGGGAAAAGTAATAAAACCTAAGGGCCCGGGGTGTGATGTGTCACATTTGGAATAAAGGTCATAAAGTCATAAAGGTAAAAAGAATGAGAAAAACAATGTACCTTAGCTGGTGTGTCTTTCTCTGAGAAATACATCTGCAGGTCCCAGTTGATGAACTTACTCTGGCCCAGACGAATGACCTCCACACTGAACACCAAGCAGACAAACAGGAGACGACGAGCACAAGTCTTATTTTGACAGTTATTTCTAGGAGGAAGAGCTGCTCTTTGACTACAGAGTGCAAAAACTGTGACATCAGACTGAAGCTGAGTGAAGGGACATGGCAGAGAGGACTAAACCAACACTACAAAGAATTACTGCTGCTGACGTAACAACTGGTCTTGACGGTTGCAGGAGTCTGCAGAGCCGATGAATGGTCATTTTTAAGCTCCACGCTCCAGAGTGTGCCACTATTATTTAATTTTCTTCAGAGTGAGGCCTAAAACCCAACCTGTGGCAGGTAATACTGCTCTGTGTTTGAGTTGGTTGGCTTAAGACTTAAAAGTTGCATGGTGCAGAATCCTTAAAGATGTTTTTCCAAATAGCCAGAAGAAAGCAACGTTACATTCTGTAAATTGTGTAGATGACATCTTTCCCTTCACATCGAACAGTTCTCAAAGACCTCATGCGTTTTTTAACATTCAACAAGACCTAATAAGTGTTTTTTTTAACATTTTAAATGAACCCAAATATGTGCAGATGGTTATACTGACCTGACATATAGTGAAATGGGCACCATGGTGTTGAGGACAATGATGTATCCCCAGAAGCTGAGGAAGCCTCTGTAGGAGGCGTTGCGGTCTAGGCCATCGTACAGATACCAGGCCTTAGAGCCGATCTCCTCGTACCAGAAGGTGTGCCCGATGGCCAGACCTGCCGCCACCAGGATCAGCAGCGCGAAGATCTACCGGGAGGGGGAGCAGTTATACACTGGGTGACTAAGAAAAAGCCCCACTGATATCAACAACTTACACGTCATCTGTTATTTAAAAAAAGAGAATAAAAAGTCTGACAGGGAGGCTCCTTCATGCGTGGCTAGACAGCATGCAGGCTTTCATTTTGCTGCTTGTGACTCAGACTCACTGTGTAAACCATGTAGTTCATCAGCTCGTCAATTTTGGTCCTCTTGAACCTCGTCTTCCCGCCGTTCCTCATTATTTTGGTGTCGGCTCCTACAACATCATATATTCAAATGATGAATGCTAGCCACTGCTTACTAATCAACACTCATCAATGATGTGATAAATGACTTCCCTCTGGAGAAGCTGAAACCATTTCTGCTTGAAAAACTATTTAAATAATTAATCAATTATCAAATTGTTCCTGATTCTTTTTTTTTCCCCCCAATCGATTTCAGTCGATTCAACATGAATCAACTCATCATTTCAGCTCTGATATGGATTTATCTTGCATTAGTTGGCATCATCTGATCCATGTGCTAGGGACAACCAAAATTATTCTGTAAAACAAATTTGTAAATGTCTGCTGAAGGTGTTAACCTCGCATTCATCTCAACCACTTCTAGGGACATCAAAGAGGATGTCGTTCATCCACATCATCATGCATGCATGTATGCACCATCAGTACTAAAATTCTCTTTTCCCTAGCTTCGAGTCATGTAGTGATGCCCGCTCAGTTGAAGCGGCGACGCGGTCGAGGTTTCACACCTGCGAAGATGACCAGTCCGTGACACTCCTCAGTGTTCCTGATCTTGCAGCCTCGGAGCAGCATGTTGTCCAGGTTCACAGGGTAGCGCTCCCTCTGCCACAGCATCGTCCCTGTGAACTTGTCCAGGCGGTTGTTCGGCTCCTCGCACTCAATCAGAGCTTCAGGGGAGACAAAAGGACATGAGGAGGGCTTCATTTCCAGTCAAGAGGAAAAGACTACTCAGATTCATCCGTAGGCACCATGAATTATCTCAGTAACTTTCCTGGCCCTCTAACCTGAAGTACTCTCTATCTGACCACTCTGCCACAGCGCCCTCAAGTCCCTTCAGCTCCAGTGGCTTGTATCGCTGATATCACATGTTCACGTTTTCCGCAGCAGAAAGAAGAGTGAAACATGGCAAATTTTAACTAAGAATTTCGTGAAATGTACCTGTTCTAACCATTTGTAATGAAAATGAAAAATACTGTCGTCTAAGAAAAATGTAATGTCATTCCTTTTTCATGTTGGTGTCGATGAAAAAAGTTTTTTAACTTACTTCTTTGATTACTCATCGATATTTTAGAGTTTCACTTTAAAATTGAAAAATCAGGTTTTATTCTGAGGTGAGTGTGTTTGAGTGAATAAACCTGATTCAGGTTTATGCAAACAAACCTGGCTGGTAGTTGTGAATGACGCTCACCATTAAACTGGGCCAGCTGACGTTCCTCCTGCAGTCTCTCATCAGTCACTCTGAGTCCCATCTTAAACTTCAGGTTGGTTTCTCTGTGAAGGGAAAATAACACACACAAAAGACTGAAAACCAAGCTGTGAAGAAAACAGAAATACAAATACTAAATACATTCAAGTTAAAATGTTTTGGATTAAAAAAAGGATTTTTATTATCTGATCATTTGGCCAGTGTGGATAAATAAAACTTCTTTTTGAAAAGAAATGAATTCTCTGATGCAAGTTTCGTGCCTCAAAGCTCTGAGAAAATAAAAGAATGCTGGAGTCTGTTTCACTTTATCAGCCATTTACTGAAAAAGAGTTCCATTAGGGACACCACGCAGGCCTGCTTGTTTGATTTAAAGGCGTTTCTCACTTAATCACAGAACATACAGTCACACTGGTCACATGGCAGAGTTCAGCAGAAGGTGTTTAGCTCTTGGCAAAAGCTCTTTAGACATTAAGGCTCCTCGTGTCAGTGAGTAATCTGTTGACTGAACTCTTGAGAAAACTCAGAGCAAACAGTGTTGCTCCAGCAGTCTCTACACAAAATACAGTCCATAATTCAATTTCAACATAGCAATCAACACAGATATGCAGTTCAAGGTTTTTTTTGTTTTAGTTTTTTATCTTAGAGGCAGAAAGTTAGTTCAAAGGCTGTCGAGTCTTACCCGTCAAGCTCGGCTGTTTCTACGTAGCACAGGCTGTTTGGGTTGGAGCTGGATAGCAGCATGATGTCGGCCTGAAGAGAATAAAAAATATACACGTCAAAAAAATTCCAAAATCTGACCTCACATCTGTTTCTGTTGTATTTCTGTCCTGTTTAATTTAATTTGGGCTTGTATATTAAAAATGTACTTCAATATTTAATTGTCAGCTCGCTTAATATTAGTTAATTGATTCATTAATATCAATAGTAATCCATGCTGATTTAAGATGATCTTACTGATTCTAAACTGTGAACAGATCTAATTGCTATCTTGCTATGCTACATCAGGACACCCCTCATCTATTTTGTAGCTGCTTGAGAGGTCGTTTCTCAGTCAGTCAGTCAGTCAGTCAAGTAACCGTCAAACAGTCCAGCAAATACTCAAGTTAAGGCAAAGTGATCACACCGGAATAAAGTCGTTCTTCTTCAGACGAACCACATCTCCAACCTCGATGTTCCTCCACTTTGACTCTTGAAACCTGAAGCGCAGAGGACCGATCACAGTGTTTATACATATACAGTATTGCTGTCATTGCTTTTTCATGCCATACAAACACAAGAATTTGGGTGGCATTCACTTACTGTCACACATTGTACAGGAACAAACCTCACATACAACACAAAATCTGCTTTGATACGCACCAGGCGTTAAAGCAGATCATATTTCAAAATGCTGTATAAAATGTGAGAAATATTTATCTGTTCATAAGATGGCGGATATCTTCTTTGATAAATCAAAGCTAATAGAAAATCAACTTCATTCTGACCTGCCCTCCAGCAGCACCTCACACTTCCTGTTGTTGATCTCCTTGTCCATCCTGTGACGTGCCTGGATGAAAAAAATAAAATAAAATAAAACAGGTCTGGGCTAACAAGGTAGTACAATACTTAATATGTGATAACTTTGTAAGTCAATTAATCTTTGTTTAAAAGGTTTTTATTGTTGTTGTTTTCCTTCTTTGCATCAACTTAAATCACCACATATTCAAGGTAGGCATACACCTGTGTGTGTGTGTGTGTGTGTGTGTGTGTGTGTGTGTGTGTGTGTGTGTGTGTGTGTGTGTGTGTGTGTGTGTGTGTGTGTGCGCGTGTGTGTGTGCGCATGTGTGTGTTTGTGCCTGCATGTCTTACCAGGTCGTCCACCAGATCTTTGATGGCAGTGATTCCCAGCACCACGACCAGAGGAATCAATGTGGTGTACCAGGGCAGAGTGGAAATGTCTGGAATAATCTAAAAAACATTTGATGCCACTTAATGGTCCTTCTTTTTTTGCAACACTGGAAATCAGAATCTGCTTTATTGGCTTCATGGTGTGCACATACAAGGAAGTTGACTCCATTTTTTCCTTTGCGCTCACTTAGCACTTAGACAAGAATAGACATAACAGCCAAGAACAAGGACAACAGAGCTAAACAAATAAAAGGCAAAGAAAAGACAATTATGTACACAAATCAGATGACAGGTAGGGTGTTTTCAGATGTACCTGTAGGATGAGCAGAGCCAGGAAATAGAGGTTGGCAGCTCTCTTTAACTGCTCGTACAGGTTCAGGGGGATGAAGGTGAGGACGTTGTACTTGTATGTCTTGATGGCATTCCCCTGCAGATGAGAAACACATAGCAGCCATTGATGAGAGGAGGACACAGGACAATCAGCTAGTCCTGTGCTGTTAAACTGGACAGCACTCTGCTAATCATTAGTAGGCCTCTTCAACTGTGAATACAGCTACGAAAGGTCACCAGTGGCACTGGAGGAGCTTCTCAAAATAACTCGGATGACGTCATAGTGATGTAATCCAGGTCATCTCAGTTTGGACTCAGAGACCACAAATTTATAACAGACAGTTCATGTTACAAGACTGTCTGAAAGTCAGGCGCACACCAGGCAGAGAGGGTCTAATGAAATGACGATAGAGTTGCATTATAGGAAATGTAGGATCCAACACCCTTTGTCCATGCTAACAACCTGGGCTGCCTGGATGTCCATCATTCTTTGCAAATTGGTCTCTTGTGAGCACTCCAATTTTATGAAGTGCAGGCCTAAACCACTGGAGTACTCTGAAGTTATTCACGGTTTACAAAAAATGAAATTCACTTCTCCCTGCACTGAAAATTTGAATTTATGTAACCTGAATTCAGTACTGTATTTAGTATTTGACTACTTTTTAAATACTGTAAATCTACTTCAGGTCTAATCAATTCTTAGCACCCAGGTATTGTTTGACAACAACATGCCAGTCCAATGTGTGACAACCACTTTCAAAAAAAAAAAAAATGTACAGAAATCAAAGTATCCTGGGATGAAAAGTTTAAATAATCCTGAACTTGGGAGACAAGCTGTCCTCAGAAACAGCAGTTTGTCCTAAATCAGCGGGTATCAGTCCAGTTACAGTATCATGGTGTCAGTACTGAGACGGTGCTGTGTTTCAGCAGAGGATAACCATCTGAACTCTGTCCCTTACAGCCTTCAGCCACAGTGTCGCTGACACTGAAGCACTGTCAACTCCAGGTCGCAGAATAACTTCATCTGTACATGACCAATATTCTAAATTCAAATTTATATTCGAACTGAAAGCACTGCATGATGGACTGGAGTCACAAAACCAGTTTCTGTCCAGTAATTACTGTTTTTTGTTGTTTTTTTAAACTTGGAAAATCAGGATTTAAGTCAATGTAGATGTGTAAATGTAGATGTCAAAACATTAAAATATTTGGGGAATAAGGTCTATAATCAGATATTAGAGCAGAATTCCTCCTGTTTGTCCAGAACACTGAAATCTTCCAGGGCATGTGGAGACTGTCACCAGCTGGAAACACTGCACACACAAAGTCGCTTTCCTGGATTGAAACTATCATGCAGGTCAAGCTAAAACGAAAGCAAAATTCAATAACACAGTAGAGGACAGGTTATTCATTTATTTTGTAATGTGCCAGTATGCAGATCTTTTAAAAGACGTCTATGTTTAAATAATATATTAGTATGTCTGTTGTATTGGTTTTCCCTCTTATCAACGTAATGCACAAAAACAGATAGTAGTGTGAGCTTCCTGTGAGGACTCTAATATACAGAAGATTACTGTGTAAGTTATTTGTAACATGTTCTGCTCCTGTCGCACGGAGTCTCTGTGCTGTGTCGAATGTGTCTGCTCGTCAGATACAGGTCTGCTCAGCTGGACTATCAGGTTTCAGCCTCCACGAAGACGGATGACACAAAGCTTCAGTCACAAAAACATTCCTCTGCTCGCTGGCTGCTAACAAACAATGTCATGCCAGCGAGTCTCTGTATTTGACCAATCAGAGGGCCAAACTATAGAAAATGTAATTCAAATCACATGTTGTTCCACGTGCAGGATGGACGTGGAACAACATGTGATAACAAAAGAGCTGAACGAGAACTCAAAAATGGACAGAAATTAAGGAAAACCATGATCAAATATGAGTATGACACACCCAGTTGTCAAATTCATTCACATGCGTTCACCTTGTTTTACCTTTCATCTACATCTTCATTCAAAACAAGCAGTGTACAACAGACCGTGCTGAGGAAGTATAAACAGCTCTTCCAAGCATATTTCAAACATGACCTTTCAGCAGCTCAGGGAGCCCTGATGGAGTCAGAAATGACTCAGCAGAAACACAAAGGGGAATATGTGGATGAGACCATAAGACACACAGAAACAAACACAGCAGGCTTCCTTACTGGTGTTGTATATCATATTCATCCATTAACCTACCCATTAACCTACTCACTTTTCTGGGGGAAATTACATCAAATGAGGTACTAAACCTGGCTAAACCTCACAGACATGTACAGTATGAGGCTAATTATTGCGTACTAATACCCATCTTAAACATGACTTTGTTTTTTCTCTAAAACCAATGACAGCCTTGAAGGAAGAAATCAATCTAATGTTGGATGATTCTAAAACTAATAAGCATGTGGCATAGCTCATTTCAAACATCCTGCTCTTTGCCCAGGGCGTGTGTCACCTATGCATAGCTGTTCTCTATATGCTCAGGATTAGTTTGTGGCAGGGCCAACAAGGAGGGAAGACAAATGCACCTTTGGGCAAGTCCAAGTAAACAGTTGAACTTACAGAGTATCTGCTCTTCTTGATACACAGGAAGACTTTTTTCTGAAACTCTGGCAGGTGATGATAAGGTCGGTCATTGGCTTTCACCTTCCATGGCATCTCTGAAAAAGGAAATGTTATTCAGAATGGTTTCCTTAACTGTAAACTAACATTACTTAAATGTAATGCGTCAACTGCAGAATATATTATATAATAATGTTTTTCATGGTTGCTAAGCTAACTGTCTTTGTGCTAAGCTAAGAACACATTCTGGAAGTCATCATGAGTACGTCTTGTGACTAACCGCTGGGTCTAGCTTCCACCTCAGGTTGTGGGGCTCCTGGCGGCTCTTCTTGTTCCCCTTCAGAGCTCGCTTCTAATTCGTCATCCGTCTCATCATCACTGTACGGCATGACCTCATCATCAGGCCCCAGGGAACCCTGGGAGTCTGCGCGCCTCCGACTCATCTTAGCACCTCAGGTATCTCTGAGAAAGAAGAGTTTCAGTTGATCAGTAAATGCAACATGAAATAATTGATACATACAGCACAGCACACACGGGGGGGTGAAGGGGCTGCAAGGTGTAGAAAGTGTGACTTTCCAAAACCAATAATCTGACAGTCGCACCCACGTCAGCTATTTTACTTATTGAGTGAAATACTTATTTTATGGTTCTAGGGATGGGATGTCAGTCTGTCGGGTTCCCATCATTCCCAGAGGGTGTATCCTAAAGACTCTGATTTTCAGCTTTCAGTGTTTTTAAATGGGTCATCACGGACTGATATGCAATTTTTGAACATAAACTCCACATTAAACAATTATTCTCTGTGAGTGATTGTCAGTCATTTCATTTATCCTGTGTTAATAGGTGGTTAATAAATTCTCATTTTGACCAAATTGTTGTCCTGTGTTTGATTTGAAGTACAGATGGCCATCAATTGAATCAAGTCACAACTTTTGATATAAGACTGATTGAGTGGATTAACTGAATGAATTTGGTTATTAATTTTTCTCTTCGCAGGTGGTGCCTCAAACTACTGTTAAATAAATAAATGATAATTTCCCTACATTGGTGATGTCATAACTCTTCCTCTTGCATTAGGGTCATCAGGTAAAAATGGAACTGTGTTTACATTTTGTTTGCTAAATACTTGTAATACTGTTATTCACGTTAGCCTCAACTTGCCTTTGTGTTTAGTGGTAAGTTAGCATGCTAACACATAGGACCACATGTTATATGATCTAGTTCGACTGAAGCATACCGAGGCCTTCAGGATTTTGCAGTTTCAGTAAGATAATGTTGAGCATACAGTAAACCTAAAGTCCAGGGCTGGGAACACCCCGTCAGAAACCAACAGCGTGATCACGTTTTTATAAGCAGGACAAATGTACAGTCAAACAAACTCACCAACGCTGTCATACGAAAGACTGACCAAAAAACAAATGCCTGTACAGTTAGAGTAAACAGTGGCGAGAGATTACTGAATTCTCAGGCATCAAATGCTCAAAGGAGATAGAGGAAAATAAAGAAATGCTGATGAAGAGATATAACAGAGTCAGCTGATGGATGAGATTTGACACATTATGCCTTTATGCTTGAAAACAAAATGTATGCTGAAAGAGCAGACTGCTAAGAAAGAGCACAAGGAGAAGGGCGCAGATAACGCAGGGCAGAAGGATGACTATTTAGAATATACATTTAGATGACTTCAGTGACTGATTTCTGATTCATTTAAGTCACAAAGTTGATCTCATGTGTCTGGCTACAGCTCATGGACCACTTACACTCAGTCTCAGTAGGTGTTTAATGAAAAGGATTCACGGTGTAAAAACTGAGCTTCAACCCTGATCTACATTCCAACAATCTGTGATACTAAGAGAACAGATAAGGAAATAAAAAGTGGCAATTCAGGTTTGCTGTTGAATCTGACAGGCGGGTTTATGCCAAACCCACTGATATGATGCGTGTGATGACGTTGCAGTGTGTGTTTGTGTGCCAAAGTGTCATGGCGTGGATGAATATTTATATGTGACTGAGGAATGCGGCAACACCCTTCACCCTCTGTTCATAACTCCTTACGGCTCAATGCCTTTAGATGAGCTATTCATCTGATTTACTGCCTGTTTTTAGCAGTCACCTGACAGTAATGTCAGAACTTGGAGTCCTGTTTCAGATTAAAGCACTGAGAGAAACTCCGTTCACAGTGCTTCATTCGCGATGCCCGAAACCTCATCATGTAAACCTTTGATCAAGTTTTTGGATTCTGGGATGGCATGACTGGAGAAGCTGAAGAAACCTCCAACAGCAGATCGTTAAGATTTTTTTATTGATAAAGTCATCATTCATAACAAAATCTGGCACAAATGCAAATTCTGACCTCTAAAGTCCTATGAGTGACAAATAAGCAGAAAATCTTATGAATGTATCCTAAGACTGATATAGCTTCTTCCTGTGTGTCCTACAGCAACACTGTAGTCCAAAAAGAATTAAAAATGCACGAGCCACACTGGCATACATGTTCCTTCATTATCATGAACACACTGTACAGTTTATCAATCCCATATAGACAGTGCTGCTCCCAGAAATACTCACTAGAGTACAAGGAAGTGTATTAATCCGCCATTTAAAATAGTCCAACAAATGCACTACTTCCTCCTGTTTGAGTAATGTTTGATAAAGCCTATAGTGCCCAGCTGTTTAAAGAAATTACTAAACCCATTGTTAAGATTAAATTATATATCTGTTGTTTCAGTAGGAACCAATAGGTTTCAGACTGAGTGAGACTTCCTGTCAGACTGAATGGATGATCATTTTTGACACCATCCTCATGCTACTACTCATTGATTGTTCCCTATATATCTTACTGTGTGGAATTGTGGGGATCCACGTTTAAAACCACCATAAATTCAATAATAAAACTGCAAAAACGAGCTATACGTATTATTAATAAGGTCGATTATTATGCTCACTCGGAGCCACTTTTTCTAAATTCTCATGTTATGAAATTTTATGATTTGTTTTATTATAAAGTAATGCAAATTATGTTCAGAGCAAAATCAAAAACGCTCCCTGACTCAATACAGAGGTTCTTTTCAATTCAGGAGAGTCCATATAATCTCAGAGGTGTTTGCAAATTTACTGTACAAAAAGCTTAAAAAGGTATGAAAAGGAGATGTATCTCCGTCATTGGAGTTGAATTGTGGAATGATGCCAAAATAAATTTAAAAACATATCTTTCTTTTTTGGTTTTTAATAAAATGGTTTGTAAAGCTATTTTTGAAGCTTATAAGCGTGATTAATTTTCTGTTGTTGTTTCTTTGCTTTTCTGGAGGTTGGTAGCCTAAAAAGCTGATAATATAGGATAGGCTTTTATAAGCAGTCTGCTTCTGCCTATGCCTTTTCAGTCATTATTCAACACATGATTCTTGATTTTGTGATTTTGTGTGATATGTCAATACTGTGTACAATATTTGGTGTTGTCATGACTGAATAAACTACTACTACTACTACAATGTAACAAATCTGGTGTCCCACTGGAAATCCCTACAACGTCCCTCCAACAGCTCCTGCTCAGTGTACCAAGTGTAGGTTGGCACTTCCCATCTACTTAATGTTGAATGATGCGGAGGTTTCCAATAGCACAGCTGATTGGGTTCATTAGTCTGGTTTCCAAGAAAGAACACAACTGAAAAAGGGCTCAACAGGGCTAGACAGGGACCACGACAGCATCAAACCTGTGAACGGAGGAGCTGAATGGACAGAGGGGATAGTTTATTGTCCAGACAGATGTTTCTATGTCTGGACTCTACATTAACCAATTTTTTCCCCCCTGTGGATCAGTCTATTTCATTAACGTAATCATTTCTTTGTTGGTAGGACTTCATATTTTATCTTGAAAAATGCCAGGGGCCTCATTTCTAAAAATGTTTATACTAGAACTTCTTCTTAAGATCATTTCTAAAGAAAAAACTTGCTGATACAGGTTCTAAGAATCCTATTTGTAACTTAACTTAACCTGTCACCCATAAATCTCAAATCAGCTTCAATTGACAGCACCTGCCTTGCGTGTGCCACTCTATGATGTCAGCACACATGAGTGTTTATTCAGGAATATGGACCAAAAGAGAAAATCAAACTTTATGGAAGATAACAGCGACAGTAGAGGAGCTTGAAGACAGGCAACACATACTATCCGGTGAACTTAACAATGGGTAGACAAACATGCAGATTGGGAATGTGTCACTGCTGTAATGAACAAGGTGGCTGAAAAGAAATGGTCTGACCTTAAACTACAAGGGAGAAAAATGTAATTACTCAATTGATGCGGTATGTCCAAAAATAATGACTAGAGGTCAGCTCATAATATCATTTCCATGTCAAAGTGAGCTTTTATAATTTTAGAAAATAACACCTGACATGTGGTTTTCTGCTTAAGTCATACTTAAGATCAAATTGATCATAACCATAAATGAGGCCAAAATGACAAGTTAATCACCTAGAAACAGAGGTGTTTATAGCCTGTTTAGAGAAGCCATCAGGTAATTTAACTGCAAGCTGATTTAATTTTTAAATGTTTATATATCAATGAAGGCAGGCTGCAATAGCAACACCTTTCTAAATAATGTAATAATGTTCTCCAAACTGATGTTGAACCAACAGCTCTTAAAAAGTTTCAACACGAACATTAGAATGTTCATGAAGTGCAGGACTGCTGTATTAGACTGCAACAGATTTAACTAGGTGTACCTAATAACAAATGAGTGTCTGTACAGCACAAACTGGGATCTGCACTGTGAGCAGTGTAATGTTGCATAGTGTATGCCACCTTTTCCTATGTTCCTATATATAAGAGATAAATCCCTATCCACTTGTTTGATGTGAAAATAGTGAACTAAAATGAAAAAAGTTCTGAAGCTGTTGTAGGCTCTTGCATGTTCTTAAACCATTAAGGAAACATTAAGCACTAGCGGGCCTTCAGATGGTGTGGAAAGCAACACAAATCATTTGTGTTGGCATGGGTGTGTTGCTTTACCAGTGAAATGATGACATACGAGTCCAGTTTGAGCAATACATCTATGAGTTCAAATCTTACACTAAAAAACTGCCAGAGGTTTAAAATAGTACAAAAGAGCATTTTACATCTCTAGATTCTTGTCATTTTCCATGATCAGCATCCTGACTTTGCCATATAGCGCCACCAACAAGTGAAAATGATAATTTGTCCAATGATTTGGTTGATGACCAAACACCTGCACAACTGACATTCCCATCAACCTGAGCTGTTTTTGTTTAGTGCTAATTAGCAAATATTAGCATGCCAACAAGCTAAACTACTGTAAGACACCAAACATGGTGAACACTGTACCTGCTACACATTCTCATATTAGCATTGTCAATGTGAGCAGGTTAGTATGGCTGTAAACTTTTGTTATGTAGTATTAGATGTAAGCAATTTAGGACAGACAACCGCAGAAGAACTCATGGTGATATTTTCATTGATTTTCTTTTTTGAACAGAGGATCCAAGACTTTGCTGTGGCCAGCACAAGCTGGCTGCTGACCCAAAACAATCTCCAGTGCGTCAAAGAATTTCAGAGTTTTGGGGTTTCCTTTACTGCAGACGATGTGATCCTTTATTTTTCTATAATCTCCTATGATGTTTTATATTTTTGGAGTGTGCTGTTTCCTCATTTCTACCAGACATGTTTGACATGATTGACAGCACTGCCAGCAACCTCTGAAAGTATCTGGAACTCACAAACAGCCTCGCATCCTGAGCAGAACCATAATGTAGTTCCAGTTCGCAGTTGAAAAAAAAGCAGTACATGTGTAAACTTCCACGATACATCGTGTTTGCATTCTGTTAAGTTCCTGCTAAGGGAAAGATGTCAGTAAGGCAGGTTCAGGCATAAATGAACCCAAATATATTAGTGTTGATTTTGTCTCAATACAAAGCAACTGTAGGAAAACTAGGGAAAATCTGACCAAAGAATAAGAAACATGACAACATCTGATGCTAAATATTGCAAAATCACCCAAACTCCTTCAGAAAAGCCGTTTCAGAAACGAGACGTGTGGCAAAACATTACTAGTTCACTATTTGTGCTCTAACTGAACACTGCAGTCAGAGTCTCCCAAAGTTCCGATCAAATTTAAGCAGAACTAATAAAACCAAGCCAGAGGACACCCCTGTAACTGTTCCTCAATGCATACACCTCGTTTCAAGAAGCTGTGGTTTGACTGAACAAGTTCTGGCTGGTGACACAAGTCTGCACATGAAGATGTCTGAGGAAGGGGAGGAAAACAAAGAATTATTAAGACTATGGGGGGAGATGGTACAGGAAACCTAAAGTGGTGAAAAGATAAAATGCCAGCTGAACTTTCAGCAGTTATTTTAAATAATAAATACAGCACAGTCTCTTAAAGGCCCCCATTGTTCAAACCCCTAAAAACCATCTCTGCTCAACAAAATTACATATTTAAGATTTTCCATGAAAAAAACCTTCATGTAGTATGTGTGAATAAGTAGTCCCCACCTCTGTCTCCACCCACCCCTCCATCGCCCGCCTGCAGCTTTGACTCTGTTCATCAAACACACACACACACACACACACACACACACACACACACACACACACACACACACACACACACACACACACACACACACACACACACACACACACACACACACCAGCAGCTTAGCTGTCCGACAAATTCTTTTGAGTATTGTTTTCTGTAACTTTCCTCATCAACACCCCGGGGCCAGATGAAATTTGTGTCAGCATTTGAAATGAGTCATCACATAGCTTGGCAGGCTAATGTTGGCTAACAGTGTCTAGCACGCTGCAGATTTGTTTGGACACAGCGAATGGATAAAACAGGAGAAAACTTAATGTTTGCCCAACGTGTTGGCTCGTGCTGGCTGTGTCTCCAGGATAAATGGATGGAACAACGTCAGGCTACACCATGAGCTCTGGAGTGCTCTGGAAAAGGCTACTGCAGGCTACAGTTTGGCTCTTGGATCTTCAGATCCTTTGGTAAATCCTGAAGGCTCAGCAGCTCTCCTTTTGCAACTTTGCAACCGAAAACAGAACACATCTCTGCCATTGTTTTGAAAAAAGTGAAACTTGCAAAACAGCTATATGTTGCTACACCTGGCTTCACCTGTGAGACCCCTCATTTCACTGTAGCCCCACCCCACAAGATGACGGGATTGGTTCTTTCTATCTCAATCTGTGTTTCACTGGTCCCCTGCAGCTCCAACGTAGAAATGCTCAGGCATGGTGTCGACTGCTTATATGTGTTGTAGCATATAAAAAGCACCATATGGACATATTAACAAGGTTAAACATTGATTTTGGAAGGGGTCTTTAAAATTACAATTCTAAAACAGAAATGACTCTATAGATTTTGATCTTGCTGGCAATAGCTGAGATGGAATGAAACTGTCCTTACAGGCTAGATTATCTATTGAACAATGAGGCAAACATAAGACAAAAACAAATCATTTCCTTCCCAGAGGAAGAATCTGTCCAAACTTCAAGATGACCAATAGTTGTCTTGATGGGAGTCTACAATCAGTTTTCTGAGTGTCTCTGTCACTAAAGGAAACACCTCAACATGAGATGTCTTCATCTGATGAAGATAAATAATATAGTGTGTGTTTTTGACTTTGAAAACATCTTGTCAAACAACATGCCACTCCAAAGGAACACACATTCTGAACTAGAGCATTGAACACATGACTGACAATACATAGTTTCCAAAAACGTCTTGCTGCTGCTTCTTATTGAAAACTTTCCACCTGCAAACCACTGGGGAAGATTTTACTGTGAAACTGTGGCAGGAAGTATTAAGTCAGGTTAACTCCTAATTCACTTGCTGTTTGATAAAACTGGGTCCGCATAGATTTTAGAGAATCATAGAGGAGTTACTATCAAATATATATGGACAGAGTGAGAGAGAGCTCATGTCTGTCTCTGCTTTTTACTGTATAACCCCCATATTAACAGAAACTAAATGGGATCTATAGGATACAGGGTATAGGCACCGCACCCTGCCTAGAGGGTGTGAAGTAACAGCAGGGGGTTGAGGAGAGGGGGGAGGTGAATCACCTGTGGGCGGGGGTTGGAGGGGGGTGAAACGGATGTGAAAAGCAAGATGTTGAGATTTTTCACAAGAAAAGAGAAATAGATGATTATCAAGCAGGCTGTTCAGTCAAATCCATAATACGAATCTATCAGTGGTGCAGCATGTGTGAAAAGAAAAGCATTGCTCATCTTCAAAACATTGTTGGTTTATTAAATTTAAGATTTTTTTTTAAATAGTTTTCTGAATATTACAGCCAGCAGCCACTTATCTTAGTGCAAAGACTGGAAGCATCTAGTCTGGCTCTGTCCAAAGGCAACAAAACCCACCCACCGGCACCTCTAAAGCTCACTAATTAACAGGTTAGCTCTCGTTTCTTTAATCTGAACAGGCACATTGCCAGGCAATCTAATCTTCAGCTTCCACCCACAGTTAGCAATGCGTATCCAAGAATATCAAAGTCACCCTCCTGTCAAAAATGTGTTCTTCTGGTTCCTATAGTTGGATGTTAGAGCTTCACCGTGCAGAATGACATATGTGCAGAGTTTTCTCTGTGCTCACTGAAAATCTGACTGTAAGAGGTGAGCAGGACTTATGACATCAAATGGTATATTCAGCATTTTGCTTTTCCTGCAAAAACCATGTCAGACACACATTAGAGAGTTTTATGTATGCCTTAATACATGTGTTTAGATGATCTTTAACCTTAATGGGGGTTTCTTGCCAAAGGATCTTGGGATTTGTAGTTAACTTCTACCCTGAAGTTTTATGTAACAGCCTTGTACCTTCACCTTTTTATCAGGGAGCCAGACTGTGGTGTGGTTGGTTATCTTCTGAAACTACGATTCTACCAGAAGACTTTATCCAAACCACAGGAGTTCTCCAGCTGTGAGTCACATAACATTGTCTCAGAGAAAATGAATGAACTTGTACTTTTGGAAGCAGGGGTGCCCCAAACAGCTGGCTGGGTATCATTCAAACATTTTCAATACCAGTACTGATACCTCGACTTTCAGTCCAGTACCTGAAGGATAATGAATTAAACCCATTTACATGGGGGTGGTGCAGGATTCTTTTTTTTTTCGGCTTCTATTGGAGTACATGAAAGGACATGCTTGAGGGCCAGTGCTATAAACAATGACGGCCTTTATCATTTTCAGGAGTGAAGAAAGAAGAGGAAAAAACTGCAGCCTTGAATGAACAGAGCCTGAAGAGGCAATCTCAGTGGGAAAGTATGTTTATGTAAGTAAATTAAGTAGTTTGACAGGAAATTTCTGCCACATTGCCTGAGATATCTACCAAGCCTGAAAGCGGCCTCATTAAAAAAAGACAAATTCATCCGCTTTCCCCTTGAGAGCTTGATACTCACTGCTCTGCCCACCTCACGAAAAGCGACCAATCAGAGGCTCAGTAGCAGCAGCAGGGCTGTGAGGATTGCACATCTCAGAAAACCGGTTTTGGTGTCAACAACAAAGAGCAGGGAGGGAGGAGGGGGAGGGATTCACAGACTGGGACAGAGGAGAACATACCTGAGCGACGACAGTGCAACCTGAGAGGAGGGAGGAGGCTCAGCTCTCACGGAGGTGAGGAGGATGCTTCACGTAAGCACAACAAAACGTAACCAGAGACTTTGTTTCTGTGACCAATACACTTTGAGGTTCTGTAGACATTTCTGTTTCTACTGTTTCTTCCTCTTCTAAAGCTCTGAATCCTTTCAACAGGTCTGTTGTCCAGAAATGATTTAAAGAATATTTTATGTCTGTGATCATACTTCATGCACTTCTTCTTTCCTATGAAAGCAACCATCATTGAAGAAATATATTTGCTAACAAAGCCAATACGCACCACACACACACACCAGCAGAATTGATCTTTTCTCTAGTTACTTGTTTCTATTTAACACAAAATTCATTGAAAATGTGTAGTTTGAGTATTATTTGAGGGCATTTTATTGAAATATAAAATTATTTTTTGTAAATTTTGCAGCATTGCAAAGCGGACACATCATTTCCTATGAATCTCTTGTGCCTGAGTATGAAATGTGAATCCTTCGTGGGAATGTCAGACTCCATCAGCAGCAATATAAACACATACATAGAGAGGTAATTACTGAATGCAAATAAACTGCATGGCAAATGCAGAAACAGTTAACAGTATCAAAACTTCAGATTCATACAATGGAACTCTTAAGGACTTAGCAAATAAAGAATACAGGGCAGCATGGTGGCTCAGTGGTGAAGACTGCCACCTCACAGCAAGAAGGGCCAGGTCAAAGTCCCAAACCTCATTAAGCAATTACATTAATATGCCACCCAGGCGTCACCCAGTGGCACTCTGCTGCTCCTACTACTAATACTTAGGATGGGTTAAATGCAGACGTGTCCGCCCTATGGGGTTCAATAAAGGATAACTTAATATTCATCCATGACATTTGCATGATATATGGCTTTTGGAGAACGCACCTTTCTTTCAATACATAGTATCATAAACACAAAGGCACCAGACACACAAAATCCCAGGGTTCCCAGAGACATGGTAGAAGATATTGGAAAATCATCTGGAAAATTCCTTGTCCTCAGACCTTTCAGCCAAATATGCTCTGCACCAAATCAGATGGCATTTGCAGATGAACAAAAAGTAATAATAATATGTTTCATAAGACAACAGCATAGGTTACATGGGCAGATTAACCCAGGACAAAAACATTTTTGCTTTTGCTTGACTTCCTGAAAAGTCACATGGCGGTCCAATTGCCCCAGTTATATCACCTGTTTCTTCATCTGTGGCTGAATTTCTGTAAGACTAATCTGAGAGAGCTTTTAAGATCCGCAAACTAAATGAAGAAGAGAAATGAAAGAAATGAAACGGAAAACAAAACCTAACACTGAAGTGATCATACAAAGGCTGCTACATTTCAGAAAAGTGAATGAAATTTTGCTTTTTTCAGGATGAGTTCCACATGTAAGACACGTCCGGACTACAGTGGAGGGAATGACAAGTATTTGTGTCTGTTACTGAGCGTCCCGGCCGGGCGAGACCTGATGCTATCAGTCAGATTAATGCAGAGTCGGGTTTCTGCAGCACCTGAGGGGAATCTGTTGAAGCTAATGTTTGGAACAAACAGGTGGAGAATAAAGAGGAACAATCGCTGCCTGTTCTCTGCTGGATTGCCCCTTAATACAGCCAAGCTGCATGTAGAGCAGCACAAACCACAAACTATCCACCATTCTACAGTATGCTCTTATTTACATCAGTTCACTCAGGTGATCATCACCAACATTTAAGTAAGTGTAAACGCTTCGGTGTAAGGCCGTGCTCAGTTTGATACATTCATTTCAATGAGAGTTCCACATGCACAGGCAACGGCAAAAAGAAACAAAATACACAGGTGACACACGACACAGCCCCTTGATTGTTTTAAGGCACGGCTGATTCCAGTCTCAGTTTGGCCTAAAAGCATCACCCTATTCATTTATCGATTGTCAACATAGTTAAACAGTGACTTAGTTGTTCTATGTAGATATGTTAGTGCACAGTCACCCTGCCTAAACAAATGATATCATTGGTGTAAGAGCTAAATACTTGGGATTCTATTGCAGTAAAATATGGTTATATAGCTGCTGTGAAAGCTGCACAAGACATACTACTAGACTGCAGACCTGTAGTATTAAAAACTTTCATTTTACCATCGCCAATGAGAGCCTGTGCCACTCATGACGGCTATATTTTTAAAGGTTGTGCCATCTCCTGAACATACACACCGACTTTTGTTCAATCACCTTTACCTCCTATTTTGCTGTGTTTAGGGTGTTTCTGGGCTGCAACCTTTGGGCGGTCCGGCCAACAACCGCACACAGGTGAGGTCATGACACTACAATAAAAAGCTAGGCACCAGGTGCCAGGCCAAAAGAGCATGCATCCAAGAGGCAGCTATGAAAATTGAGACAGTACCGAATAAAATGCTAATATGGTTAGGTGAAATACTTAGACGACAAAGCTCATTCCAAAATGAGAGTGAATCTAGGATTTACTGTCACCCATTGGTGAGCACCGAAGGAGAGGATGGGGATGAAGAGAGAAGAGGAGTTGGCTTGTTTTCTGTTGGATGAGTAGGAGCCAGTGGTTAGCTTAGTTAGCTTGTTAAAGTATCAGCTTTTCCATCACAACACTCCTACAACAGCAGCTTACAGTGAGCATATAAGCAGTGCACTTCTGGTGGCGTTGGGGCTGCACCAAATAGTTTAAAGCTTCATCATAATGTTGCTGAGAGCAGACCGGGTCTTCTAGGGGTATAAACACCCAGAGTCACCCAGAGCTGGACACAGATTAAATATCAAAGCTATCAAATTACAAGGCTGATTATAGAAATAAAAGCAGCAATAGCAGCAAAGCCTCACACTGGACAAGTTGGATGTCTGCTAAACAACATCATTTTATGTCTTTTGACTAATCAATTAATACACTAATGGTCTCAGAAGCAGTAAATATAAAAGCATCTTCATACTCAGTCAAGTGCTGTGTGAGTTAATGAGAGTTAATGAGTTGAGTCTAAATTGAGATTCTTCGGTGTTTTACTCACAGCTGGAGTCCAGATAATGAATCCAAAGCAGTCAGTCCACAGAGACACCAGCTGCTGCTGCAACATGTGACCCCACACTGTCAGAGCCCCTGAGCAAGGCCAGAGATAGAGGTTCAGCTCTTCTCTGGAGTTGATATTTTCCTTTGCCTTTGTTCATGACTTGTCGCGTCAGTCTGAAGCCGCTCTCGTTACGTTTCACCTCAGCAGAAATCGTGATAAATGACACCTTCATTTGCAAAGTGAAATCATGGCATCCTCCAACAACAAACACACACGCACACACACTAACATCATCCCCTATGTAGTCAAATTGTATTTGACTCCTAATTTGTCTATGTTGTACTCTGAGCACATGAGAGTGATGACTGAACCCTCAGCAGAGCTCAAGCCTCAGGTGAAAAACATTTCTGACAGAAGGGGTTGTGGCTGATTAAAGGTGCCACTGGTGTCGCCATGGATGAACGTTCCAATGAAAAACAAGCCTAAATCGAGCTTCCCCTGGTCTGGTGCTCTGGAGCCAACGCCACGCAGCAGAGCGTGTAGTAGCTATACACCTAACACTGGGCTGGAACACACATTCCTGTTTGCCTGATATCGGACCTCTCCACTCGTTACACTCTGAGTCTGGACCCAGGCAGCATTCCTGCCAATTGCAGAGTGACCAGAATAGAGTTACAAAATGATGAGACTGCATTATTTATGAAGATTTAACTAATCACCAGTGTCACATAGCTAGATCTCCACAGCAGTGTAACAACGCTGGAGTCTGCAGCCATTATTATTCTGGTATGGGGACCTTGCCCTTGTTAAATAGTGTTGCCATTTTCAGCATGGTAAAGCACCGATGGCAGAGGGGCTATACCCAGGGCCTACATCCAGTCAATCAGACGGACTGATCACTAAGTTTGAGCATGCAATCCAGCCTCTCTCCAATTTGGTTTGTGTTTACATGTGCTGTTATATTTAGGATCTTACCTCAGCAGGAAACATCTGATCAGGACTTCATATCAAGTGACTAAGATTAGCCTTGAAAGCAATTCTTTGTTTCACACTGTTAAACACTTGTTGGTGGTAATGTGCCAAGAATCAGTGCCTATTCAAAAACCAATCATTAATAGAGACTGCAATCTTTTAACAACACAAGACAAGAAACTAACATGTCAAACAAGACAAACTGACAGGTCAACAAAAAGCTTCAGTGCCAAACAGATATGGTACCTGGACCTGTTGGGCCGTCTGTATGGAAGAGATGCAGGAGATGTCAAACAGCTGTCACCATGCCTGTCAGCGAAACTTTCAACCTATTTGTCTCTCGAGTCATAATTCAAATTCTCAGTCCCTGCTTTCAAGGTCAACAATTTCCATGAGGAGGCGAACATTTCCCTAATCAAAGCACTCAAACTTGTTGCTTCTGCAGAAGAAGAGCTCCACTGCTTGTTTATGGAAAAACATTCAGGCTGGCTGGACCCATGCGTCCACGAGTTGTCACTGTGTTCAGACACAACACCGGCTGCAATGGGAGCGCACAAAGTAGGTGTGTTTCACATCCTACCTGACAGTCTTACAGGCTTCTGTTTTCTGTCAGATATGTATGTTGCAAGTCGGTAAAGTGATGTCGCAAAATCTCTCCTTTTACAAGCACAGAACTATAGACCATGAGGCGGCTATAAAACTTCATCAGCAATTTCTAAATTGTATATTTCTCTCAACTTTGCAATAACACTATTTATTATCCATATTGGCAACTGTATTTTTAGAAACTGTATATAATGTGCATATACATAGACTGGGTATTTCTCAAGTGAAATTGTATTTTCTCAGGTGCAATACAATACATGTCATGTCGGCAATTGGTTTTCTCATAAGATTACTACTTTTTTATGGCAGTGGGATTCTTTGGCATTTGCTATTTGTTTTCATCTGTAGTCTGGGGTCAGTTGATTCATTAAGTTAAGTTTTCATAGTAGAGAAAACCAATAAAAGACCAATAAAATTCTACTACTTAACAAAAATTATAAAAGTATGCTGCCGCAGAAGGGACATGGAGATAATATACACATTCATTAAAATGAATTTGTGTTGTTCATTTGTGCATTACTAGTCAAACAGGACTTACATCATGGAAACTCTAATCTACAAATGTCACCACTGTCGCTGATGGCAGTGGTTCCTAACCTTTTTGGCCTGTGAATCCTCAAAACAAAGCTACTTCCAAACCAGGCGTACAGTATATACAGTTTTAACATTTTAACCAAACAATTTTCATCTTTACAGTCCTGAAGAGGGAAGTTATCCACTACATCATTGCATTAAAAATGCAATTATTAAAGCAAAGATTAAATCACTGTTTGAGGATCATTCTAATTAATAATAATTCTAATAATTCTTTTTCAATCAAGTATTCTAAACAGTTAAATTTCATGAGGATTAAACTTTTATTCTGAAGGATTTAGGTGAGATGTTTTGGGAGAGAAAGCAACAGATATTTTCTTCCCATCTGAAACATTTTCCTCCATTTCCTTTGCGAGCCTCCACACACACACACACACACACACACACACACACACACACACACACACACACACACACACACACACACACACACACACACACACACACACACACACACACACACACACACACACACACACACACACACACACACACAGAAAGAAAGTGAGGGAGGTTTTCCTAAAATCAGTAAGTCAGCATTCAACTTAAAGTGTTGTCCTACCTTTCAAAATAATGCCAACACACAGATGTTTGTTTTTTGACACATGATTTCTTTTCCTGAGTCATCACGGTAAGACACTTTATCCAATTACTCAACTACGATTCAGACAGTGGTAAGAAGTGAGTGTGTGGGTGGAGAAAAACATCACACATTAGCTGTGTAATTAGTGCATATCACTACTATTGTCAACACATTCCTGCATGCATTCACACTCAGTTGCGAGTGTATTAGGTCCAACATGCTAAAACTAATGCAGTTTGCAGTGAAGCCCTCTTTAATGAAGGTTGTGAACGTTGTGTTTAAGAGACGTGTTGATTCAACTGTATGATCATGTAAGAGGATGTAGCTGGTGCTACTATTGGATTCTAGTAGGGAAGAGGTGTTTCTAATATGCAGTCTACTGTCATTGATCTAAAAAGGAAAGGACAAAATACTAGAAGCTTCTAAATAGTAGTAGGCCACTGAACACACGGTTTCCAAACAAAATGACCATAAAGTACCCAGTTTGTAAAGTGCTTTCTTCATATGTGATGTCTGTATTTTCAATAATAAGCTATTCCTGCATTATTCTTACAACATTCCTTTTAGATTGTCTGTAAGGCATAACTGTGTGTGACTGTAGTGACCTCTCTGTACGCGGGACAGAAGCCACTGCAGAGGGTTTTAGTCGTTCTGAGGGATCTGAAGTAACACCTGAAGATCAGTCAGAACTTTCTGACTACAAGAAATAGTCAAAAAGTCAGAAAAATTACCCTCTATAAATAACCTTCACCCCAAGTTATAAAGTGAACACTTCGGGCTCATATTGAAGCCTCCAAACAAAGTCTGTTGAGAGTCTGTTGAGAAAGGAAAGGTGAGTTGCGCTGCAGCCGCCCAGGTGAAACACTCATCAGTGTAATCAAACACATCGGTGTAATTCAAATAATATTCAGCCCACAACCTCCCAGCGAACCACACACACATACATTTTACACTGAACTGGACTTACTCCGTGTCCTGAGCACACCGAATGGAAAAGCTGGCTCCTGTTCTCGGTCGGTGTCTGGTCGTTTTGTCACCGCACCATGTTTTCCTCTTCTTCCTGCTTGTAGAGAGCTCCGGCGGCGGCTCCCCGCCCTTCTTCCCCACTGCCTCACCTGCTCTGGCCCGCACAAACCTGCCGGACCGGTCCGACACGTCAAACGCTTAAAATTAAAAAAAAACAAAACAAAACATAAAAAGACAGCCCATTAAAAACAACGCGTGGCATTCAAGGAGGCCGGCGCTGCGGAAGTAGACGCATATGCGCCGTGGACAGGTGACGCACAGGTAAAGATGGGTAATTGAATTCTTAATTAAACCAGGTGGTGTGAAGGCTGCCTGACTGCTGGTACTGTCCAAAAGGTCCACTTTTATTTCAAATATTAGGATAAGATGAGATGAGATGAGATAAGATAAGACTTTATTGATCCCATGCCGGATAATTCTGTCGTTACAGTCAGCAAGTATTATAAAGAGCAAGCATAGTGGCATAAAAGAGTCACGATAAAAAAAAGTGTACTGGACACAGAATAGAAAAACAACTATGTATATGTACATTTGTACAGAGTGTAAAAATACTAAATGCCATAAAAACTACTATTGCCAATATAGGAATATTGTGTATGTATTACAATACAAACTTTTATTTCAAATATGGCAACAATTTCAGGACGGAAAACGAGTGAAGTTCAGTTCTTCAAAAATCCAAGATTTTTTTTGCCTATATTCGTGTCAATTATGTCAAAACATTCATGATAAGATAAGATTAGATAAGATGTTATTGATCTCACACTGGAGAAATTTAGTCATTACAGCCAGCAAGTATTACAAAAAGCAAGCACAGTGGCAGAAAGAGGTCAAAATCAAAAATATATACAGTATATATATACTCTTAGAGGACAAGATGTTGTAAGAAGTGATTTGATGTCGTCTGGATGGGAGCTTTCTGCTCTCCGCTCTCTCAGAAAGTCATTAGAGTTCAGTTCCATTTGTTGACCAGCAGTGCCACCCAAAGAGAAACCTGTTCAACAAGTTCCCTAGTTTTGAGTTAGTTTTGAGGTGAGTGAAACTTTTCTGCCACTGTGACATTTTGGCCTGTCCATGTTTGTGTAGATGTTGGATGTTGCAATTAAGATTTCAGAACTGTGCATGTATGTATTGTAATTTATTAAAAGAGATAAAGTAACTAATTAGTGTTTATGAGTTCCCCTTAAATTTAATCATAATAATTGACTAAACTCATAAAGTTTATGAGTAGGTTTGCAACTTAATTTAATCAAATCTGACTAAGTTACATAATTTATTCACTGACTGAACATGATAGAAAAACACTGAATTAAATGTGACCCTTTGAATTGAATTTAGCTGGAAAACTGGCATGTAATTGAATGTCTATGATCTAGAATTAGTATTATTATTATTCTGAGTGCACGTTGCACTGCCATGTTTCAGGAGCCTAAACCTAAAACCAAACACTGGCTCTATGGGTCATTCTCATTTTTACATCACCTGAGGGCCACTGGCGGTGTGCCTATGTGCTTGGAAGAGGAGGGGTGAGGGATGGGTATTTAGTTGGATCTGCAATCTGTATCTCAACCTCACCACTGCAGTGGATGCCACTAAATCTAACACACTGGACCTTTGAGACTTTTCTTTTAACAGAAACCCTGCATTACAAACTGGAGGTTCAACAACATGGCCATTTACCACCCGGGGGGGGGGGGGGGGGGGGGTCTACTGAAAGTTGCATCAAATGTGTTTTTGGAGCTTGAAGCTCAAACATCAAGCTGTCTCAGCATCATCTGCTTCATTTCATTAATCTTTTGTGAGTCCCCAAACTACTGTGGTATTAAATCACAGGAGCACCCCTTTAAGTTCAGGCATAACAACATTACTCATTTCTACAGTGACTAAAAGATGATACTCCAGGAGGGCAGATTCAAAGTGCAGCTGGAATATATTAAGGAGATTTTCACTGATTCCTTCTGAGATGAGCTGTGAGGTTCTTGGATATGCTGGCTCGGATTCAGGGGAATGAAAGACCTGAAGCTATTGCTGAACAGAAAGGAGCGGTAGATATTAATCGCTCTTATTGAAGTGGAATTTAAAAGCAGACTCGTGGAGGTCATTGACAGGGAGTGGCAGGAGAAAAGGACGGTGTCGCTTTTGTGTTGCTCAGCATCACTCAGAGTGGAGCAGGTGGACACAAAGCTGAAGACGATAGGCATAAAAAAAACAGAGCAATGACTCAGCAAAGACTGAACTGAATACTGGATTGAAATAAAACTCAAAACAGGAGAAGTGAGGGGTGGGAGAACAAGGAGAATGAAATGGGAGAACAGGGAGGGAGCTGATTGGCTGGCAAAAACGCTGTAAGAGGGAAGGCTAACAAGGCTGATGCAGGGCACGTGTGAGGAGAAAGTATGAATGGAAAACAGAAAGGAAACACTGTACAGACAACAAAACCCCAGAAAACAACACAGTCAGACAGGACTGTGACAGCACCATGATATGCATATGGGTGGCGCTGCTAGTAGCTCTGAGACTGTTTTTTCTAAGCAATAGGAAAAATGTTGATATATATTATCAGAAATAATTACATATATTAATATTTTTAATACCATTCTACCTCGATGCTCACTTCAAATCAGTGAGTGAACGTGTCACTAGCAAGTTTTTTATTTTATGTTTTCACCATCTAGTTACAAATCTGTGTTAACTGTAGGATAAAGATGAGCAATTCATCATCACTCCCTATACACACACACACACACACACACACACACACACACACACACACACACACACACACACACACACACACACACACACACATTTTGTATAGACATGAATGTGTTTGCTGCTGCTCTGTATAGTACTATTTATTATTCATCTGTCAGAGATCATACAAAACGACACAAGGAGACAGATGATGAAGTCATATTTAATTGACATCGCATTAAACTGATGGCAGCATGGATGTCTCATTTTGCTGAATGTCCGTTGCCTTGACTCCTCTCTCCTCGTTTCCTTCCTTGCCTCCTCCGCTCGCATCTCGGGTGGGAGGGACAGGGGCATGAGGACAGGAGGCGAGGAAAGGAATCCAGGATGTTGAAATAGAAATGTCAAGAGGGGTAGGAACATAGACATATACACATAGACGCCACATTGAGCTGGTTGGGCTGTTGCTGCACACGTCAGCGTGTCCGCCATATTGGATGTGGCAGATCTGCCCCGTAAACTAATGCAAGGAAATGGACCGAACTTCATAAAGCGCCTTTCTACAAACTGATTTAACGTGATGCCTTGTATTCACCCATTCACACACACACATTAATATATTTGGGAAACAAATAGACATCAAAAACATCACATCTAACCTTTAATGTGATGTGATAGTGGTTATAATCTCATAGTATTTTGCGACATTTTACTATAGCGATATAAGATTGTACCACAGGAACACTCGGGAGGAAACAAATTATAGCCTTGAAGTATTGTACAGGGATGGTAGCAGTACCATAGAACACCATAGAGGTATTAAATAACTATTATGGACCTTAAACCTTGATTATACATACTAAAGAGATCTTATAGGATTCCTATAGACCTTTTTTCATTAGAGTACAAAAGTACCAAACCAGGGTATGTTTTTTAAATTGTATTCAATGATTGCTGAACATATATACATACATATATCTATACAGGGGTGGCACTGATGAACATATATACATACATATATCTATACAGGGTGGCATTAATGAACATATATACATACATATATCTATATCTATCAATCTATACATTTATACAACTAGTCCCTGTGTGTGTACTGCGTGTGTGTGTGCGTAAACTAAAAGCCTTGGAAAAGAATGGTATTGCAAAGCTTTTTCCGTGTGTTGCCTTTCTGCAACTGAAGATAGGAGGTGTACTGGAAGATCTGAAACACAATTAGCACTGGCAGGTCTTAACAAAGAAGGTAAAGTATTATACTCTTAAGTTCAAATTATCTCCAAATTTTGTATTTTCATTTCACCTGAGTATGTATCGAGCTGCTCTTTCAACTCTTCATTTATCACATTCTTCACCCTGAGATCCTCCAGAAGACCACTCACAGTGTTCTTTGCCCTCCTCTCTCTGTCCTTTGCATTCCTCCTTTCTTTTTCCAGACTCTCCACCCTGTTCATGGCTGCCCTGAGTCTGGCTCTCAGATCATCATATGATGAAGGCAGAGCATAGGTGTGGTCCTAGCACAAACAAGGATGAAAATGGTACCTCATTACATCACTCAGTGACAGTCTGTAACATCTTTACTAGTACAATGTGCTGTCCAATGTTCCACATTCTTACATTCTTAGTTTTAGCTCTGCTCAACTGTACTGCCAGCAGTGTGTGTGTGTGTGTGTGTGTGTGTGTGTGTGTGTGTGTGTGTGTGTGTGTGTGTGTGTGTGTGTGTGTGTGTGTGTGTGTGTGTGTGCATGTGTGTTTGTGTGTGTGTGAAGGTTCAATTGCAATTCGATTCGATATTGCGATTCAATACTGGCATGTTTCAATGTATGTGCATATGTGTATGTGAGTCTGTCTGAAAGAGTGAGAGAGAGTAGTAGGTGTTGTAAGAGCAGAGGGGAGTGACAAGAAGTTTGAATATAACCAGCCTCAGCTGTTTGAAGCATAGCTAGCACTTATTACTCACAACACTGGGCACAGGCAGGGGTTTGGTCTCCTGGACAAGCTGGGAACAGTCCAGTGACAAGGTCTCCTGTGCCTTCTTTGAGGTCCGAGACGTCCTGGTAGCCAAGGCCTAAAGTGAAGGATGAAATATAGAAATGGTCTCACAGTGTAAAACTAAATACATCACGGACTCCTTCACATTCAGAAAGGGAAAACATTGTTAGCATAGTGTGGCACTGAATGATCTAATCCTTACAGCCTACTCACCTACCCTGTGGAGATGAGCTGGGAAGCTGAAGACAGAAGGAAAAGCCCCGTCTCTGATCCTGACTGTCTGACCTGTCCTGTCAAAATCCTCTGGCCTGAAGTGTTCACTGCAGAGCACGGATGACTGACTAGCAGAAAACCCGTCCCGCCTGACAGCTGTTTCCCACTTCTTTCTCAGTTCTTTATTTTTGGGAAACCTACAGAGTATATGAAAAGTTAACCAACAAACAACAATCAGCGTAGTTACATCGGGCCACTTTAGTCAGGAAAGACTTGTTGTTCGGAGGCGCGTATAGTATAGTATTTCTATGCGGGACTTCATGTTATAGCCACAAAGTCAGCATATTCTGTACGTAAAGTTATGTTGTAATGGCCACATACAATCAAAAGTTGTTTATTTGATTTTTACCTGTGAAAGGTAATACCTCGCGAACGAGTTTCGAGTGTAAACCGGTTGGTACAGTTCCACGCTGCACAAGAATGCGGCATCTTCTCTGGTCGCTCTTGCCACATTCAATATGGCGGCGACGTTGACGTATGACTCCAGCGCTCAATGCGGCGTCTACGTGTATATGTCTATGGATTTCCCGGTCACAGGCGAGGATGGTCACAGGCAGGAGGACTGATGAAAGAGGAGACGAGGAGGCACAAAGTAGAGAAGTGAGAAGAGCCCGGTGCCTCTCACCATGTATCCTCGATGGGAGGAACTAAGACACAAGGAAAAAACGCAAATTAGGGAAACGTAGAGATTTGGGATGTAGCAAACGTCAAAAACAGGAGTTTCCAGTTTTAGATATTGATTTCAGTTTTTTCTTTATACTGTGGAGGGCAGTAAAACGTGTAGAAGCGTCTAAACGGCCAAAAACCACAGAAGAAGAAAGACAAACCCCGCCTTTCCTGTTGTCTGTTGGCCAATCAGGAGTCCACGTCCTGAAGCGGCTCACTGTACCTGCAGTGTGGCTCGAAAATAGGACAGCTGGTTAGCTAATACACTGACAGAAAGCTAAAAACACAACACTTTTTATCTGTTAGGTTTCCCAGTTTCCTGTCGTGAGCATCACCAGGGTAACCAGCTCGGACCACAGTCGCAAACTATACCATGGTCGGTGTTAAAGTGATCGGGAGCGACCCGGACTTCCAGCCGGAGCTAGCGGCCGCCGGCTCCAGGCTCGCCGTGGTAAAGTTCACAATGGCTGGGTAAGCTTGCCAAATCGGTTTCGAGGCCGCGGGGCTAGCTGGGCAGAGCTAGTCTCTCTTTTCAATGTAAGACAGGAAAAAACGTATTTCTGAGCTCTTCGTTCAGCTGTTTTGGGAAGCTGACATGAAATTAAAATTAAAGTAATGTGACAGGAGTAGATTTAATTGCTCGAAATGCTAAGCTAACATGCTATCGTTAGCAGGCGTCAGCTAACTAGCTGTGTCGCTTACAATGACATAGCAGTATTACAGTAACTTGGCTGCTGAGGTGTTGATGTGTTGCTTAATCAAACGGAATATGGGCCAACACTACTAGTCTGCTATCGTCACCGGGAAAAAAATACCAGCGATATTACCAATATAGCAGAAATCCGTTATATTTGACTCCCCACTGTAGCCAGCTCTTGTACCGCTATACCTGAACTGTTAACTCTTCGATTGTACTTGATGCGAGGCTCAGATGTGAGTCTGTGGGGATGATGAGTTACATGAAATGAAAGCAAATCGGTGACAGTTTTGAGTACAGGTGGAAAATACTATTCTCTTTCCAACTTTTTAAATTTTAAATTTTGCTGAATTTCTATGGTAGCAGGTAATAATGTTAATAGATTCAATGTCTTGTGGGATTTATGAGAGTTAGGCAGAGAAATTATCCAATTTCAACATCTAGTTTTAAATTGTAGTAAGAAGTGATATATATGTGTATGTGTGTATATATATTAACCAACACATCTGCTGATAAACTCAGCAAAGGAGAGCCATAGCTATCTTTAATTTAGAAACAATTTTTTAATTACATAGTCTCTCCACCAGAGAGCACTGTAACGTTTATTTTCCTCAGTGTGATGTCTTGCCCAGTATATATCTTGGTCTGGTTATTTAAAAAAAGAATGAGTCAGTCAGTCAGTCAGATTGTTTAAAAGTGTGGCAGTGCTTTTTGCACTGTAACTAATTTGTGTCCATAGTGCAGAGCCTATCAAAGACTGAAAACTGTAATGACATTATAGACATGGTCAGATTCTTAGTTATGTTTCATATTTTTTACCTGAAACACTGTCAGTCACAGCAACAGTGCAGGAACCTCGAAATGTTCGCTTTACTATGATGCACAACAGATGGACAGAAGATCCTCACATCTGAGAGCTTGAAACTCTTTTTACTTGATCAATAACGCTTCAATCGTTGTCAATTTCTGTAAATTAATAGACTTGCTGATGAATTCACTGATCACTGATATGCTCTCCTCTACCTCCTCAGGTGTCAGCCCTGTGCCAGAATAGCTCCAGCTTTCAACATGTTGAGTAACAAGTACCCACAGGTCGTCTTCCTTGAAGTAGATGTTCATGTCTGTCAGGTAAGTCTAATCTGCAACATCCACCGCCTGGTTTTCATCCAGCAGTCCCGACACAGCTGGAGAAACGATTCAGGAATAACAGTCGCTGTTGAGCCTCTTTTCTCTGAAAGCCCACATGTAGTCTTGTTATTATTTTTAAACTTATTGTTTGAATGACAGAAAAACGTTATTTGTAATACGTGCTGACTTGCCCAAATGAGTGAAAATTATCATGAAACAATTGTACTAAATTGGTCTCATGAAGGGCTGCACAGTGGCGCAGCAGGTAGTGTGCGTGCCTCACAGCAAGAAGGTCGCGGGGTCCTGGGTTGGGCCTTTCTGTGTGAAGTTTGCATGTTCTTCCCGTGCATGCGTGGTTTCTCTCCGGGCACTCCGGCTTCCTCCCACAGACCAAAACCATGCTCATTAGGTTGATTGGTGACTCTAAATTGCCCCTAGGTGTGAGTGTGAGTGTGAATGGTGTGTGTATGTGCCCTGCGATCGGCTGGCGACCGGTCCAGGGTGTACCCCGCCTCTCGCCCGTTGACAGCCGAGATAGGCTCCGGCCCCCCCGCGACCCCAAAAAGGGATAAGTGGCATAGAAAATGAATGGATGGTCTCATGAAGCACACCTCTTTTGAATGTTAATGTGTAAATTGTCTTATCTTACATATATATTTGAATTGAAAATCATTGCAGTTTCTTAAATACCCTCCTATTCTAATATCATCCCCATGGACTGTTAAATGGTGTTTTTTTTTCTTGTCACTTAAGCATACAACACTTTTAAGGTGGGCACACAAACTGTGGGTTGCACCTGCCATGCAGGTTCACTAGTCTTTGCCAACTTTGTCTCAAAGAAATCCAGGGAAAGCCTTGATTTGGACTGCTTTCAGCAGCAGATTAATCCCCATTTCTATTACTAAGTGTAAAGAAGGCTTCAGTGATCCAAAGCTAATTTTACAAAACTTTTTCTCCTTTTCTCAGGCCACAGCAGCAGCCAACAACATCTCAGCCACACCAACATTCTTGTTCTTCAGGAACCGGGTTCGGGTGGAACAGTATCAGGGGGCGGACGCTGCAGGTCTGGAGGAGAAGATCAAACAGCACACAGAGAACGACCCGGGGAACAGTGAGGAC
The DNA here is from genome assembly GCF_039877785.1 of Chaetodon trifascialis. NCBI lineage: Eukaryota > Metazoa > Chordata > Actinopteri > Chaetodontiformes > Chaetodontidae > Chaetodon > Chaetodon trifascialis. The sequence continues at coordinate 19,589,285 of NC_092075.1, forward strand.
TCCGACATTCCAAAGGGATACGTAAGTGGACGGTGTTCCTGACAGCTCTCTGTTGATGGCTCTCAGTTGTGTGTGTCCAGGATTTAAAATTAAGCTTCATAAGTTAGTCATCAGCATTTCTAAAATAGTCCCCACTGCTCTTGCATTTGTTTTGCATTACTCTGCGCTATCTGACAGAAAAAGAGGAGAACACACATAGTCTGTGTCATGAAGTTGGAAACAGAGAAGGCAGTATGGAAGCTGATTTTGTCTTGTTTGCTTTCTTTTCAGATGGACCTCATGCCATTTGTCAACAAAGCCGGCTGCGAGTGCCTCAACGAGAGCGACGACTGTGGCTTCGATAACTGCTTAATCAAAGACTCCTCCTACCTGGAGTCTGACTGTGACGAACAGGTACGAGCTGTTCACTCAAACAAACTGTACCAACCCACATCTTTTCATACATTTCTGAAAGCACTCCCTCTCCCTCAAAGTATAGTACCTCAACTTTATGAATTTATCAAGTCCATCCAAATCAGGGCAGGGATTCAGTCTTCAGTCTGTGACTTCATTTGTGGTGGGAACATAGTCCAAACTACCCGGCGCACTCTGCAAAATGCTCACATAGCCAGCTGTGCTTCATATAGTGGGAGCAAATTTAACAGTTCTATTAACAAGCAGGAGAATGAATCGAGGGTGCTGTGGACTTGTGCAATGGAGTATGTTGTATTTATCTTTCAAGGCCGCTCGCACCAGAAACACACCTGGCCAAGTGAAGCGAATGTGAACAGATTTTCTGTGTGAACAGAAACCCAACCGAGGGCAAAATACACTAAATTCACCAACTTATAAACTGACTTGAACCACAGCAAACAAACTATTGGTGTGGAAACGACCTAAAAATGCAGCATATCACTCAAAATGACATCTTCGTATTAGACCTTAAATCTTGCTTTGAGAAAATACAAACATGTTTTCAACACAAGTTGATGCCAACTTTCAGCACTTGACAGGCTTGATATCCAGCTCCATGTCAGAGGGTGAACTTTTCCTCCCCGTCACTTCAGGACAAGCTTTCCATTTCGGCCCCATGGCAGCTGATTGTGCTTTCTCAGTTTGCGTGGGGATACGTTTAATTTGATGGTAATCTGTCTAACATGTTTCAATCCTTTAATCTTGTCTAGTTGCTGATAACTATCGCCTTCAACCAGCCTGTGAAGCTCTTCTCTATGAAGCTACAGTCCTCAGACTTTGGTGAGTTGTTCATGCAGTTCTGCGCTTCAGTCATTAATTTCAGTCTCTCATCTGGATGTATTGCAGTAAACATAAATGTAAGTTTCCTTATAACTAACATCATGTCCTTTGCTCCGTCCTCCCTTCCTCCTCCCCCTTCCTCCTTCCCCTGCCTCATTTTTCCATCCTTCACTGTCTCAGCCCAAGCCCCTAAGGTGTTGAAGGTGTTCATCAATCTCCCCCGGTCGATGGGCTTCGACGACGCCGAGCGGAGTGAAGCCACTCAGACTCTGGATTTGGCAGAGGAAGACTACAAAGATGATGGTTTGATTCCTCTGCGCTACGTCAAGTTTCAGAACGTACAGAGTGTTACGGTAAGGACCGGAGTAGCAACATTACTGCTGAAACATGGCCAACTATGTGGTATACATATTGACATTTATTTTAAAAGGACCTTGTGCAGAAAGCAAAGAAGAGCGCATACTCTGTCCACATAAGCCGAGGTCCTCACAAGCAGCTTTGCACAACAGTCGTCATTTGGGCCAGTTCCACCCACATTTTGTGCAGTAATAATTGAGATGTGCTCAGATAATGTATAGAATCATTCATTTCCCATGCTCAGCAAGAGGTCATGGAGAAATGAGGTGCGTTCAGTCAAACTGCAGGTTTGTTTATTTGATCATTCATTCATTCATTTGGAAATATTGATGGCACAGCTGCATGTAAGAGATATGTTCAAACAGTTACAGTGTATTTCTCAACACTGGGTAACACTACAGAAGTAATTTAGTTTGCTCACCTGTAAGGATACGTAAATTGGATGGAGATGACCCCAATCCCAGAGTCTTTACATATTCAATATCTGCTGATGCTGAGTCCAATCCAGTATTTACCTGGCACTGCTGCCTGGTGCATATTAATGTTACAAACTGAAAATGAGATAAGATCAAAATAAATTCATCTAAAAATAAATGTTTGCACTGAAGATACTCAGTGCAGTACTCCACTCCAGTTTTATATATGAACATTTGATCAGCTTATAAACTTTGATGGTTTGTTGTAGATTACTCACCAGTATATATCTTAAACTAGCTCCACCTCAAGCTTTACATTAAAGTACTGCTCACTGCTTATATAAATAATAACGATCCAGACATATGTTAGTATAGCAGAGGTCATTCTGCAGTACTTTTGCTGTTGATGCTTTCAGAATATTTTGGTGCGATTATTTGACAAATCCCAGGTTAACTTTCTACCGGGGATTCTGAGAGGCGTGATGCAGTGGGCCCTGATCGTCCACCACTGCACGTCTACCAGGCAAACATGGTGACAGCGAAGCCATTGGTGCTTAAAAAAGTCTAAAAAAAATAAGTTTGACATGTTTCTTGATGGTATTTTGTTTTTGTTTTTTCTCGCCAGTTGTTTGTCAAGTCAAACCAAGGAGATGAGGAGACAACAAAAATCAACTACCTGACATTCATAGGCACTCCAGTACAGGCGACCAACATGAACGACTTCAAAAGAGTACGAGCAGTCACAACAAACTCCATTCATGTCCATTCAGGTTTGTCTGTAAGTGTGTTGTTCTCATGCGTGATCGTTCTATTTTGTTGCCGTGTAGGTTGTGGGAAAGAAAGGAGAGAGTCACTGAGCAGGAGAACCAATGGGAGGATGAAAAGAAGAGGAAGAGGAGGCTGCAGATCCATCCAGGACTTTCCCTCTGCCAAAGCTGCCGCATAACTCTGTTGTCACACACACACACACACACACACACACACACACACACACACACACACACAGGCTCCAGCTGACCTCCTCAGTCTCTGAATGAATTCTCCATCTGTGGAGAGTTGGTCTATAAATCGTTTGTATTGTAATTCTGATAAAAATCACTGTAAATAAAACACAATCCTTTTTCAAAGGGATGTGCGTCATGACTGCTCTCTGTGGGAACCAGTGAGTGCGGCGCTGGCAGCAGTTCATGGCTGCTCGCGATGTTCACAGCGCCTGACGAGGAAGGAAAAATGTGTACGACCCTGTATGTACTATACACACAGTAAAAACCCAATATGATAAAATCCATTCACCAAGAGGGCACCAGAGTTCATATTACAAAATCAAACCAATGAAATTATTAATCCCCAACTGAATGAAGACAATTTGAAAGTAAGTTGAGATGATTTCTGTGGGTAGTAGCTAAAGATCAGAAGGAGCCGCTGTCTTTATATTAAAGCATATCAAAACTGGCACTGAGTCATTAAGTTCTTAATAAACTGGCAACAGCACATTAAAGAAGATGCAATTTATATTTTGGTAATATCTGAAAATCATGTGAAAGAGGTCGTTCTTTGTGATGAACCTAAAGAGCTTCATAGTAAGTTTCAGCTGGTGGACAGAATGCAATATTTAGTAGTTTAAGAGCCACATATTTCCCTCAGGAGTTGATAGAAACGAAAAACCAGAGAAAAAGTGAATATTGGACTTCCAGTAAATTCATCAGGTGGACTAAAACATGGCTCCAAACAAATGATAATGCTGCTCTATAATATTTGGATGTGCAAGTGTAAGCGACAGTTTGCCACATCAACTTAAAATGTGATTATTTATTTTTTGATATAGCCCAATATCACACATTCACAACAAGGGGCTTTACATTGTGTACAGCATATGACACCATCAGTCGTTAGACCCTCAGTTAAGATGTGTCAGTGATGTGGTCACAGCTTGTTTCCAACACTCCCTCACACCGCTGGAGCTGAAGGCGTTGGCTGGAAAAGAGACAGACATGAACTTCAGTTCCATTCTGTATATTTTGTACATCAGAAAAAGTCCCTGGTCCAGGAGATCTCTTTCAGTGTCAACACAATCATCATGGTCACAGTATATTACAATGCTCTCAGTTAATCATTTCTATTGATATTAACATAGGCCCAGCTGTCCACATATGAACCAACTGAAGACAACATCCAGTAGTCTAGAAGTCTGTGTGGAAATGGATAACTGTCTACATCAAAAGCAGCACATTCAGCAGAAATTCAAGCATTATTTGGCTGAAGAAGTAGGAGTGGAATAATATTTTAGTTTTAGATTTTCAACAAAAGAGAAAATCTGTGCATTTGAAATATTGGGTAAAAAGTTTGTTTTGTTTGTATTTTCAGTCACACTCAATGAACTAAGGTGCACTTTGGAGTCAAGGGCCACAGCTAATGAAAACATGAAAGAAGTTTCCACTGCACTCTTAGTCCTGAGTGAGGACTTTTTTAATACTTGGTTTTTGTGAACGATTTTTAAGCTCTTTGTGCTTTAGCTTCTTGTCATGTTAGCAAATTTAGTTGAGGACCTAAAGAAGACAGGACTCCAGGCAGCTCACTGCTATGCCAGACCTGAAGATGTGGCCTGTGATCTCTGCACTGGGAGAAAGCTGAAAGCTCCTAAGTCCTGTCTGCAGTGTCTGGTTTCTTATTGTGAGCTGCACTTCCAGCCAAACTAAGACTCCCCTGCCTTTGAAAAACACAAACTGGTCAATCCCCACAAGACACTTCAGGAGAACATCTGCTCTCGTCATGGGAAAGTGATGAAGATCTTCTGCTGCACTGATCAGCAGTGTATTTGTTACCTCTGCTCTATGGATGAGCATGAAGACAGTCTTAGTCTGAGCAGAATGAACCGAGAGGAGGGGAGAGAAACCAGGACAGAGAGGAAGATGTGAAGCTGCTTCAGCAGGAGGTTGAGACTATCAACCACTGTGCTAATAAAACTGAAAAACAGCAAGATCTGATAACATTTTCGTGAAAACCTTGCAGAGGTAACATACGAGGTGCCAGGTGTGCTTCAACCTTTTGGCCCTTTTCTGTTTCAGGATGATAATGTTGTCGTCTGTCTCTGTCCAGTCTGGTAAAGCTGCAGATGTCCAAGCGCTTAAACATGTTTGTTCCAGTTTTGATATTGCTCACATCCTGACGGGGTGACCCCACAATGTGCTTAATCCTTATTCACAGACATGGCGTTGCAGATCACATTTTATCAGATCTTCTGGCATCAGTGAGCTTCAAGATGGTGCAGTAGATCATTGAGCTTAGGAGAAATGCTGAACTGGAGCAGCTCTCACACACAGGGGATCAAGGTTTCGACACAATTACACCTTGCTGTCACATCTCAGTGAAGCTACAGACTTAACTAGCATCAAAATCTGTTCTCTGCTGTACACTGGAAATGTGATTGCAGCTGTACGAGAGATCAGAGATAAATTACAGGACATTCTTAATTAGGAATGGGCCAAAATCTTGAGATTTGAGTAAATGTTTCATCGCCACAGGCGCAACCGAAGAGGGGAATTCGTACAATATTCATGTAAAATCAGAGCAAGCACCAATCAGATTTGACTTTGTGGAAGTGACGTTTTCACGTAACCCAATCAGCACCGGTGAACTGCACAGAGAGGAAGTAGCATGCACGCCTCTTCCTGCCCTTCTCTGTCATACAGCGTGTTTCGGCTGGGCTGATGCAAAGTTGCACTTCCGCTGCACAGGGGATATCGCCGCCGGCCGCTTCTGGGGTTTAATTTCCATTTTTTCAATAGAATTTTATTCGCTCCCCTCCTCAGCGGACTGTCATAGTACCTGGGCTGACATGGCGACGGAGATAATTACAGGTGTGGATCAAATCTCAGTTGGTAAGGAAGAAAATTAGTTTACCCAAAGCTAGCCAGCTCGTGAGCTAGCTCTCAGAGACGTGTGTCTTTCATATTGCATCAGTTGCTGTGATTTTAGCAGTTAGCATGTTGATACACGCTGGTATCTGTTTCTGAAGGTCTCTTTTGGGTATCTTTTTGTAATAGAGTATGTTTACACAGTCACCCGAATGCGTGCCAGTCTCAGTTTAAAGTCAGAGCCAGACACAGAGTATTGTAGGCTAACCTTTAGCTATGACAGCTGTCAGTTTGCAATGCTGCAGTTAAGGCTGCGCCACTCACTTCACTCGGTGTATGAAACCGACCTCGCTTTGTAATTATATTGTTGTTGTTTTTTTAGTCAACGGCTGATGTAATACAATCAGCACGATCGCGGCCTGTAACGTATTTGAGCAATTTACAAGAAACTAGTCACATTTACTCTCAATTCTCTGCGTGGTACCACGTACAGTGTCAAGATAGTCGGTGTCCACCCAGAGATACCTACGTTTGCAATGTCTGTCCCAAGCAAAGAGTTAAAGCCTGCTGATCTACACAACTTCAGATTTGCTGGGTCGATAAAATAATTTCTGATGATATAAATAAAAGTGTGGTAAAGTGTGGATTTTCGTGGAAATCTTGCGGAGGTAACGTACGAGGTACCAGGTGTGCTTCAACCTTTTGGCCAAATTCTGTTTCAGGATGATAATGTTGTCGCCTGGCTCTGTCCAGTCTGGTTAAGCTGCAGATGTCTACGCGGCTAAACATGTTTGTTCCAGTTTCGATATTGTTCACATCCTGACTCACCCCTCACCAAGGGGGTGGCAGTTTTACTGGAAACGGACTTTTTCTGAGAATCCGTTCACTTTCACTTTTCTTTCATTGAACTTCACACTTTGAGCAGTGTGGGGGGGGACGGACTCTGGACTTGATGCTGAACCATTCAGAAAGCACACTGACCTGACATCAGCTGTGATGCTGATGACAGTGGTCATTTCAGCAAAACCAGTAATCAGCTAGAAATTTCACAAGTTCAACTGTGTGTGTGTTAATCCTTATGAGTAGCCCGACATGCCATTTTATTTTGAACATTGATAAATGTGGTCATATTCTATATTTCAGCACATACCATGGAAAGTCAATACCAGCAGTAGGCAAGTCAGTGAAGAAGATGCAAATCTATAATCTATAATAATTTCCTAAAACACGTGCAATAAATCTTACACAAGTACTATATATGACCGGGAGAGAGTGCTGTTTCTCACCCTGCCTCTGTTTTACAGGTGAGGTGTATGTGTCGGACAAATGTGGCAGCGACCAGGATGGAGATGGCACAGAGCAAAAACCCTTCAAAACTCCTCTCAAGGTAATTTAGTTGTATGCAGGCAGGTGTTGTTTAAAAGAAGAAGATAATGAATTGATAATTGTTCCACTGGTTGATCCAGTTGCACTAAGATGTCATTGTCTCATTGCATCTCATTGTTTCTAATGAACAAATCCTCACAGGCTCTGCTGTTTGCTGGGAAGGAGCCGTTCCCGACCATCTACGTAGACTCGCAAAAGGAGGAAGAGGTTGGTTTAAGAACATCTTTTTCTCATCTCTTAGTTTTCATGTTAGTCCTCATCGTGTCGCCCTGCTGCATACACAGGAGAAGACTGCCTTGTTTTAGATAGGAAAGAAAGCCTCTCTTCACTGTTTCCTATGCAGGTTTATTCCAGCCAGAGCTGCAGCGTTCATTTTCACTGTTTAGTCTACCCTCTTCATCTTTCACTTGAATGACTTTGTCACTGTGGTCAGCTGCTGCAGTGCAATAAAAACCTGCACAATCAGGTCATGACACAGTAGATAATCAATAGATCACCTGAAGTAGACAAAAAAAAGTAATGAAAGAAGAAGATGATTAAACATAACATGTAACCCACCGACACTGTGTGCCTCAGAAGAAACCAACATACTTGCCGCTCTTATTTAACATTAATTCATTGAATTGATCTTGAATTTGTCTCTTCATGATTGAGATTCTTGTCTCTTCTTGTCAGCGTTGGGCAGTGATCTCTAAGACACAGATGAAGAATGCAAAGAAGGCCTTTAACCGTGAGCAGATGAAGTGTGATGCCAAAGACAAGAAGGAGGTGCGTGCTCTTCCTTTCTCATCACAGCAGCTCCTGTTAGAGCAGCGCAAAACAGACGGTTTGGTTTCTGAGGAACTTCATGTTTTTACCATTTTGTTTGTTTTTTACTCCATGTTTGTTGTGCAGGCAGAGGACTTCGAGAGGAGAGAGAAGAACCTGGAAGAAGCCAAGAAGATCGTCATTGAGAAGGACTCGAGTCTGCCTGAGCCTGAAACCGTCAGTCATTCACGTTTCATATTAGTCGTAATGCACTTGATGAGTGTTGGTGCACGTAACCACATGAACTTTGTTCCTACATGTGTGCATAACTCATTAAGATGTTATCATTGTGCTATATTACCATTTCAAACATTCTTAAAAAATCTGTGTTAAAATGTATGACAAGCAGTTTGTGAATGGAGTCGTTCAACAAGCAGCTCGCCTGGCTCGAATGCTCATAACAAATCTTCCTGTTAGCAGCCATAAAGCTCACTAATGGACATGATGTATTTTGTCTATTTAATCTGTACAAAAAACAAAAAATATATATGCTGCTGCAGGGTTTCTTAGCTGGGAGCAGAGATTCCAGTCTTTGTGCTGAGATTACATTTAATGGACAGATATGAGGGAGGTGTCAATCTTCTCTTCTTATTCTCTGCCAGAAAGCAATAAGTGTACTTTCAAACTGCTCCTCTAAGCAGTTATCCACTAATAATAACTAAATAGGGGGGTTTCAATAAAGCGTCACCATCATGGGATTGTTTTTAATCTTCCTCTCTTGCTTTTACTGTTCATTTCTGTGCATCATCTTTTGAAATTAATTTTATCTGTTTTGAAAAGGCCAGCGTTAGATTTTTCTGAATACGGTTAGAGCTGAGTACATTTTTCTATACTAGCACCTTTACTGGAGTTTCATTCATTGGGTTAATGGGTTAAAGATGAGTGTTAACTGTGTTTTGCAGGTCAAGATCCATCTACTGGAGGCCAAGAGAGACCAGAGAGTCAAAGTGTTTGGATGGGTTCATCGCCTCAGGAGACAGGGTGAGGAGCCTGACACATGAAAACACAAATAGGTCCACATGTTCAGAAACCTCTTTTTACTGAATCACACTGCTGAGTGTGAAGATGGTCCTTCACTCTGTGTTTTTTCCTTCAAACAGGCAAGAACCTGATGTTCATTGTGCTGAGAGATGGAACCGGTTTCCTCCAGTGTGTCCTGACTGATAAACTGGTACAACTTAATAAATGACCATTTGACGCTTTTTACAATGAGCTACATCACCGTGCATCACTTTTAAATGAGTAATGTGACACAGAGAATAAAGTTTAGCCAAAAGAAAACATAGTTTAAGTCCTCCACATGATGGCTAACTAACACTGACTTGTTTTCTTGTTTTGGTCTTCAGTGCCAGTGCTATAATGGCGTGCTGTTGTCTACAGAGAGTACTGTAGCTCTGTACGGGACCGTCACTGCAGTTCCTGAGGGGAAACAGGTAAACACACTTGCTACACAACAATCAAAACCCGCAGTGCCAGGTCAGTCAGGAAGTGAGACACGTTTGCATGTGCTGTAGTAACCTGACTATTTGGGATCACTGTATCACAATACAGAGCTTTTTCTGACAGCACAAACTTACCCGAAGAGTCAAACATGCAGCTGGGGAAACTGATTTTGTTTTTTATTTCTAGAAGCTACTTCGTTTCCTTGAATGCAGTTCCTTTGAATTCAGGGATTGATCCCTGTGTGAGGGTCTCTCTTGTCAACCCAAAGCTCTGCTGTCCCTCCGTGAAGCCTCTGTCCTGGACACGCTCACATGGATAAAGCTGATTAGAAACCAGCGTTCTCCACAAGAAAATTCCCTACCGTGATTATGGAAACATAACATATCTGTCACATATGATTGGAAATTGAATGTTAGTCAGACAGAACAAGACATTTGAAGAGGTCACGTTGGGCTTTTTGATGAGCTTTTTTAACTATTTCTTGACTGAGAAAGTCAGGAAATGTCCAAAAATATTGCAACAGTAGAGAATAGACAGACAATGTACTGTTTGATTTAAAAGACAGATTAATGGATAATGAACTGAAGAGATAGACTTGGTTCTGTTTCTGTTAAGACTTAACAGTTTATCATCTTTTTCTAACGTCATGGGGTGAAATAATGAAATTCTGCAAGATTCACAAGGACGTACATGCTGTAACAGTGCAGGATGGGGGCAGTGTAAGGACGTTTTCAGTGAGTTTTTGTCTTCTGCTCCCAGGCGCCTGGAGGCCATGAGCTGCACTGTGACTTCTGGGAGCTGGTTGGCCTAGCTCCGGCAGGCGGGGCCGACAACCTGCTGAACGAAGAGTCTGACGTGGACGTCCAGCTGAACAACCGGCACATGCTGATCAGAGGGGAGAACGTCTCCAAGATCCTGAGGGTCCGATCCACCGTCACACAGTGCTTCAGGGACCACTTCTTCAGCCGTGGTTACTACGAGGTGAAGCACACCAACTGAAATGACCAAAGTCTTTACGTATGACAAAGAGCAATGCATAAAACATTCAGTCAGACGGCTTTCCCAAGTGTTGGCCTTCGCCTCAGTGGTGTGCAGCTTTTTCTTCTGATCCTCTTTTGGGTTCTGTGTAGCTGAAAAACACCTTCCTAAAAAGCTATTTTGCCTATTTGGGAATTCCAAATGTGTCCTAAAATCTTTTTATTTGCTGCAGTGCGGTTTTCCTAGAGTGAACCAATTTGAGGCAGGTTGCCTTTTTTCTACTTTGTTTGAGTTGGCAACATGTTTGATCTGCAAATGTCTGCATGGAGCTTAGGTTTGTAGTCTTTCACTGATTTCCTTATCTAATTTATTTGATGGCGTGAACAGTAAGTTTTGGCTTTGGTAGCGTATTATCAAACATGAATGTAGTACCAGATCTGTTTATCTAATCCAAATCCTTTCAAATCCTTTGTTGACTGTATGGAGTTATCTTGAAGTTGTAATCCTTAAGATTTCAGTCAGACTCAAGTGTGGTTCAATACTACAGTAAACACTCCATGAGCAGCTACTGTGTCAAGAGAAGTGCAGTTGTATCTGTTTACAGTGCAGCCAGACAAACTCATGTGGATTTGATTAAGAAGTCCGTCAATGGTAAGTACAGGTGTGATGTGGTTTCAAGCCGCACACAAAAGATTCCATGAGAGATGGATCACCCTGAGATCTAAACAAATCCAGCTGCCTTCCCTGTCGAGTCTGACAGAAGATAGACGCGTTCGGTTTCAGACAGAATGACCACCGGATCACAGGCTCTTGAACCTCTGTATGTTTTCTGGCTCTAGATCACTCCTCCGACCTTTGTGCAGACTCAGGTGGAGGGCGGCTCCACACTGTTCAACCTCAACTACTTTGGTGAGCAGGCATACCTGACACAGTCCTCCCAGCTCTACCTGGAGACCTGCATACCCGCCCTGGGCGACACCTTCTGTATCGCCCAGTCGTTCCGGGCCGAGCAGTCCCGCACCCGCAGACACCTGTCTGAGTGAGTATGATCTTATTCTTACGTTAGCTGCTACTAGCATAACACTTCAAATCTTTGACCAAACTGTAAGAGGTCTAGTTGCATTGTGGGTAACGCATGGGCACCGTTTAGACGAGGAAGAAGAATGTGTGGAATTAAAAAGACGATATGTCTGGTTCTGCTGCATCTATTTTCATCCTATAGCAGCCCTTGGAATGACGATTCATGAGAGTCGACTGATGCATAAGGTCCTTTATTAATCTTGTTGAACTCCTTACGGCACCGTGAAACTGTTTTAAAAACATGCATGCAAATAAACATGTAAGATAAATATTTCACAATGCATCAAAAATATCTACATGATAACAATAAAACAATTCACACACAACGCGTACCTCGCTGCGCTCTCCAAGGAATGCGTAATTTAAAAATCCATGATTGAGATATGCTCCGCGAGTGATCATCAAACAAGCAGGCGTCTATAACAGTCGCGCGGCACTAAGTCCGCGTTCATCACACATCTGAACCCAAAGAAAACACGAAATAATACAAAAATCCAAAATACCAAAGAAATAATCTAACCCGGCTCATGCAACGCCGAGTCAGCTGCAGCCGCCTTGACAGCTGTAATTACAACTGGATGTATTACGTCATCATGGCGGCAGTCAGTTCTGGGCAACTTAAATATTTGCAGCCCAAGTCAAACATATACAGAAATCAATAATTCACAGAAATGTTTACAATTAATACTGCCCACATTTGCTTAATCTTCTTTTAATCGTTTCCATTTTAATATATAATAAAATTACATTTTGGCCTTTTACACATCCTTTTTTAAAAAACTGTCCAATCTAAGTCCGAGTCCAACGGTGGATTAATCCCTCAGCAGCCTGAATGTAGCGTCACTTCCTTTCTGAAGCCCTCTAGGCTTCAGCCACGTCACAATAGTGGGTTCACCTGCTCACAGCTGTGTGAACGCTGAGCGCTGTCTGCTGATAACACACTATAGGGAGCAGCACAAGTGCAGTGTGGCATTCTCACAACAGAGTGGGACATGCATTAGCACAGCTACTGCACAGCACAGTAAATCAGATTGCAAAATTATTATAAATGAGTAATATTGATTACATGAGAGCCACTCTCTGGATTTCAGTTAGACTCATCCCTGTGCATCGATGAAACTCATTTCAGTCTTGTAAGCTTCTAAGCCTTTCTCGCTGATTATTCATTTATTTTCCGTGTTCAGGTACACTCACATCGAGGCCGAGTGTCCCTTCATCTCATTTGAGGATCTGCTGAACAGACTGGAGGATCTGGTGTGTGATGTGGTGGACCGAGTGCTCAAATCCCCTGCTGCAGAGCTGCTCTATGACATCAACCCCGTATGTCATGTTTTGTCCAATATACTTGTTTGTGTGTGTTCAAGCTATAACGGGGTGTGTTAACAGTTAATTACTCCTTTAAAAAAAATTAATGATTGATAGAACATTCATCGCTTATACATGTTGATGACTGACAGAGTAGCAAACAAGAGCAGTGGTTGTAAAAAATCTCACTTCAAGGTCCGTTATGTAGCTGATCTGGAGCTTTTGATCACATGATCTTCATAAGCAGATGGAGTTGATATCTTGACAGCAGTGTTGATATTTTCTTTAATGTTTTTTTTTTTTTTTTTCTTTCCCCAGAACTTCAAACCCCCCAAGAGGCCGTTCAAGAGGATGAACTACTCTGAAGCCATCGAGTGGCTCAGAGAACACGACATCAAGAAGGATGACGGCTCCTACTACGAGTTTGGAGAGGTGACAACTGAACACAACACACGCACGCACGTACACACACACACACACACACACACATACACACCCCCATCAGAATATCTAACACACTCATTGTTCCCCAAACAAGTTTTTGTCAGCAGCACTCATCATGACACACTCCCTTGTCAGCATTCTCTTGCGAGTGTGTTGTTAGTTTTTGACAAGTAAATTGGCGTCCACGTGGTTATTGATTGAGGCTGAATGTGATTTAGTTGTGTAGCAGGTAGTTAAAGAGCTCACAGTTGAGCAGTTCAGTTGTTTTATTTCCTGAGCGTCTGTGGAGCTGCAGGTCATCAGATCCAGTCAGTCATGAAGCTCTCAGCAGTGTTCAGGCGCACCTGTAGGAGCCATGGCTGTGAAGTGCAGCCCTGCTGAATGTCTGAAACATGTGACCAACACTTCCATTGGATTGTTTTTTTTCAAAGGTTGAGGAAACTGTCCCTCAAACTGTGTTTTATACTTGTCTCACTCTCAGGACATCCCTGAGGCTCCAGAGAGGCTGATGACAGACAGCATCAACGAGACCATCCTGCTCTGTCGTTTCCCTGCTGAGATCAAATCCTTCTACATGCAGCGCTGTGCTGAAGACAGGCGCCTCACTGAGTCGGTACGAACCGCTTGAATCTGTATGAACTTTGGGCACAGACCATGGAGGTGTGTCTGCGTTTGGACATCTTAATATACACAATGACTCCATTGAACGCATGAATGAGACATAGAGTCTGCAGCCATGTTAGTGACTCTGCACAATGCTAACATGCTGATGTTTTACAAGTGTAATGTTTACTATGTTCACCACCTTAGTTCATCATGTTTGGCTGATGTCATTAGTTTGAAGGTATTTGGCCAAATTTCATCCATCCAACAGTTGAGACATTTCAGTCTTGACTGAAATTGGTTGAACAAGCAACCTGCTGACTTCGCTCTAACTGAAATGGAATGGTAACCCTTGGAGCTGATGTGTGGAGCTCAGACCCTGGGGCCTTGAAGTGAAACTCCACCTGAAGACAGATTTTGGGTGTCACATTAAAGCTGTGCAGGAAGCCTTGAAGTTATTTTCTAACTGATGAGCTGGTGTGTGTGTGTCTGTGTGTGTTTGGTCTGTGCTGCAGGTCGATGTGTTGATGCCAAACGTTGGCGAGATTGTCGGAGGCTCGATGCGTATCTGGGATGCTGAGGAGCTGCTGGAGGGATACCAGAGGGAGGGAATCGACCCGACCCCCTACTACTGGTACACTGACCAGGTAACCGAAAACTGAGGGCTTCTTTTCTGTTTGGTTGGCTCTTTGGTGCAGAAAGGAACATTTTGTTCAACTGTATTAGAACTGAAAGGATTTTGATAAAGGATTCATCATTTAAGTGAGTTTATATGACGCCCCTTGCCTCACTGCATCACTGTGTGTGTGTGTGTGTGTGTGTGTGTGTGTGTGTGTGTGTGTGTGTGTGTGTGTGTGTGTGTGTGTGTGTGTGTGTGTGTGTGTGTGTGTGTGTGTGTGTGTGTGTGTGTGTGTGTGTGTGTGTGTGTGTGTGTGTGTGTGTGTGTGTGTGTGTTTCAGAGGAAGTACGGCACATGTCCACACGGGGGTTACGGTCTGGGTCTGGAGCGTTTCCTCACCTGGCTGCTGAACAGACACCATATCCGAGACGTCTGCCTGTACCCACGATTCATCCAGCGCTGCCGCCCCTGAACACTGACTCACTCTCCTACGCGCACACACACACACACACACACACACTTAATCACACACATTCGGACCTGGCATGTAGCAGCGCTCTGTTAGCCATAAAATGTGTCACTTCAAAATTAATCATATAACAAAGAATTCAGTTTTGTCCCTTTTGCTGTTTTACCTTCTGTAACCACGATAATTCTGAACAGTAAACCGCATGATGTCTCACTACAGACAGCTCTGTAACTGCTTCCTCCTCGTTCGCTATGACTCGAAACCTTTCTGCCTCTGTTCTTGTTGGCCAATTATTTAACCAGTAGTAACTAAGAAACTATGTTCATCAGAGACAAAAGAGACACTTTTTCTGGCAAACTTGATGTCTTTCTCACCAGTAGGAGATGCGTTCTCATAATAACCAGATATTCTTAGATGAATTCAATGCACTTCTGTAGAAAACTTATCAAATTTACAAGAAGTTTCAGTTATCATTACAAAGTATTTACGTATTCAAGATGTGCAGAAAGGAGAGTGTAAGCAGATGAGTCTGTGGACCAACATCCTGCCTTGGTGATATCTGTATGTTAGTTTTGATGTTAAAACAGTGAAGATATGATCCATCCCAGTCGTGAATAATGCAGCGCTGCCACACACACTATTGGTCCCATTATTGTACTGAGCAACCACCGCCCTGACTCCTGTTGGTGGGTGGCTGATGGTTATACTGTCACTGGTTGGGTAAAACTTCAAAAAGAAAAAACAGAAAAGAAAAGAAAAAAGCTTTTGTGCACTTCTCGTGTATTTGGGAGCATTTCAGTTCTTGACAGAACAGAGTCGGGCTTGGAAATGAAGGGAGAGCAGCAGCCTGTCCATCAAATGATTGTGATTGATGTCTCCAGTTCTCTGTCTGCCTCTTCATATGAAAATACTACTCAATAACTGCAGCTAATAAAATGATTTAAACTCGTTTGAGAGTTTTTCCTTCAGATGGGATTTATTACATACTTGTTTTGATCATTAGGTTTTCCTTCCACACCAGACTTCACCCTTGACTTTAAGTGGTGGCTAATGGCAAAATATATCACTCACCTACTGACTATTTAATTTTCTATTTTATTTTTCTTTATCTTACAGCAAACCAAGTTCATTTATATAGTACCCTTCAAATATAGACGTTCAAAGTACAAAAGGCATTAAACAGGTAAAAGGACACTTAATTACAACTAAAAACAATGAAATGAAACAGAGATATTAGCTTAACTTCTAGTTCTATCATTTTTTTCCCCTAAATCAGCATTATTGACATTTTCCTTTAAGAGCAATGATCCACAGCCAGCTGTTAGCTTGCAAGCAGCAACCAATCAGCAGCTGATTGTTGAAATGACTGATGCTGCAGTTTTTCTAATGGCCACTAGATGGTGATCCAATGAAACTTCCTGTTACGAGTACGACATAAATGGAGACACATTGAACCTCTCTATCCATCCATCCATTGTCTATACCCAACTATCCCTTTCCAGGGTTGCAGGGGGGCTGGAGCCTATCCCAGCTGTCAACGGGCGAGAGGCGGGGTACACCCTGAACCGGTCGCCAGCTGATCGCAGAACAACATATACCGACAAACAACCATTCACGCTCACACTCACACTTATTAACCTAATGAGCATGTTTTTGGTCTGTGGGAGGAAGCCAGAGTGCCCGGAGAGATCCCACGCATGCACAGGAAGAACATGCAAACTTCACACAGAAAGGCCCTACCGGACCCGGGGATCGAACCAGAGACCTTCTTGCTATGAGGCAAGCACGCTACCTGCTGCGCCACCGTGCCGCCCTGAACCTCTAGAAATACAAATAAAAGAAATAATTTCTGACAGTGGAGCGACGTTGGCTCTGATGATGACAGACAGACAGACAGACAGACAGACGTGTGTATGTGAGGACTTCCTTCTTTTGGAGCTTGTGTTTTCATGCTTTGTGTGTATATTAGTTTAAACACACTTCCTGTTTCCTCGTTGACTTTCCAACCTGCTCCATTCACAGCTTCAGATGTCAGTTCTAGAAAAACTGGTCTCATTTGAAAGAAAGCTGAGCCGTTAAGTTCCTTTAGGACAAACCTGCTCAAAGAAATGCTCTCCAGGAAGACAAACAATCTCTATTTGCCAACTGTTTGTGGCTGACAGTTACACAGACGGATTGAAAATCCAGCTGGTGCTGCTTTTATTTTCTTAAAAGTTAATTTTCATAAAGCGGTCTGTATTCAGTGACAGACTGTGTTAGCTAGTACAGCTGCACAGAGGTGTCAGTGTCTGTAAGTGTTCACCCAACAAAATAATCTGTACCTGTATTCAGACAGAAGGCTGAAAACAATGTGTTCTCTACCAGAAAACATTAAATCAGGCTAATGTATTTTCTGTGATTCATTGTTTGTGCAATATAATTAATAACGCAGTATATTTATGATATATATTTCCACATCCTCATTCTGTAATTGTCATCTCACTCGCTGTTTATTTATTTCTTATCAAAATACATTTTATGACCTCAACATTGAAAATAGAAACGGTAAAGATAGAAAAATGTCTCAAAGGGAGCAATATTTAGCTCCAATGGTGGTTCATGTTACTTGATGTGTTAACATTACAACAGTTTGCAAGGGAAATGTGCAAATGGAAGAGTACTAGACTATCATACTCAATGAATATGGATGACACTACTGGAACAGCACGCCACCGAGCCCTGATGTCCAACCCACAATAAAACCCATCTGTACAGACAGATTTTGAAGCATGTGCATACAAAAAATTGTTGCCTGACCTTTCTTACTTTATATTCTCACCCGTTCACTCAGCCTCTCTGTCCTAGTAAAACCAGTTCACTCAGCCTCTCTGTCCCACTATAACCCAGTCCTCTCAGGCTCTCTGTCCCACTATAACCAGTCACTCAGCCTCTCTATCCCACTATAACCAGTCCACTCAGCCTCTTTGTCCCACTTTGACCAGTCTTGTGATCCTCTCTCTAACGAGCAGCTTCAGCCAGAAGTATTATTAGTACTTTCCTGAATAACGTATTTGGGTACATCCCTCTGATCTACATGAAACATGTTCCTGTGCACTTTTTGTATTCTTATCAAATCTAATCCACCTGATTGGCTGCTCTTCATGAATGTATCCTAATTACTTGCAAGTCGTTACTTACAGATTTTAGGAAAGAAGGTGCACCGTATGGCCAAAAGTACGTGAAAATACAGACCCAGAAAAGTACAGCATGTGGGTTAGGGTTAGTAGTGTGGTATGTACTAATGACATAATTGTATCAGTCCTCCTCCCTCGTGCTCTTCTCTCACGCCATCCTTCCTTCCTCTCTTCTTTCTGGGACTAGAAACAGGGTTAAAGTGACTGTTATGACAGATAAACTATATCTGAGTACACACACACACACACACACACACACACACACACACACACACACACACACACACACACACGGACACACACACGGACAGACGGACGGTCTCTGATGTGGGTGTGACCGGCACGAGCGGGGGCGGGATTAATTTGTAATTTAGACAAACGTAGATGTGACGCCATAATAAGATAAGGGCTCTGCATCAAGGAACCACAATCACCAAGCTTTAGACCGGAAATACACCACAATTGTTTCCACAATAAGTGCATAAAATCTCCAATGAAATAGTATAAAAATAAATACGCTAAAAGAAATTAATCACAATCATTACATTAAAAATGTTGTAAAACTGTAACCGTGAATATGTTTTAACAGCCTGATTGTAACTAAAGTGCATTACCATGTACAACCCATTCTACATATAACTTCATAGACTTTCAGTCCTGTAAAATTATGATAAGAAATCAAAGGATATATTTCACTTTAGCGCTGATAGTCAAGTTTGCTTAATAAATGGTTTTATGCACATATTTAAATCCCAAATACTTTCTACTTAACTACTTTCTACTATGAAAACAGTTGTTTTGTTTTGTTTTTTCCTGTCTATTTGGTTTTCAATTTCTTTATTATCACGTTATGTTTTATTTTTACTTGTTTTTTTCAATTGAAACAGACAAAATATATATAATTTTTTTTGCAACAGTGACTTAAAATCGCAAGAGTAGCCTACTTTTAAATAAAAATAACAATTGTAAATAACAATGACAACTTGAAATAGGAAATCAATAATTACATATTGTTATGAGAAAAGAGGTGAATAAAGGATAAATAAAAACACGTAATGAATCCCCAGAATTACAACAGATCAAAATCTTACCTAAATTATTGCATCATCCTATCCTCGTCATGGTTCGTAATCAATGATTTTATTTTGAATCTGCAAACCGGAAGTTTTCAAGTTATCGGTGACACACTTGACTGGAGTCTGCACAGTCAGCCGGTGGTAGCTGAAGGAATCTGGCTGACAAGCAGGACTGGCCAACTAGTGAGAGGCAACATCCAGCTGCGGAGAGCACAAGTATCCAGCCTTCATTTCAGGAGGAGCAGACACTTTTATCGGCAGTGAAAACAGGATATTACTATGATGGCAGTGCTGGGCAGCGCCGGTCGCTTGATCCAATGTGAGTGTGACTGTGCAGCTAAGTTAGCCTGATGACAGATGTACACGAGAACCTTCAAGTTTCATGCTTTAGCTCAGAATTTAATATTACAGCTGCTGTGTTTCTTTGGTGCAGTTTAAAGACAGTTCGGAGCATTGCAGCGGCACTGTTTGGTGCAAAGCGGCGTAAACTCAAGAACACGCCGCTGACATTGGAATCATTTGGAAAGCTGGCGTTCAGCTAGCAGGCATTTGGAAGTCGAACTTCCTGTCAGGACTTTTACAATATAACCCTTGTTGGAACCTTAACACGAAATCTCTTGTATTATTGACTTTTAAAACACCTGCATTTCTTTCTGGGTACTTTGGCAAATTTCGTATTGTGTTTCTAACCCATGTTTGTCTTTTGGTAAATTCGATATCTGAACATTTGCTGGAAGGTGACCGTTGATTTTCTTTTATTTTGCCGACCGATGGCGGTGTTTCCGTAACTCTCGTGTGACTAACCGTCGTTGTTTTGACGCAGCCCAACGTTACTGTAGGTTACTGTTTAATGTTAACGTTAGATAATGGACTTATCCTGTACGTGTGCTGTATTTAGTAACAGTCTGGTGATCTGTAAATACACCAGGCACCCGTTAACGGCCCATGTTTCTACGGCGAGTAAGAAGAAAAGAAACATTCACATGGAGTTACACAATTCCAGCGTTGTGAACTTGCATAATCACAGTGGGCCTCCTGGTGTCGCTTCAGGGTACTGCAGCCCGGATTATGAAAGTAAAGCTGCCTTTCACTAACAGACTGCGTATGGACAAATCCGAAGATACTGGTCTCTGTGTGTCCTCTTCAGCTTGTAGCACATGTCTTTGTTATTTCACACATTCTTTGTGATGCTGTGGTTCTAACGATTAAAGTGCGTTAAGGGACACTCACTGTGACCTCCTAGAAGAAGTCGTTATGGAGCCAGTGGTGCATGATTTTCTTTATAAACTCATGTTAATTGACCAGATATTGTTCACAATAGCAGAACTTCATATGAAATTCTGGCGGAGATTCGAAAGTTACCAAAGATGTCAAATGTACCAGGATTAATTTTGGTTTAAGGTGATATTTACAATATTATCATTTCATGAAATGGTGCAGGGTGTTGATGCAAGAATAAAGTATACTCAAATCAGTCCGCATGCATGTAAAAAACCTTTGAGTGGGCTGTGTGCACGATTGTCCTGCAATGCAGTGCATATAGAAGATGAAGCTGCTGATCACAGCTGGAAAGCCATACTAATGATTATTGATGATGAGAAAGCTCCAGGAGCACATTGGGGAATAAAAATTGGGGTTCTAGTATTTCACTCCACATAAACATCACAAAGTTTCAATGAAAACATGAACATTATGACATGTGGTGGTATCTGTGAGGATTTCTTCATTTTGCTTGAAACAAATTGGAGTCAAATTTAAGAGAAAGTCAAGAGTTCAACACAATCAGATGTACCTTCAGCAGGACAGTTTGGTATTAACAACAACAACAAAAGGACCACGAAACACAAAGAGTCTGTTGTGGAGAAAGGAAACGTTTGACTTGTAGGTGGTGAAAATATACGTATGTGTGGCTGTGATATTTACTCGCCTGGACAAATATGATGTGTAACCTGTTTTCCTTTTCTGCTTTAGTTGCCAGGAGCAGCGTCAGTTTGAATGTAAGGAGACGCTCCACTGCTGCTGCTTTAGCCCAGACCGCAAGTCTAGAAACACAGGAGAACAGGTGACACACACACACACACACACACACACACACACACACACACACACACACACACACACACACACACACACACTCACAAACTGTGTGGCAACACACTGTGGTTGCAGTTTTATATTAAGTGGATGTAAACACTCTGTTGAAGCAAATCCAAAGTCTATTATTATTATTATTATTATTATTATTAATAATAATAATAATAATAATATTGTGGTGAGTGACTTCTTCCAAACACACTTGTAAAGACGATTTATTGTAAAAGTCTGAAAGCAGCATTGCTTTACATCCATGTTTCAAATTCTCCATAACACTACCAGAGGTCAAAACCTCCACATATTCACCCGTAACACCGTATTTCATCGTGAACACGCACCCTTGGCAAATCAAAAGCCCCCGACCAACATCGTGACACACACCATGCTTAGAACAAGGAGTGGGACTCGCAGACAGAATGACTGAAAGTGATGTAGACATTTGAAGTGTTAAACTCAGTAACTCTCTGATGGTGGCCTGAACAGTGTCAGTCTGTGTCAGAACAGTCTGAACAGTGATTCAATAAACAGAGTTCTGAAACATACAGAAGCACAAATCTGAGACGCTGCAGCCAGCTGATATTTCAGCTAGATGAGTAACCGGCGATCACCTTTCAGGTCTCAACATCCTTGACTTTGCATGACATGGTGTGAATGAGCTGTGAGTGGAGCGCACACAGCAGAGCAGGTGGACAGACGCCAGTTTGTCCTCAACCTCTTGCTTTTCATCAGAAATGAACCGGTGGAGCCTTGCCAGCCGTCTGTCGGCGACCGCTGCTCTCTGTTCGTATCTTTTTGCGTCTGATCCCTCTCATCTCTGTCCGCGTGCCTCTCATCTGTCCTTTGAAGATGACAGCCGAACAATGATTATGAATGAGACAGCGGATTCTTCAAAGATCGTCCGAGGCTCTAAAAGTGTGTAAAGAAGCAGAAGCCAGCGCTGAACATTAAATATATTGTCCTTGTCAACTGAGTATATGTGAAGGATGAGTGAGTGGCCATAATCCTGTTTAATTTAGTACTTAGTCTTCACAAGAGTCAGCTGCTCACCTTATCAAGAGGTTATTTGCTTTGCAGCTCAATGATTTGGTGTGTATGTTGTCAGACACATCAGCTGGCTCCACATTAACTGATGGAGCAAATATGTTAAGCTCCTTTTTGTTTACTTGTCATGTCCTGAAACGTCTCACTAAATGCCTGAAGGAGTTTTCACACTCAGCAGAATTATCAGATGTCGCAGCAGCTTTTGTTCCTGCAGAGTAGGAACATACAGTGTTTCCTCTTTCCAGTTGTCACAACTTTAATTTCACCTCACATGATTTCACATGTGAAAGCAGAGAGCTGAGAGGCTGCTGGAGCTTGAGGTTCAGCTCAGAGAGGTTCCTGGTAATGTCCACCACACAGACACTTACTGTCACTGAGTTCCACATCAGGTTTTGCTTCATCTCTGTGAATTATTCCACACTGACACTGGTCAGCTCTGCTGCAGCAACCAGGCTCCCCTTCACAAATTCTCCTTCTGAAAGAGGTTTCAGCTTCTTGGCTATTAACTCGCTCACCATGAAACCTGCTTGCGTAACACCGTCTCTGTCAGACTGTGGTCTCGTGAAAGCTGTTTGCTTGTCGCTCAAACTCCACCAAAGAGTGTTTGTTTGTCCTTGCAGCTCATCCAGTTTAGCGTGTTTGTAGCTGCTATGACTCTTGAAATTGGCTTTTTTCATCACTGAGCACATCCCACAAACTTAAGTTTCACTGGCTTTTCTTTTACTTCAACAAAAAAAATTTGGTCCATTAGCGTAACGATCAAGGCATCAACAATCAATAATCTACAATTCATCTGTGAACAAAGACTAAGACATTAGCAGACATGATCAAACACATCACAATCAGTACACTGTGAGATTTCATTGTAGAAAGACCCATTAATTAACCATTGTTAATAATCAATAACCTCAGCCCCTTTTTTGTGGGCGTTCGATATGAATTACTGATCATGAATCTCTTGTGTCTGCAGGAAGCCGAAGACAGGCATCCTGATGATGAACATGGGAGGACCCGAGAAATTAGAAGATGTTCACGGCTTCCTGCTGCGGCTCTTCATGGACACAGACCTGATGAAATTGCCTGTGCAGAAGTATGCACACACACACACACACACACACACACACACACACACACACACACACACACACACACACAGAGTCACCTATAATGTCTTTTTCTGAGTAAAAGCAGTTTTTTAGCCACTGGTCTGGGACTTATGCTCGCAGAAAATAACATTGCATATGCAGTCTAGAAAGCACAGCTGATAGCTTCTAAAAAATCATAGGGTACACACACATGCACACACACACACACACACACACACACACACACACAAACAAATAGGGAAGCGTTGTTGTGTCACGGTGCTCTGCTGCACCTCTGTCTGTTTCATAATAACTGTCGGTGAACCCACAAAGCGTTTCTTGTTACTGCTGAGAAAAAAAAAACCTCTGCTCTTCATTTTTCATTTTATTATGAACAACACAGATTCTGTAAAAAGGCTTGTGACTCCACAAATGAAGCAGTATTGTCTTGTGACCCAACATCACAGATTATGGCTCTAGCGGAGCTGTGGTTTAAATTCCCAACATGATGCCAGTCCAACACAAAGCGCAGCCACATGTCAATACGTCTTTTACTTCTGGTGTTTTATGTATGTATTAATCTACGTCATTTGCTCTGCAGTAAGCTCGGCCCGTTCATCGCTAAGCGTCGCACGCCAAAGATCCAGGAGCAGTACAGTAAGATCGGAGGGGGCTCGCCCATCAAACACTGGACGTCCATGCAGGGGGAGGGCATGGTGAAGCTGCTGGACGAGATGAGTCCTGAGACGGGTGAGACGAATCTGCTCCTGGACGCTCATCCCGCCTGTCAGAGCTCTGATGGAGACGGAGGCTTCGAGTGTCTTGTAGGCTTTAGACAAGAATAGAGATGATGTCAGGGAAGACATGGCATCATCTTAGCGTGATCCAGCAGAGCTGCTGTGTTTCCTGCTGTGAGCTCACTGGCTGGCAGTGAAGCGTGTGTGTGGGGTGCAGATAGTGACACAGTGAAGGAGTGTCTCTTCACACGCCTGCACACACCTCACTGATAACCAGCAACGGTCTGAAAACTGATCATATCAAGTGGCATACAAACACGATTCAGAGGAGGAGCACCACTGTGACAATAGAATCCATGACAGCTCCCCTTCATGTTCCTGACTGTCTTCATGTGATCGTTCAGTGATGTCAGTCAGTATAGAAATGCAGATTGCAGAAGAAACTGTCACGCTGTTAATGACTAATGAATTTATTTCACCTGCTTGTCAGTTACTGACTCTCTCTCTCTCTCTCTCTCTCTTCTCAGCCCCTCACAAGTTCTACATCGGCTTCCGGTACGTTCATCCGCTGACGGAGAACGCCATCGAGGAGATGGAGAAAGATGGAGTGGAGCGAGCTGTGGCCTTCACACAGTATCCTCAGTACAGCTGCTCCACCACAGGTGACTGTCACACTCAATGTCCTCAGTACTGCAGCTTTACACTGAGGCTGTTCAGCAGTCAGTAACACCGTGTCCAAAGATCATGTGTTGAATTAATTGAGCAATAAAAAAAGATGAAGGAAAAATAGGTAAAGATAAAAAGACGTTAGTGGCCGTTAGTGTCACCACACCCAGACTGCTGTCCACCCTGTTAGCGTCTGCTCTCAGGAAATATCAGTGAAGTCTGCAGGTCTGTTCCGTCAGTGTCCTGCTGGATGTGGAAGCTTTTGAGGAACCGTATGATTGCTGTTTGTTCACTTGAAGATGTTGGGACTATGTATTCAATGTGCACACGGAAAATAATTGGATTGTATTATGCGGCACAGACAAGACGAGCCGCAGACTCTTTATTGAACAATACAGCAGACATTAAGGTGAAGGTAACATGTCAGCCAGGTCACTCCAGGTCACTCCTGGTAGTCAAACGCCTCAGTAGATTGACCAAGCTCCTACAGTTTGGTTAAGGGATTAGAGTCTCAAGTTAGGAAACGTGTTACAAATCTGTCATGTCATGCAGCAGCTGCAAGTTTCATTTTCAACCAGATGAGTCTTTGAGGTTTGTGGGAGTACTTTCAGCCATAGATTTGTACTAATGTTAATGTTAATGAAGGTATAGAAAACTTCCTAAACCATGTGACATCACATAACACTGTTGACCAGTTACAGTCTGCTGTGTTTTAGTGGAAGGTGGGACAGGAGCGCTGCACTTCAGCGACAAAAACATCAAATCTTTTGCAAAAAAAGTCAACAAAAGGTAACCTCAGGCCTTTTAATGACATCTAATAGAGTAAGTTTGTACACACACAAACACAATTTGTATTCGTGTGTGTTTTTGTGTGTGTATGTGTGTGTGTGTGTGTGTGTGTGTGTGTGTGTGTGTACAACTTACTCTTGGGAAATGCAGTACACAACTGCTGCTCCTGAGGTCTAAACACACAGGTAGCTTGGAGGCTGAATCAATACAGAAAGCGAACTGAAGTTGTGGGAAAATGTGAGCGTGTTTCGTTAATCCGCCTGCACACACCGCAGCTGGCAGAGCCAAATATGACGCTTCATGTTGCTTACAAGGGGCCATTTAACTTCCTTTGAATCCACAACAGGAAACTAAAGTTAAAATCTTAAGATCCCTGTTTTTATTGGAGGTTAGGGGTGATTACTTTTGGGTTGTGCCGTCAACACTGGCACTGATCAGCACAATAACAGACTGGCTGTACATTATTTTGAAACCCTACAAGTTCAAACATCCAATGGAATATCTGCTTCACTTCTGTCCTGCCTATGAGCAAGGCACCTCGCCTCCAGCCCCGGAGCGGAGCCGCTCAGGGGTCGACAGAGGGCTGTGTTTGTTGTGTAATGGAGCCCACTGATCGTATTAATGTGTTTGTTTGTTGTGGAAACAGGCAGCAGTCTGAACGCCATCTACCGTTACTACAGAAACAGAGGCGAAAGGCCAAAAATGAGTTGGAGTGTCATCGACCGCTGGCCCACACACCCTCTGCTGGTGGAGGTTAGACACGCACACACACATGCACACACACACACACACACACACAGTTAACCAAAGGGCCCGTCAGCCTCCTCCTTACCTGAGAGAGAACATAAAAAAATAAAAAAATACTGGAAAATACATTGACCACTGCGAGAAGTCGTCGTAGTGGCTAATGAGCTGAAAGTAGCTGTGGTTGGTAGTCATAGCAACTAGCAAGCGTGAGTGTATTTTTATATTTCAGCATGTTGCAGTGAGACTTTTTTTTAGCACTTGAGAGGAAAATATAATTTTGGCATTTCAGGAAAACAGAAAATCAGAAAACAACAAATGTGTGTGCGTAGTGTTTTGCAGAACACGTCAATAACGAGCTGCAGAAGTTTCCAGAAGAGAAGCGAGACGACGTGGTCATCCTGTTCTCAGCACACTCGCTCCCTATGGCTGTAAGTACCATGAAGTACTAGTACTAATACTCCTGCCTGCTGCCTCTGCCGACACTGTTTGATGCTGGTAGTCCTGTTAGTGCACATTCTGCTAATGCAGCTAGGTGCAGGTACACCAGCACCAGGCCCTGCAAATGTTCCCTCTGCCTCCCATTCACCTTCATTCAAGTCTCTTTTGACGAATGAATTAAAGAATGGCTTTCAAGTTCCACGTCACTCCCCCTCCCTCTCCGCTGCACTCATGCCCTGCCCCAAGCCCCTCCTCCTTGCGGCGTTTGCGCAGCTGCCGTGACAACCGGTAACGTTAGCCTTAGCATCAGAAACAAGCTAACTCTGCCCAGCCGCTACATCACAGTTGCTAACATACCGTACGCGCTGCGGAGTGTTACTGTAACAATCACCATATTAGCTTCATGGTTATTTGTTGTCTTAGCCGTATATGCTGTTGTTGGCAGCGGCGGTATGGGCAGTTTCTCCTTTGTGATTGGCTGTTGCTCCGCCTTTGCTTTCACTAGCCTCCTGACGCCGCTCACAGAGCTGTGTATGAGTAGTGATTGACAGATGTCAGACACACCCTCAGACGCTCCTCTGGCTCTGATTGGTTGTTTTGTGTTGGGCGCGGTGGATTCTTGCAAATCGCAGTTGGAGCAGTAGGTGAGACCAATGGAGCTGTTTTTTCCCACAGATTACATGTTTCATGTACTGCTGTCTGCACATAGGGACAGTTTTAGCAAATATGACCAAAAATTAATTTTATATAAGTTACCTACCGCAGCTTTAATTTGAGGTTTTTACCACTCAGAAGCAGGTTTGGGGCAGTCCTTAAGTATTGATTTGTGGTTCTGAATGAGTGCATTTTTTGAAGCATGTCACTTTGTACCCTAAACATACTCAACTTCGATATGCAGCCCCAGCTGGCAGTATTACTGGTGCTACTACTGCTATTTATACTACTACTAATATGTAAAGACACCTACTTCTGCTGATGATGGTGTTAATGCTACTACCACCACCACTGGTACTGCTGCTGCTTGCTGCTGCTGTAGTACTGTTAGTACTACATCTATTCCTTCTGTTACTTCTACTTGCTTAACTACTTCTATAGATACTATTACTACTATTAGTGTGACTAACTGACTGTGCTGCTGCTGTGTACCATGTGCAGGTTGTAAACCGAGGCGACCCATATCCTCAGGAAGTTGGAGCCACAGTTCAGAGAGTCATGGAGAGACTGGGACACTGTAACCCTTACAGACTGGTGTGGCAGTCCAAGGTGAGCACGCGCGCACACACACACACACACACACACACACACACACACACACACACACACACACACACACACACACACACACAACCTTACCCTAACCTTAACTCAAGTCTTATCCCTAAAATTTGATGATTTACATTATGGAAACTTGTGTTT
Source organism: Chaetodon trifascialis (assembly GCF_039877785.1). Taxonomy (NCBI): domain Eukaryota; kingdom Metazoa; phylum Chordata; class Actinopteri; order Chaetodontiformes; family Chaetodontidae; genus Chaetodon; species Chaetodon trifascialis. The sequence goes on from NC_092075.1 coordinate 19,617,541, forward strand.
TGTCCCCCATAAGGAAAGCGAGTGACTGTTAAAACAGATTTATGTCCCCACAATATGAGCAAATTGCAGGTTGTTAGAAAGTCTTACCATTATATTTTTTTTCATTCTTTTAGCATTTTTCAGCCTTTGACTTTTTTTAAAACCATTTTACTCGTGTTCCTAATTCTGTGAGCAGTCTCTCAGTCCACATCTGGTCTTTTAAAGTAAATTTGCTGGTATCAGCAGGGCTTGAAAGGATTTTACATTCATGTGTTTGTAGCCAAGTATTCATATTTGTGTTAATATTTACAAACCAAAAAAGTTCACTGAAACCTCTCTGGGATTAATCATTATTAGGTTTATTACTGTGGCAAATCTGCTGCTAATGCTAATTGAACAATGTACAGTTTTCTATTTATCTCAACTCTGTGGGTCAGTCTCTCAGAATTGTTACTTTTTTGTGACCACAAGAGGGAGCCACTCGTCTGTCAAATAGTGCAGCTGCTACACTTACACAATGTTGGACACAACACCAGATACAGAAGTGGAATTCCTGTGTGAATACTTATGTGATGATAGCATCAGTCATTTTATATGTAAGGCATACATTTCATTTTCTGACGACCGAGCCACAGTATGACAGTATTGGACAGAACAAACAAACTGGAATGTTAAGATGTTGTTGCCCAACCAGCAGTGGAGCTAAAGTTGTAAAGTTTGTACTGAGGGTGGCGGCAGAGAGAAGGTCATGAGGTCATGTGATCTTGGGACCATGAACATCCACATGAACAGGCATTATCATAGAAATCTGAGCAGCAGGGTTTTTTTTGGTCTGTATCAAAGGGATGAAGCAGATGGATGAACTGCCACCATCTGCCGACACAAAAAGCAGCGCCTGTATCTCTCACCCTGCTGGAATGAAACTGTTGTCATGTCCTGTGTCATTCAGGTGGGGCCCATGCCGTGGCTCGGCCCCCAGACGGATGAGGTGATAAAAGGTCTGTGTGAACGAGGGAAGAAGAACATCCTGCTGGTGCCCATCGCCTTCACCTCCGACCACATAGAGACTTTACATGAGCTAGACATCGAGTATGGACAGGTGCTGGGGGAGGAGGTAAGGAAGAGAAAAGGCCCACATTCCTTTTCCCAGCAGCTTCTGTCTGCTCAGTTTAGAGTACAAAGCGTCACATGGCAGTCTGGAGGTAAGGAGAGGCTGAATATTCCCTTAAATGCTGCAGATAGAAAAGTTTATTGGGTGAAGGACCATAAAAGTGGTTATAAATTGTGCTTATTTGAGCATTTTCCAAATCATCCATTAGCTTTTAGATTGAATTTTGTTCTTTCCCGGAAGGCATTGGTTTCACTTCATCGACATGTAAATTTTAAAAGAAGCAGAGGAGAGGAAAAAAACATCTGCTATAATTTCAGGTACTTTAAAGTCTCAAGAAAAAGTCTGTTTTCAACTAATAGCTGTGGACAAATGAACCTCTGGTGGGTTCACATGAAACATGTGGAAGAAGTTATGGCTGTCATTGAGAGCAGATTAGCAATGATTTTCACAAAAAAAAAGAGCAAAGAAGAGGAGAATTTGGAAATGAGTGAAAATCAAATAAGCAAAATATATTTTGGAAAAGGAAATTTGGTTCTTTCTTGCATTAAACAGACTCTCAAATTCTGATGTTGGAGCGACCCTGAATGCACCAACAGTGAGGTGACCACCAATCAATGTGCCACAAAGACACACACAGCTGTTTGTACATCTACACTTGTGAGAATCCTGCAACTCATTCTCAAATCCTAACCTTTGTCCAAACATGTCCTCACTGTCCAAACATGTCCTCACCCAAGGTCTTAGACTCAAACTGGTCCTCGCAAAGATAGAGATACCAAGCCACACACACACCCCACCACCTCTCTGTCTGAACCATTTCAGTGTGTCCTTCAAGAGGAGTCTCACTCCAAAAACCTGTTCAAGATAACTGGACACTCAGAACAAAATGCTTTTATTCCTTGAGGTCCTCGACTGACAGAAAGAAATCACTTCTTCACATCATTATCTTGAATGTTGAATTTCATTGAATGGGATTTCTGTCTCCGGGGTGCTTTTCACACCTAACCTGTTTGATTTGATGAACTGTGGTGCGTTTGCATGTTGGCTTCGATAGTATAAACGTGTGTTTCTCTCTGCTTTCAGTGTGGCGTGGAAAACATCAGGAGAGCAGAGTCATTGAATGGGAACCCTCTCTTTATAAAGGTACACTTCACACACACTGAGCTGACGCCTGTCTGCAAACATTATGAAGAGATGACAAAAGACACGCAGAGAAAGTAAAGCAAATAATGAGAAATGCATAAAGGATGGAAAGAAAAAGGAGGGAAGACTGTAGGAAAACAGGCAGGACTCTAATAATAGAAAGGAGACAGCAGCAGAGGTTCTGTGAAGGAAGTGAACTCCAGGCAGGAGATGGTCAATATCTGGATTCCTTCTTTCCTTCCTTCCCTCTTTCTCTCCTTTGTCTCCTTTCTTCCTTCCATCTCACCTCCTTCCTTCCTTTCATCCTCAACCTCACAACCTTTCTCACAACAGGCAACTCCTCCAGCTGTAACAGTTCTGTGTGTGTGTTAGTGTGTGTGTGTGCGCGTGCGTGCGTGCGTGTGTGCGTGCGCAGGGTTTATTAAAGGAAGGGGGCAGATCAATGGGAACCTTTAGAGCTGACTACAGTAGAACTGAACCGCCCGGCTGGCTGGCTGGTCAAACCCGCCGTGCTCAGAGACTCCTCGCCAAGTCTCTGAGTGTGTTAGTGTGTGTGTGTGTGTGTGTGTGTGTGTGTGTGTGTGTGTGTGTGTGTGTGTGTGTGTGTGTGTGTGTGTGTGTGTGTGTGTGTGTGTGTGTGTGTGTGTGGTTGAGTGTATAAATCAATATCCAGAGGATGATTAGTTGGTAGTTACTGAAGGATGGTTTCCTTGGTGTAGTTTTAGTTTCTCAGTGAACTGCATCAGTCCGCTGCCGCCTGCAAGCAGCAGCTGCTGGAAAATAAAGAAAAATGCATTTATCAGAAGTTTTACTGCAGAGCCTGGCTGGTGTCAGGTCCATTGTTTGATAGACCCTCCCTCAAATTACTGTCTTGTATAATCAGCTTATGCATGTCACTCCTCATTGAAACATTCTTACCTTCAAATTGCTGCTGTCGTTCTCTCAGAATGCCTTTTCTCTCTATTGTGGAGAGCAACAGAAGCATATTGTGTCACAGATACATGTTCAAAAAACAAACCTCAAGTTATGCATATTTCCACAGCAGGAACTGCAATCCAGCCCTGTTCAACGGTAAAAGATAACCGTTTCCTGGCAGGTAGATGAGAGGATTGATAAAGAAGCGTATTTCCCAAAATGTTTAACTGTTCTGTTTAACTGTACACAAGTTCTGTTTCTATCCGTTCGTTATTTCCACCAGCATTTCCCCACCAGTTTTTCTGAGCGCTGTTAAATTTCTGTAAAGAAAACCCAACACTTTCTTCAGATATTTCAAATTAAAAGCCTACCAGAATCACAGGCACGATGCGCACTGAGCCAGTGGAAGGCTTTTAAAGTTGAAAATGCATGAAGGAGATAGCTGCTGGCTTTAAACTGAAGGGCTGAATTAACCCTTTGTCTGACAGAAACACATGCAGCTGCTGAAGAAGGGAGCGTCTCTCCTTGTCTCATTAATGAATGTATGTCATTCATCCTGTCCAGGCTCTGGCAGACCTGGTCCAGTCCCACCTGAAGTCCAACAGGCCCTGTTCCCGCCAGCTGACCCTCCGCTGCCCGCTGTGCACCAACCCCACCTGTGGAGAGGCCAAGGCCTTCTTCGCCAGCCAGACGCTCTGATAGAAACCCACTCTGGTGCCCTTCCTGCAGCAGTGCTACCCCTGAAGAGACTTAGGCCTTCTTCAATAAACAGAACACACACACTGTCCCTCCAGCAAGAGTGTCGGTTCCTTGGAGAGCATAACATGAAGGACTGGCCAGATGGTCTCTGTGAACACATTTTGGCATTTGTTTTACCGTACCTGCGTGTCGGACAGGAAGTTTAACCACAAGTACTTCACTGTATGGGAAAAATACACTTCAGCGCAGAAAAAATGCAAAGTGCTGATCAAATTTAGAGAGAACCTGCTGGCACTGATACCTGCTCTTAACCTCAGATTATTTGGATGTTCTTGATTTGGCAAATATTCCTGAACTGACACACCTCACAGATTAAAACAAACGTCTGTTTAAGGGTTTGCAAATTCCATTTGGTCACAGTGTGCAGATAAGAGAACTGACACTCTGCAGAAACTGCTCACATCACAGCTACAGGAAAAAAGCCTCGCATTATTTTGTTTGTTTGTTTGTTTGTTTTTTATTAAAATTCCCATCCTTACATTCCGTTCACTTAGCCCCTGCAAACTCCCATCAGAGACCCTGTGTCTTTTTTTTGGCTGATGCTACTTGAGTAACATTTGACCATGATGACGTCACCGCACACAGGGGATCCTGTTGGTTGGCTAAATTAACCAGAGTACAGCTGTAGTCCAGTGTCTGGGGTCAGAACCTCTCAGGGTGTCATGAAATAATTTGCGGGAGGGTTGCGAGATGGCTGACGTGTTTATTTTTATAATCTCGTTTTTTGCTTTTTGTTGTGACCACTTGAGCCTCTCAGCCTCCGCTGAAAAGGGAAAATGTAGCTGGTCACCTCTTGACATGTGCAGCCTGAGAGGTAGTTGTTCCAGACGTGGAGGGAAGTTCCCAGTAAAATTTGTAATGTTTACAGAAATCATATACATGAGTCCATTGAGGGTGTGTCACACAGTGTCAGCTGATGCTGTTTGAAACGCCCGCTCAGAGGTTTGAGGCTTAGATGCTGATTCAGCACATATGTCCCCCATCTGGAATGTCCTCAAGATGAAGTTTGGTGCAAGTGAGCACACTCATTTTGCCATCATTTCATTTTTAGTTCTCAGGTTGTACACCTTCAAACCTGCCCACATGAGTTTCCTCATACATGTTTTGTTTTCCCTGCTGACAGCCCTGTGGTGACGTCCCCTCATAATAATAAGTCAATGAAAGTCATTTTGAGCCACTGATATAATTCTGTACAGATGCTACTTCTCTTTACCAATACTGATCAAATGCTTTGATTCATAAATATCCGAACAGATGTTGATTTTATAACATGTTTAGCGACTAGCGGAGGCCTTTTGTTCCATTGTGTGAGTGCACTGTATACATACAGTTTCAGGTTGAGGCCAGCAGACAAAATACTTTGACATTTAATTCATGTAATATCACAGCCTCGTAGGTGTGATGAGAGCAGAGAATAAAGTCACGTTAGAGGCACTGCACAAGAAGCATAAGAGCATAAAACGACAGTGATGCTGTAACCGTCCTCCAGCAGTGAGATGCAGTATGTGTTCTTTCAAAAAACACCACGTAGAGAAGTAGCACAGATATGTCAGAAATGACATCCGTTAAGTGTAGAATTAGTTTAATTTCAGTGTAGGTTTGCTTTGACTTCAATGCAGTTTGTTCTTTTTTTCATCCACTCACAGCCCCCCGATCACAGCCCAGTAACTCAATGTGAATAGCCTCACTGTTAGTCAGTGGGGTGACTGAAAGAAAGCTTCGTTTCTGTCAGGTGCTACAGCTCCACAAAATGCCCTGAAGGTCACAGGTTTGATACCATCCGCTGTCTCATTTGTTGGGATGAGATTCCCGAATAATGTGTAAATATCAAAGTACGTACACTTTTTATGGGTAGTAACTTGACCTTTGACCTCTGACCCTGTCCCCCGTCTACTGTTTCCGACCTGTTATGCCATGATAATGTGCCTTTTACACTGGCTAACTAGAAATACTGGACTTGTGCTTTATGTAAATTTTACATGTACTCAACCAAAATGCTGACAGGAAAAAACCTCCCTGAAATCTGAATTTACATGTGCCTGCTGTGATCTGGGCCATCAACAGCTCTCTCCCCATGTTGAAATCTGGACAAAGACTCACTGAGGTGTTTCTTTGAAACTGCGTAAATGAACTCTGAACTGTACAAGCAATTTAATCCACTAACGGCAAGATGAGGAGATAGTGGGGGAGCTAGCAAGCTAAGTAGCACTTACATTTCAGCCACTCAGTGCGCAACATTGTGGTTCATGAAACTGGCAGGCTGCATGCCACAACTTTGCTGACAGAAAGAATATGTGCTGTGAGCAAACGAACAGTGGGGGCAGCCATGACGCAATAATGCATGAACTCTCCCAAGTCAGAGTATCAGGAGATTTTCCCTCCACTTATGCTCTCTTACAGCATAGTGCTTGCTTGCTAGCTTGTTGACTCGCTTGCTAGGTTGCAAACTAACTTGTGCATCATAGTTTCCTCACTAGCTAGTTAGTTCACTAGCTCATTATGTTGTGTAAGTGCAGCCATTCTGAAGATAATGTGACAGAAGAGAAAAGATGAAGTCGTTACAGGATGGGGGCTGACTTTTCAACAGTCTGATATCCAAGTAAGAAAAGGCGATCTCCAGACCTGTAATGTCTCTGATAGTCCCATTTTCTGTCTGCCCGTGGAGCTGCTTGCAGACATTTAAGGCCTTTAGCGTTTCACTTTGGGAGGAGCTCGTTGCTAACTCAGATCAGTCCTTTTCCACTCACTCCACAGTACACACAGCTCGGTGCTTTTGGACGTGGTTGCCATTGATTACACGTGACAAGTCACTGTGTTGCTAGAGCGATGTTAAAATACAGAACGATGAAGTCTTTTTCTCTTCTTTTGTAGCTTCATTGGACCTCCTACCAGCACTTGAAATGTCCAACAGTATATTTTACTCTTTGGACGTGGCACTATGTTGTAATCACTGGTAACCACCAACAATGCTTGCATGAATTGTACACTTGTTTCAGTCTGTACGTCAGTCTGCTTCCACTGTGTAATGCATACAGCATTACACAACACTATTCTCATTCAATACAAACAGCATTACTTTGTGCTTTCAGTGCTCTTCCACACTTTTGAAAAGGATAGGTTTTTTTTTGTTTTTTTTTTGAGGAATGCCAATTTAAAGACAGATTAAATGGTGACATTAGCATAGCTTAGCCCAGTCACTGAGCTCAGTGGGTTCAAGTGGCAGCTCAGCTTTTGTGCAGAGCTGCTAGTTGATCGCACAGATTATCAGCAATTGTGCTAAACTAAAGTAATCTTGCTGTTATATGATACCTTCAAAATGCTAATCTGACGGAAAAATAAAAAAATAAATCCAAAAGTAAAATTCCTCTAGAAAATTAAATTATCACTTTAATACAGTTATCACTTGGAAAAAGTCCAATTTTGTGCAGAAATGGTGAACTGGTTACGTCACAGCAGGAAGACATGCCAGTGTCTGTGATGGGTGGGTTTCTCCTCTCTGTGTCAGTTTTAACAACTCAGTATTTATAATAATTTTGCTGTGTGTGTGCGTTTGTAGCTGAAAATGCATTGCGCAGAGTTTGTGTTGTACATATGACAAAGACAGCTTTGCTGCAGCTCCAGCATACTTTCTTTGTTGATGTTTGGATTTATTTATTTTGGGGTTTTGTATATGTTCAGACCACACAAACTATTTGTCTCCCGCTGTTTTAACTTTTATTTTTAATATTTAGGAGACATGGTGTTAACAGTGCGATTACATCTAATGACGAGTCTTCCTTCAAAATACAATACAATAAAAAAACAACTGTCGACTGCTGTAAAAACAAGTGTTTGTGTGTTTTCTTCATGTAAGGCCTATAGACACTTAAGTACACTCACGAAATGTGGTGAAATCTTCTGTCTTGAATCCATCCACGACTGAGCTTTGGAGACCGGATTCTCACAATGTGACTCTTAAAACCAACCACTGACCTATGTGTCCATCAACCCTTCCACCAGATAGAACATTCATATTGGGTGAACCCACAGAAACTTGGATTCTGTTCACTGACCATGGCCTTAACATAACTAAACTACAGTGAAGGTGTGGTTGTACGTAGGCAACTGGCGCCACACTGAGGCTGAAGTTTGAGGTTTTGAGTGAAACATCTCAACTCTTGATGGAACAGAGGACGAGATATTCACGTCCTCCACAAGATAAACTGTAATCACTTTAGAGATTCCCCGACGTTTCCCATAGCTCCCCTCCCAGCGGTTTCTCTCCTCTTCATACCTCACTCCTTTATTCCCCATCCGTTTTTCGGCCTCTTCCTTTTACCTCTCCTCCTCTCACTCCTCCTGCATCTCTTTTTTTCTCCCCATCAGCATCTTCTCCCTTTTCTCCATCTTTTCCAATCTTCTGTCCTCCTCCTTCCTCCCACCCATCTTTCCACCTCCCCACCTCCCCCCCTCCACCCTCACCACCATTTTTCCTCCTTTTCCAATCTTTTCCTCATCTTCCAGCTACGTCCCTCCTCCCCTCTGCACCTTCCCATTCATTCCTATCTCATTCTCGCCCCCTCCATCGTTCCTCCTCCCCCTCCCTCCATTTTTTTCCCAGCAGTCCCCTGCGGTGTTGCAATCACCTCTGCTGCTGTTGATTAAGCTGAGAGAGATTGGCTGTCCACGACCCAATAACCCCTGAGGGCGCCGGGCTGGGTGCCTCCTCCCTTTCTCTCCCCCTCCTCCACCCAACTGCATCTGAGCCAGCTACAGTCTCTGCTTTCATTTTACTTTCTTTTTTCTCCTCACCTTCTCTTTCCTCCTGTCCACTTCCCTGACCTCCTTTTCTCCTTTCATCTCTTCCCTTCCTTCTTTGCCTTTTCTCTCCTTGTTTTCTCCTCTTTCCTCTGCTTGTTTTCTCTTTAACCCAAAATAGTCTTCTCTTACCTCTCCCCTTTCCTCCTTTTCCTCGTCTCGTCGTCTGTTTTCTCCTCCTTCAGATCTCCTGTCATCTCCTCTCTCACTGTCCCCTTGTCTCCTTGTTGGTTCTGTTCTTGTTTCCTCTCCTCTCTCATTTCCTCTGACCAGTCTCCTTCTCTTCCTCTCTCCTCTGACCTTCTTTCCTTTCATCTCTCCTCCTCCTTTTTCCCATCATCTCTTTTTACCTCCCACCTTTCCTTACACTCCCCCAGACCTCCTCTTGTCTGCTTTCCTGCTCTTTTCTCCTCTCTATAAATGCTCCCCTGTTATACACCTGCACATTGTTGTGTGGTAAATAATCTCAACTTCAAGGTCCCCTTACTTGTTATCCACACTGACTGTGAGATAGGGTCAATGGATACACCTGTTGTTCTCACTGTCATATATTTAGAATAAAATGACACTTAATATCCTACATGATACTGTCTATTAATTCATTTCATGTATTTACACTCATTTCTCTCTATTCAGCATCCAGACTGTTCTCTCTCATTTTGAAATCTTTTATTTTGACTGCTCTGTCTGTCTATTGGCCAGTGGGGTGGGGGGTGGGGGTTGGGGGGGGGGACTGTTCAGGACGAAGGTTTGTGTGTGTGCGTGCGTGTGTGTGTGTGTGTTGTGGTGACTGCAGGCTGCTAGTAATTGAAAAGCTGGAACGGCAGCGCCTGCAACCCCCGTGACCTCCTATTGAGAAAACAACCATCGATTTCTATAGGGAGAGAGAGAGAGAGAGAGAGAGAGAGAGAGAGAGAGAGAGAGAGAGGGTGGGAGGAGTAAAGTAAAGGAGGAATTTGAAAATAAATTTGGGAGATCAAGGAAGAACAGTGGAAGGCAAGAGGAGATGAAAGACAGAATTATAGTTGGATAAAACTAAAGGAAAACCATAGAGGTAAACTGGGAGGGATGGAGGAGAGGGAAAGAAGGATGGAGACAAAGGAGGAAATGAAGGAAGCAGACAAACAGAAGAAGGGAGAAAGGGAGAACAATACAAAAAAATGAATGAATTATCAGGAGGAGAAAAAGGTACAAGAAGGAATGAGGAAGCAGGGAGATGGATGAAAGGATACAGTGAAACAGCTGAAATAAGGAAAATGAAATTATGGAGAGAAAAGAAAAAGTGAAGGAAAGATGGAGAGAAAGGCAGGAAAGGAAGGGCATAGGCCTCTGTGCTAACTCAGCAAAAAGAAAAAGAAAGAAAGGGACAGAGAGTGGAGAGAAAACTTTCAGGAGCATGAGGAGGAGGAAGTATTGGAAGTGTTGAGGGATGAGGCTGAAGTTGGGCCTCAAACAAGGAAATGGTTGAATGTCAACATGCATGAGACAAGGAAACAGATAATAAATTCACAGATTTTAAACTGCCTTCTGATAATATACAACTAGTCTAGCGTTAGTTTGTTAAGACATCGAGGTGACTGGATCCCCTCGACTGAGGGGACCAGGCTGCACATTGTCTTATGAAAGAGTGTCTGAATTGGATCATTTTATGTCTGGTGGTTTGTGAACTTGCAAACATTCTTCAATGTATTTGATTTTTTTTTCACATAAACACAAAAAAATGTGCCTGTCATTAAAACATTAGAAACTGTTGACATGTTTTATTGTAGAATGTTCAAGTCTAATAGAATAATAACAAATAAATGCGAACACACCCAAATGCAGGAAGTCGGCTAACTTTGAGACCAGTCAGCCTTCTTATTTATGAATTTAACAGATCTTTGCCTCTGTTGTGTAGTGTTGAACACATCATTTGCATACTCACCTTCGATTGGGCAGTTATTCGTCTGTGCTGTCACTATATTAGCCCACAGCAAAGGAGTTTATTCTCCAGAGTGTTAAAATTCCATGCATTGTTTCTTTCATTCAAGTCCTGGTATCCTGTTAAAGCACCATCATAGAGAACTGTGCAGCTGTTGCCTGAGACAATCAGGTTGTCCTCTGTTTTGTTTGAATGTCTTTTACGCAGTTGTGTGGAGTACAAAACAGCTCTATGCTTCTGTTTCACAGGGAATCAAATGAAAGTGATTTGTTGTTGCCAGGTTCCCCACATTGTGCCTCTGGGTGGCTTTTGAGTCTTTGAGTGGGGACGGGTAGAGCCAGCATTTTTTTTCTTCAAGGTTCACAATGAATGAATTCAAAATGAAAGGTATCCTGCTGCATCGCCTACCAACGACTCTGCATGTGTGGTTGGGGCGTAAAGGATTCCAGGATGTTTAATTTAAAGGGAAATCTGATGCACAGTCTCCAAAATGACCACAGGGTTGCATCAACTCTTGTCAGATGGTGTCAACAAAACCTGAACATTACAAGCTTCAAGACAGGATTTGTTGCAGGTCTGCTGAACTGGATTAGCGTGTTTATATCCCTGCAGTGAGAATAATATTTGTGTACAAATACAGTCACTGTTTTTCCCCGCTAGCTGTTCTGTCATTGCAGAATTCACTGGTGTTAATGAAGATCAACATTTTACAAACGTTTAAAGTGAGTTGCTCTGTGGTTTCCCACCCTTTGTCCTCCTTATCAGGCATCTGACCCACAGGTAATAGAAAGACAATGTCAAAAGATTAACAGCTACAGAATGGACTGCTGTTTCCCTGGCAACAAAGAGAGGCAGAGGAGCAGGAGGATGGGATGGAGTGATTAAAAGGGGAGAGGGGGAGGAGGGGGGTGGTTTAAAGGGGAGAAGTGACGAGGTGGATTGATGAGAGGAGATGGATGCTGGGATGATTACACACAGAGAAAACAGAGTAGAGAGAGAAGAGTGACAGAGAGAGAAGAAAAGTGAAGGGACGAGAGAAGTAGAGGAGACAGAGAAGAAGATAGAGTCATTAAAGGCAGACAGAAAAAAAAGATGGACTGATGATGGAGTGGGTAAGGAGAAGGGAGAGAAAACGAGCAGCTGAGGGAAAAGACTGACATGACTTGAAGAAAAGTTTGAATCAGATGATGAACCTTTAAACATCTCTGTAGGGAAATTAGGTGGCAGTAGCAAATTGAGAAAAAAAAAATCAAGGAAAAGCGAGAATAAACAAACCCATTACCCTCAAATGTTTATTGTGATGATGAGGAAAGTCCATATGAATGGTCCGCTGTGTGGTGATCCTCTCCTCTATCCTCAGTGTTATATACAGTGGGGGAAATGATTATTTGATCCCTTGCTGATTTTGTAAGTTTGCCCCCCTACAAAGAAATGAACGGTGTATAATTTTTATGGAAAGTGTATTTTAACAGAGTGAGAATATCAACAAAAAATCCTGAAAAAACACATAATATAAAGATTAGATATTGATTTGCATTTGCTGATTTGATCCCCTACCAACCAGCAAGAATTCTGACCCCCACAGACCAGTGAAGTGCCCATGGGGCACAAAAATCAGTGCTGTCACTTTAAGAAAGTTCTCAGAATCTCAACTCATTATAAGTATAAAAGACACCTGTCACAGAATCAATTTCTTCCATTCAAACCTCTTCACCACCATGGACAAGACCTAAAAGCTGTTGAAGGATATCAGGGACAAGACTGTAGACCTGCACAAGGCTGGAATGGGCTGCAAGACCATCAGCAAGAAGCTTGGTGAGAAAGAGACCACTGTTGGTGCGATATTCAAAAATGGAGGAAATACAAAATAACCATCAATTGCCCTCGCTCTGGAGCTCCATGCAAGATCTCACCTCGTGGGGTAAGGATGATCATGAGAAAGGTGAGGGATCAGCCCAGAACTACACGGGAGGAGCTTGTAAATGATCCCAAGGCAGCTGGGACCACAGTCGCCAAGAAAACTATTGGCAACACACGTTGCGGTAATGGATGCAGTGCCCACAAGTTCCCACTGCTGAAGAAGGCACATGTACAGGCCCATCTAAAGTTTGCCAATGAATACTTGAATTATTCAGATAAGGCTTGGGAGAATATGCTGTGGTCAGATGAGACAAAAATTGAGGTCTTTGGCATCAACTCGACTCGCCTTGTTTGGAGGCAGAGAAATGCTGACCATGACCACAAGAACACCATCCCCACTGTCAAGCATAGAGGGGGTAACTTCATGCTTTGGAGCTGTTTCTCTGATAAGGGTACAGGAAGACTTCACCGCATTGAGTGGCCAATGAACGGGGCCATCTTCCCTCAGCAAGAACACTGAAGATGGATCATGGATGGGTCTTCCAGCATGACAATGACCCAAAACATATGGCCAAGGCAACAAAGGAGTGGCTAAAGAAGAACATTGAGGTCATGGAGTGGCCTAGCCAGTCTCCAGACCTTAATCCCATAGAAAATGTGTGGAGGGAGCTGAAACTTCGAGGTGCCAAGCGACAGCCTTGGAACCTTCTGGATCTTCTTGGATCTGGTTCTGGAATCTGGTTAGAATAAGGCAACGAGAGCACTATGATTAAGGTTAAGGAGAGATGCGTCCTAAGTCTTCTTCTTTAAACCAGACAGCAGTCTTTCCCTTAAATTAACCAACTGCTGCCAGTGCCCCAACATAACCATGAAATAGCTGAATAATGGAGCAGGCATTGTAGTGCAAGATTGGTTATTTTAGCGGAAAGAAAATATAATGTGTAGTCAGAGAACATTTTACTGACATGTTTAGTATCAACATTTTTCCAGCTTGCGAGATCTGTTCATTAACGAAGTTTCCTCATTCTGTTCAGGAAACGCAGCATGACATCTTCTCAAAATGTATTTGCTGTTGATGGGGTGCATATTGATATCATTTGTAAGAGAAAAAACAGAACATGTTTAACAGCTCCAGTTGTCAAAGTTGTAAAAGAAGATGATAAAATTCAGGAAGCACGATATCATTTAAGTTTTAAAATAAAAATGAACTAGTGTATATCAGGCTTAGACTATGTTTGTGGGCAAAACTAAGTGCAGATTTTTCTCTTATATGGAGCCCCAAAGTAATATTATTATAGATATATTAAATGAAAAAATAAAATAAAATGATGAAATAATCTTATGAATACATTGTGTAAAAATACATAATTGAACTACCAATTTGTTGTTTTAAAAGTCAACATTATAACTCAATATTATTTCAGCATTTGCATAATAATTCAATCGATAATGTTTTTATTTCATATTAGAAATTTCTACTTCATATTGTCTGTTTTTATTTCATATTGTCATTTTCCTGTATGAATTTTGTATTTCATGCCATGCTTTTATTTCATCATGTCACTTCTCACAATGACACATTTGATTTTATAATCTCACTTTCATGACAGTGGTGTTGTCAAGGTCGCACAACATCTATACAACACAGAGCATTGCATTGTGGGATTGCTAGTAGAAAGTACACCTACATTTTGACAGCTTTTGTTAGCATTAGCTGCTGCTGGTTGCACTGTCTATTCACTGATGCTAAGTAATAAAGCTCCCAACCCTTACTAGCTAGTTAGCTTGTTAGGTTAGTAGCATGTGCAGCCTTGTCAAGTTAACTAAATAACAAATATTAGTTTATGTGTCTGTGTACTGTGTTTATTTCAGAGATGGATGAAGTATTAAGATCCTTTACTTAAGTAAAAGTACTTAAGTATTTAACTATTATCAGCAAAATGTAGTTAAAATATGAAAAATAAAATAAGAAAAATAGTCCCTAACAAGTGTTTTATTATTAGGCTATATTATCATGACGACTATTACCCTTTCCAAGAGAAGAGGACAAACAATTATTTCGGTTGAAGTAAAAGGCAAGACAGTGCGTTTGTAAGTAAGTAAGTAAGTAAGTAAGTAAGTAAGTAAGTAAGTGTGTCTTGAGTGCTACTACAGCTTGAAACATGTTAAACTGGATGATGTGAGGACAAATGCACTTGAATGCTTTTTGATGGAGTTTGGGAAACAACAACAAGCTGCTTCCACAAGACCACATTCTGACAGAGACAGCGTTACACAGGCAAGTTTTGTGGTGAGTGAGCTAATAGCTAAGAAGCTGAAACCTCATTCAGAAGGAGAATTTGAGATGAAGAGCCTTGTTGCAGCCGCAGAGCTGACCGGACAGTAAAATTGTGCAAAACTGCTTCAGAAATTTGGTGAGAGGTTTCAGGACATGAAAAGTAAACAGAAGGGACTGATTATATTTTCTACGCCCGTCAATGTGGAATCAGCTGATGTTCCTGACAACCTAGAACATGAATTCATTGAGCTGCAAAGAAACAAGCTCAACACTTAGCACAACAACCTCCCCTGCTCAACTTTTGTAAACTTTATGTACGATTTTCCCATCCTGAGGAGACATGCACTGAAGTTTTTATCTCTGTTTGGAACAGACAACGACTGTGAGCAGCTCTTTCCAAATGGACTCTTGCAAAGACTCAGTTCTGCTAAAGACTGACTGACCCAAACCTGGAAAACCAGCTGTGAGTAGCACCATCATCACTGCCATCTGACATTGGTGTGATACAAGTGTCCCCTCCCCCACCATACAACAATGCATCATATTCTATACAATGATCACATGTTTGTATCTTCACTGTCCTGTGAACATTTGATCGTTAAGAGCTTGGAGGATGATGCCAGAAATGGTGTTGGAGCTGGAATTGAAACTGAAAGTGAGGACACTGGAGGATCTGAAAATACAAGGAAGAAAATAATTCAAGTGAGCCTAGTCAGAATATGGACATGTTGCTGCAGTGTGTAGAGGAGTCAAATGTGGGAGATGTGGAAAGGAAAATTGGTATCATGAGGAGTACAAAGAAGGCAAACAGCAAGCGAAGTGGCTGTGCTGTGAGAGAAATTACCATGAAGGGTCAGCAAAGTGTCCAAACATGTTCAGTGAAAAAAACTGATTAAGATCACAGCAGAAAAGGATTTGCCAAGTGCTGAAGCTATAGAGTGGAATGAAATGGTGGAATATCTGCATGCACAACAAAGGATTTATGGCATTTAATACCATTGTTGTTGAAAGTGCTGTTGAAATACTGGGGAAGTCAGAGAGGATTGAGATGGTGGTGGCTGCTGCCTGGAGAATATCTAGGTAGGATTTAACATGTTTTAGAATGAACAATGTTCTGAATGGGATCACTTTGGGTGGATGCTGTCCATAGTTTTCACCATGAAGCTGCTCCAATCTAGCAGGTGGCAGTGTAGGTCAAATGGATGCCAATGGGCATAAAACTCAGCAGAAGAAGAAGACCTGTGGAAGATAGCGATGCCCATTTTAGTATTTGCCCTATGAATTTTGAACATTTTGGGGTTCCATACTTTCATGGGGTATGTGGATTACAATAGAAAGATGAAAAAACACACTTATTTTAATGATGTGAAGTTGTGATCTTGGAGGTAAGCAGTGGTGGAATGTAGCAAAGTATATGTAAATGTAGAGTATGAGAGTGAGTGCATGATGTGAAGCCAAGGGCCCCCAGGCCGAAGCTGAAGCCAAAGACTGCAGGAAGGACCAAGCCCCAACACTCGACGTGCACTCCACCAGGTGAGCCTCAGTAAGAGCAGTTTCAAGGTGCTTGTACTTTGCTTGTTTTCATTGTATATTGTTTTATAGTTCTTCTCTACTACATTTCAGATATATTTTTTACTCCATTAAAATCCTCAAATATGCAATCTAAGAATATGAACCTGTGATTGTGTTTTTAACAGACAAACAGGAGGATAGGTTGTACATGGATAAGACCATTGTGATTTCTTTATTGATTTTTTTTCTTCTTTTATACATAGAGTGGAACAACATTAATTCTTCAAATATCTCCTTCATGTTTGATCATCGTTTTATTCCACACCACAAGTTTTCAGTCACTTCTCTTTTCTGTTCCAACCAAATGTAGAAAATAAAAACGCTTCATTTGATTTTGATTACTGTATGAAAGCCATGAAAGGAAATGGTAAAAGAGAAAAAAGGGAAAGAAAAGAGAAAAATGGATCAGTAAACAGAAAGGAATGAGATATTGTTTGGGGTTTGGTGAGGTTTTAGTGGCAGAGTGTGTGATTGTACAATTTGGTCAGACTTGACACCGGGGGGGGAAATTGCTTGAATGCTTCATCAGATACAGTCACATGTTTAGCTCTGGAGCAGCCTGCTGTGAAGCCACTAGAAGCCCACAGTAACTTAAAAAAAATGGACTGATTGTGATTTTGTTAAAAAAAAACAACAACAACTGATGCTATGGATCTGCCTGTTTGACCTTTGACCCCTCACTGTCGTGGTTGCTGATGTCAGAATCAAAACCTATTTTGTTTTCTGTCTACCAGGGAAATGCAGATATTTGTGTACATGCAGATTAAAAAAAAATACTGTCTTACAGGACTGTGGGTGTTCGTCAGTTAAGCAACTTTAAAAGCATGTTTATGCAGAACTTTGATGTCATGAGATTTATTTCAGTTGCAGCCCTGTGGATGTTCTAGCTTACACTTAAGTTTAGACTTTATAATAATTTGATAGGTCTTTAAATGAAGCATAAAAAAACCTTACTGTTCACAATTTTAGACAATGTCTGCCTGATGTTGACAAATCCTCAATATCAGTAATGGCAGTGAACTTTTCACAGTATTTAGCGCATTAATCTTTGTGCTAAAATTCATCTCACATCTAAACGTCATCATCATCCGATAGAGAAAGCCAACAAAAGAAAAAACTAGTCAATTTTCAAAATATATTCCAATTAGAAAAAAGGTTCAGATGTGGTTTGATGCTCTGAAGCTGATATGGAAGACAAGGAAGACTGGAAGTGCTCTAAAACTTTGGCTTTCCTCCAACTAACACTGCATGAACTTTAATACAAACACAAAATAAATTTTGGATTTTCATGTTATCTTTTGGTTGGATTCTGGAGTAACTTCAATCCAGATACGAAAAAATGTCTTTACTTTCATTTTGTTCGTTGGCCCATTTGTTCTCTCACTCTTGTTGTGTTGTTGGATTGCAGACTGCTGCATGATTGAACCTATATACTGTACAATTAAAACTAAACTCTACCCGGAAACAACTGCCCTCTCAGTCCTTGTATTAAGAGCGGAGAGGGCTCAGTGTTTCTGTTAATTGAACAGTTGGTTTGAAATCAATAGATATTATTTCCCTAAGCCACTAGAAAACATGAATTTCCCAAACAGAAATTAATAAAACTTTTCTATTTGTAATTTTCAGTTTGAGAGCCAGTATGTACAGGAGTGAAACTTGAATGGACAAAAATGAATTAAAGCACATCAGAGCCGAGCCAAGCTGAGGCTGAAGAGCGCGAGAAATTACTGTCAGTCATCGCTCAACAATCTCCTCCTTTTCTCACTTCAGAAAGAGCCATTTATATATGTCCTACATCATGTTCTCTTTAACTGTCTCCTTCACAGGAACATCTGGGGTCCACATGAACAAATTTACCCATGAACTATCGGTAGGTCATCGAAAACCTCACTCCCTTCTCAGTGTAGATGCTAACGCTTTCTGAAACTGACCGAAATGGGAACAAGTTTGTTATCAGCAGGTCAATGGTCATATTAATGCGAGTTGCAACACAAAGTTCTGTCTGTATAGCATACAGTATTGGAAAGGAAATGAGAGGATGATACTAATAAGGTTAATAATAAGAATCACAATGCATTACACGGCTAGCTAATCGTAAATATACTCATGCATAAAATCTGGGCAATAGCACTGTTGTATGGATCGTGTAACTGTGATACGAGCATTGTAACACAGGCAAAGGACACCAAAACAATATTTTAAAAACTGATGCAAAAACATAAACAGAAATGTGACTGGATTCAAAACTAAACTGATGGCTCAAAAAAGAAACGGTGTTATTCTGGGCTGAAACAAGTAAATTCTGGCATCATTCCAACAACGTTCCCAATCCCAAAAATATCCACATGAGGGGACAATGACCCCTAGAAAAGAACCAGAGACCAAAAAAAATAAAGCAAGATCTTAAATTATAAACCTCTCAATCCTCGGCACATGGGACAGAGAGCAAACAGTAATACATTGACAAGAAAGAGAGCATAGAAGAAGACAAGCATTTTTCATTTTTGGTTTTAGCGCACCTTTTCAACTATAAAAAAAAAACAAAAAAAACTCAAAAATGTGTAAAGCTTTTTTACCCACATTTGTTTCATTTTAAAGTTACAGTTACCAAAAAAAAGGAAGAAGAGCAAGTGAATAATTTATGACATACGCTATTATAACATCATCCTAACACTAGTGTCTATGAGGTATATCTGCAACAGTTTGATAAAGAGAGCACGGTCTGCGCACAACTCTCACATGTTTGTCTCCACTTTTTTCATCATTTAAAGCTTTGCAACCATTTGAAGAGAGAGAAGAAGGAGGACAGTGAAAGGCAATGAGCTGCATTTCCACCAAAGCTTGTGTTTGTCTAAATGTTCATGCAGAAACAAATCATGCGGAAACAGGTTTGACGGCACAGATCACAAAATAATGATCGATTATGTCAAGATCAAAGCAGACAGCAGTGTTTTCTTGCAATCACAAAGTAAATTATTTTGTGGTCAAGAAAACAAATTTCCTATGTGAAATCATAAAACAATTTAACAGTAATGGTGAGAAAACACCATTTTATGTCTTTCCATATTTATGGAAAGCCAAGAATAAAAATTTCCTCACCCTGAATTATTCCATTTGTTCAGTCCTGCTCATCTGCTGGTAAGACAATCTTGAAACACAATTATTTTTAAATTATATTTAATTCCACTTCTGGTATTCTACACTTTTGACTCGATGTAGCTGCTGTTTCATCATCTCAGATCTGTGTAGAAACACAAGCAAAACCAGGTTGGACTTGGTTTCTCCTTTGGACAGCTGTGAGAAGATGATCAGATCTGGGCCACAAAAAGTAAAAAAAAAAAATTCCCCCGTGGAAGCCCAGCTCAGAGCAAAAGAGAGGAGAGTCAAACAGAACAGGAAGCCTTTGGTATTCATTCTGGATTTCTTTGAGTTGATTGCATTACAAAGTACCAGAAGTCAGAGAGGAAATCAGAGAGGTAATTTATTCTCCACAGGAATAAAAGGTTTTGAGCACAACAGAGAGGTCTAGACTTCACTTTGGTTCAAGCAAGGCACTCGTCCAAGGTTATGCATCGCATTCTTTGCCACAACAGCACTCTCTTGTTTTCACAGAGACCCTGTTTGGAAAAGCAAACTGCAACAGCAGGAGACTGAAAACTGCCTCACTCCTTGACTAACCAAACCATGGATTTTCTGCCATTTGGCTTCCCTGGTTGATTTTTAAGCCAAACACTTGTAAGAAGGGAAGCGAAATTGCACCGTTGGATGCAAAGATTCCATGCATCTGATCCTACTTGCATATTGCTGCTTTTATGACAAATCAATTCTGTGTTATCAATTGAATCAAGTGATTACAGAGACAACTGTATGTCTTCTTTATGTCATGGCTCTTTAATCTTTGAAGCATGGCTGTGTACACATTTGACACAACTCCTCAGCTTTCATTCTCCATGCCAACTTGCAGTTCTTTTTCTCACTCTGCCGCATGATTTCCGTATGCTTTGCTTTTCCAGCCAGGCATCTGAGATCAGTATGAGATCCATGGACTATTGCAGCATCATCATCTATGTGAGGGTTGTAATTTTTGGTCGTGTGGAGGCAGCCTGGGGCAAAGAAATTCACCTCAGATTTGATTTCTTGATGTGTTTGTTATTTGCATTTTGAGCCAATGTTGATGTTTTGTACTGAAACAACAGCTGAGGATAATTTTAAGCTTGGTATGTCCTGTTCAATTACTTCCTGTCTCTAGATCTCTTCTGTGTTGATTAACCTATGTGATGACAAACTGTATGTAAGTCATTCTTTTTGTGAATAAATTGGGTGTGCTTTTAAATTTCCACCCTCAAAACAACTGCTGGAGGATTTTCAGGGGCATCATTATCGGTTGGTCAGTTAGCTAGTCAGTCCATCACTTTGGTCCAGGCTGAAATTTCTAAAATTGGATGGACTGCCATGAATTCTGTTCAAAATTTGCTTCAGACATTCAAGGTCTGCACAGGATTTGAAATTGTTATCATTATGCTGTTTTACTTTTAATGCAGCGCCATTACCTGATCTATCTCTCTATTTGTTCATTACTTTGGTTTCTGACCAAATACCTGCTAAACTAATCCCCATAAGCCTCCCCTGCACTTTGTGTTTAGAGCTAATTAGCAAATGGAAATGGATAACAAGGCAACCATTACCTGCCAAACATCAGCGAGCGTTTAAGCATTGGAACTGTGATGTTGTCATGTTAGCATACTGACTCAACAGGAGAGCAGATTCTGGTAAGACTTAAAAATGTCATTGGTTGCTCTCTCAATTTGACTCTACAGACCTGACAATTACTATTTAAGGACCACAGGATTATTCATCTGTCTCCCACCAAACAGGAAAGTTCAGCCTTGAGCTCAAAGGCTCAGAGCAGTGTTGCATCATTGTGGTAACTACAGTAAGTACCACAAAGTTGGTAACAGTCAGCTATCCAATAACTGTTAGCAAGACAGGGTAAAGCTGAAAAATGGGACAACATTGTTGTTTTAAATAAATATAGTTGATGATTATGATTATGCTTCAAACAAGACTTTTCTTGCCATAGTTTGGCCAATGGAAACATGAACACTTTTGCCTTTGTTGTGTTACCTAGTTTGTTTGAAGCATTCTGAGGCCTTAAAACTCCTTCTTCAGCAGCAGAGGAGTCACTGACCCCACTGGGCCCATATTTGATCATTATGAGTTACAATTATTTGCCTGTCACATTCCATTGGGCAGATCATCTTTGTAGTTAACAATGGCTATTTCTTTTTTCATCTAAGATTGGGGCTCTTTTTTTTTAAAGTTTCCATCAGCCTTTTTTTGGTCATATTGCTGAATTTGAAATTAAAACTTACTCTGCTCTAATACTCATTGCCCAGAAAAAAATGTTTTATATTTATTTATGTATTTATTTGGAATTGTGTATTTCTGCTTGGCCCCTGATATCCTACATCCAACCCACCCCTGCACTATACCTGCCTCTTTCCCCTTCGCACTAATTTTTTGAGGAGAAGAGACAATGCAAGGCCAAGAGACAGGGAGGAAAAAGAGAAAAAGAGGAAAGAAAAGGAGAAGAGGACAAAATGTGGTATTATCATTAAGTAGAGAGCAAAAACACATGAAGCTGAGCGCAGACCGTACTGAAGAGGACAAAAATCTTTGGTTTCTTTGGTTTCATCAACACGATTAAAAGGACAAATGGAAAGTCAGTGAGGTAGCCTCTCTGGTTCTCACTATTGAAATAGAAAGTTTTTTTTTCTTTTTACATACACACAAAGTCAGTCTTGGAAGCAGCTAGCTTTAAGGGACTCCTCAGTTTTCCTTCTTAACGAGTGAAACAAGTCGGTGTGTTTGCATTCACGCAGCTATACATCCCAGTATTCAGGTAACAAATGTGAAACACTGCAGGTATTTTACTATAAATGTGGTGTGTATTAAGATGACATCCTGTTTGATGCTGTTCCTCTAAAGCTCAGTGGTGAAGAGGGCATTCTAAAGAACATGTTTCGTTTTCACAGCAGAATGATTTTTCACTTATTTTGAGATAACAAAATAGTAATAAAGAATTGTTTTCTTGATCACAACATAATTATTCAGTGATCATCAAAATGTTTTTGACAGCTTGTTGGGTTTACAGAGCACCTAAGTGTACACAGGAAACTGCTGCTGCAGACAGAAAACTGTCTTGACTGAGCATGAGAAATTTAAAGAGCATTAACACCCTGTTTTAGCTTGAGCACAACCCCTTCACAAAAGGATATGAGCCCTGACACACTCTGTCAGAATTACTGGATGTCCTCTGGAAAAAGGAAAAACACTTCTGTTGCAATGAAAATCAAATCAAATCAAATCAAATCAATAGATACATTAATAAAGTGACGTGTCATTTAATAACTGATAAAATGATTGTGGATTTAACCTTAATGTACTCTTTAAAGAGTCTGCTCTGAAAAAGTAAAATGCAACAAATAATCTAAGAGCTGATGTGCAAGAAAAGGCCAGAGGGAACTTGGTAAACAGGCAGTGATCTTTCTTTTGAGAGTGGAAAATGGTTTTTTTGAATGTGTTTATACTGTTTAGAATTAGAGTCAATGTATGAATAACACCTTAATTACGGTACAGTATGAGCTGCGGGGATGTAAACACACACAGTTTATTGGCCTCTCAAGGATTCCAGTTATCTTTGGTGAGTCAGTTTATATCAGCGTGTGGCCCTTACTTCACCTGATCAAGTGTCACGAGAACATCAGTCTGAATATTCATTGCTTGTTCAACAATGGTCAGCAGGATGCAAACAAATCAAAAACAAAAGCAACCAATAAATTCGCCATAAAAATCACAAGGAGGAAAAAAAAACAGATGCAGTGCTCATCATTTGGTAGGCTATTATTTGTCATGAAGAGATTGTTTTCATTTTTGAAAAAGAAAAATCATTACCAGGACAAAATCTAGATTGGCTAAAGAGTGAGAGCAAGTGTTGACATTCAGAAGTATGCGAGTCTAATCTGACATTCCTACATTGTTCTGTCATTAAGTCTAAACATTCATAAAACAACATTTCATTTGCTTTTTAAAGTAAAGCTAACTAAGAATAAATTAACAGGCCTGGCATAAGCACTGCATCTTTGATGCAACTAACATCCTTAAATACTCATAAATATTCATCAAAAAACAATTACATCTAATTAAATAACATTAAATTATTATTAAGTACAAAACTAGTGTGTTCTAAAACACCTCATAAATAAATACAGCATTGAACAGAAAGAAAAGGGAACATACAATGTAAACTTTGGCAAAGCTAATCATCATCAAGGGTAAAAGGGTTCAGAGGGAGATTTGGCAACACAATTTGTTCGCTTAAATTAATTCAAAATCAAAAAGAAAACATAAATTACATTAAAATAAAAAATCACATATTGCAAAAACCTAGGAAGGAACATAGTAGTAATAGTAGAAATATAAGTATTGGCAAATAATTTTTAAGTACTTAAAAACAAACAAGCAATGAAAACCTCTTTGGGACAGTTTTTGGTTTCATACCCTTTTTTTTTTCCTTTTCTTTTTTTTTTGGTTTGGCAGGTTTAGCCTGTATTACATCCAGACAGAACTGCAAGTGGGAATGGAAAATGGCCGCCACGCCCTGAGCCATAAACCACGCCCCTCCATTGGGCGTGGTTCGTAAGATGGGAGGGTCAGGCGGGCGGATGATTTCTTTGGACTAGAAGCTTTTCATACAGAAAGAGAGAGAGAAAACTAAGGATAAAGCTATTTGACCGATATTTTAGCAGTTTCTCTCAGCGGGTGTAGTATTTTTGGTTTGGTTTCATTTATTGTTGGTATATATGGAGCAGCAGCATAGTTCCTCCCCCCTAAAGACCAAGCTAACATAGGTTTGTTAGGGACAGACAGTAAGCATGTCCAATCATCACTCTGTCTGTGAGGGTCCTCCTCCAGCATGGCAGTGCAGGCTCGAACAAACTGTGGTGTAATGACAGATATGTTCTGCACCTTTGAAAACCTTCCAGCCAAGCCAGCCGTGCTTCATTATCCCAAACTCAACAAAACAGACTTTCATTCTTTGGATTGTCCATTAATTTACTGTTGTGGTACCTCATCTCTGACATTGAAACTAAAGAAATGGAGGGCTGTTTCCCTCAAATTCTTATCATTAAGTCTCACACATGGACATCAAGAAACTGGAGGAAGTCTGTTTTCTATGTGATACCCCTGTGAAACACTGCAGGCTCAGCTGGTTTGTCCTCGGTTTGGGTTGAAAAGTGTTGTGAGTTAAACAACGCTGTGAGTGACTTAATGTAAACGAAACTGATCGTTCTAGATCACAGATCTAAGATCGCTTGTAGACTCTTAAAGAGGTATGGGGGAAAGGAAAGGTGTCACTGTGCTACTGTTAGTACAGCAAAAAATCTTTGGTATGCACTGTACGTTTCACATAGCGTTACATTGTCACTCTCTCCGCAGTAGGAAGTGCGCCAGACAACAGCCAGCTTAACATGAAAAAGTGGCTTGTTTGAATCTCCAGACTGGGTGGAAGCCAAAAATGGAAGATGGAAGCATTTGAGTAACAGTCAACAACTAGTTGATGTCCTTCTCGAAGCTGACGCACTGAGCTGCTTCCAGCTCGAATGTGTCGCACCGTATTGGTGGTGAAGCAAGGAGAAAACAAACCATTCCTGTACTGTTGTCTGGCAGTTTTTGTTACTACTGCTGGAGTTTGTTGGAGGTAGACTTTGTCCTGTGGAGCAGATAATGACAGGTGGTGGTGGTGGTGGGGCGAACAGCAGCCATCTGAGAAACTCACTCTCTAACATGACCATGGTGGGTGTGGCAGATTGATTACTATGATGGCTGCATGTGTTGACGCCATGCCAGAGGAGTGACCCACATCAAAATACCAGACCTACATGAGTGTCTGCTGTGGCTAGATATCCACTAGCTTAGGAGCAGAATCCTGACCTTACTGAAAGAAACTGAGATTCAACATCCAGGCTAAGTTTGTGAAAGTTAAAGGACAAGCAGGCTTGATTAGCCTACATGCTAACCCAGAAGTGTTACACACAGTGGATGTAACAAAATAAAAATTAGCTTAAAGAATTCAAAACCCACAGCACACCACTCCAGCATGGATGCACATCATGCTGTAGGTGCGTACGTGCTGGTAAGCTAAAGTTGAGATTTTCCTTTTCGGGGGGAGAAGAACTGCTACTGGACTTAACGGTGAATCTTTGGTTTGTTAGCTGATGAGGTTTCTGTTGTTCTTTTAACCATTTTTTTACTTTGAAAAACTGCATAGGCACACGTTAAAGACACTCTTCAACCGTGAGAGACACATTAATGTTCTGCCTTTTTGGGGGGTCGGAGGGAAGAAAATGGTCGACGGCGTCCTCCGTTGGTTCCTTCCCTCCTTCCCGTATGGTTTTACCCTTTTCAGTCCCCAACTTGCTTTCCCTTAAAGATGGCCTGATGCAACATCAGGCAGAACAAAGCTACTTCTCCACTCCTATGATGTCATCCTTCCTTCTACCCTCCCTCCTTATCCTCATCGTCATCATCCTCCATCCTCGACATCGTCGCCACCACTCTTTTTTTCTTTTTTTTTTGGTAATAATTCTCTTCCATCTTCAGTTAGTTTTCTCCGTTTGTTGGAACAGTTAGGTGCAGAAAAAGGTTTTCTTTGGTTTCGATTTGTCAATAAATAGAAAAAGTCTCAAGTGTCCATTTTTTATTTTAAATCGTTCTTAAAGCCTTTGGCTTGCCTCTCACCAGGCTGGTACTCAGCCTGGGTTTCTAATGAGCAGGGGCTGCTGACTGACGCCTTTCCTTTGGTTTGGTTTCTTTTTTTGGTTCAATAACTTGAGTGAGAGATGATTGATGAGGTGATTGCAGATGGTAAAGGCTACACACAGTAGGAGGTGGTGGCGGTTGAGGTTTTTGGGTGCGTTAGTATATACATCATGTGTAAAGGCTGTACAGTGTGATGGTATCCAACTAAAACCAATGGTTGTTGTGGGATTTGGTAGCGATGGATGTTTGGTGAAGTTTGTATGGACACAAAGGCAGTCAGAAAGACAGACAGAGAAGTCTTGTCTCTGTGTCAGTCCATCTGTCTTTCTGTCTGCAGTCCTTTTTACCAAGCATCCAACTCTCCTAAGCTGCAAACAAATCCTAGCAGAAGCTTCATCTCCAGAAACATCTCCAAAACAGGTAAGTGGTAAATTTCTCCACTATCCACAAGGAAGCAATTTAAAGTCTGAATATATGACTTTACTAAACTGATCTGTTTGCAGCGTTAATACCTGTCTTTCTGTTTTCCAGCCCGCTGACCCTCTGGAAGAGACGGACCTGCCAGGCATCGTCATAGATTGTCCTCTTTAACTATTACAAAGGCCCTGATCCGCCTGGACAGTTCGTCCTCCGCAGGTTCCGACGGTTCACTGGTTCTGCTGTTTTGTCTGTTACTTGATGTGGTTTTTAAGGGTATCTGTGATGGCAGCGATACGTTTCCACAACATCTTAGTTCTCCAGCTGGATTTACTTCAAAATCTGGTTCACAAGGCTCTGAGCATGTTTCAGTGAAGAACCTCCTCAGCAATGATAAACCGATACAATCCAAAATTTGTGAAGTATGCACAAACATGGAAGATGTTGATAATCTTCACAGATTATGTTTTAGGGAAAGAAGGATTTAGGTTTTGTTCATATTAGCTAAAAACTGCCCTTAAATAAATTTCCTAAAGGGCTGTCACTTCAAATGAAACTCTCTCCTCCACTGGAATAGAGGAGAGCTGAGTCTGACTGTTTTGGTCGCTCTCTGAAACAGACAATTGGGCAATCAGGCCCATTGCCCACTGATTGGTCAGGTGTGCTGAGGTGTGAATGCCTTCAAGGATAGATTGTCCAAAAATGTGTGCACCATTTCCCCCATTTTTTATGATTCGTCAGAGCTCGTCCCTCTCTATGATGGGGTGAAAGTGACCATTTGGAACAAGTATAAACGTTTTTGCCTTCAGATGTAGTCGAGATGACATGTTTGAAGCATGTAGGAGCCTTTAGTTTTAAACTACCTCTTGTGCTCTGCTTTCGTGCTAATTTCACAAAACCTTGGCAGAAATGGTTGAAGAAACTAGTTTGTGTTTTGTGGCTTCTGCTGATTTATTGAAAGCTCAGGAGCTCTTGATTAAACATGGACTATGCTTAACTTCATTTTTTCATGCTTTGTTAGGTATTGCTGACTGAATGTTGCAGTTGTTCTGCATTGACACAAATTTCTATGTAAACAGGAACATTTTCAGTTTTTGGAATTTTACATCTAACCAGGGAAGCATTTAGTGTTTGTGTAAATCCAGGCTGGATTTGATGTTTTGTCTCTGATGGACAGCTGTACCTGGAGGGAAGATGCTTGTTTGAGTTCGTGCATTAAACACGATGGCTTCAAATCTCAAATCCACCTTCACTTCACCACCTTTTGGACCCTTTGGACAGATTTGACTCAAACTGTTAAGCATTTCAGTTACAGCTCTCATCATCAAACATCACCAGTTTTAGCAGTGTCAACAGCATCTTTGTCCTAAATTAAAAGAAAATTGTGCTAATGCTAAGATGCTAGGTGGAAACCGCTGCCCTGATGGATGAGTTACCATGGTAACACAAATGATGGGTGGGTGAAGCCAGGGTAAACTGTTATCTTGGGTTTAGCTAACAATGGTTTGGTGGGAATTCTGGGGAACGTTTGGGAAATGACTCTTTAAAGTTGTGTGTGTGTGTGTGTGTGTGTGTGTGGGGGGGGGGGGGGGGGGGGTCTGTAACAGAGTGTCTACATGTGTGTTTACATTAAAGTGTGTAACGACAGACGCCGAATGGATTTCAGCCACTGTTTAGAAAAAATGGTATCCTGAGTTTTCTAAGATGTGAAGACCACTCGGCTTGGCGGAGAGCCCCGGTTCTATTGCAAAGAAAATGTGCTTCAAGATTGTGCTCACATACATTGTACATATTCATAGAAAATAAACGAACACCACTGAACACCAAGTATGCTGAGGATACTTGAAACCGTACATGTTGGCTCAAATTATGAGGAAGGCTGCATGTGCCTTGGTGAATGTCTGTGTGTGTGTGTGTGTGTGTGTGTGTGTGTGTGTGTGTGTTTGTGCTTGCATATTTAGCCATTTCAGCTTTAAGAATCCCCGCTGCCCCCTTTAAAGAGTCTAATCATTACATGTTGCTCTTTTTTTAGGTAAAATTGAAGAGTTTTGTCCAAAAACTGATGAAATCTCATCATTTTGTAAAAGAGAGTTGATTAGTTTTGTCATTATTTAAGAAAATAAAAATCCCTCTATCACCTGGATCATATATATATGTAGAGATCAACTTCAGAGAGGTATTCCCTGTTTGAAAGGGATATGGAACACTCTGGAAGCCAGCTCTTCAACTCTGGAAAACAGACTTTGGTTTTTCTGGTGTGAACCTGATGGTTAAAATGGGAGACAGCACAGCCCATCACATCCATTATTTAACAGATATATAAACTGATCAGTTCCTTGAACAGTGAGCACAGTGAATGCTCAACCTACTCATTTAGACGGAGGAATCATAGTATGTTTGACGAAATGATCTCAACATACAGTCCATTAGCTTTTCTTGTGAGCATGCTGAGCACATTCTGTCCAAGCCAATGAGTGGGCCGTGTGCTTTGAAGACTTTGATTTTGTCAAACTACTATTTCCAAGGTCAAGAAAGAACTGTGATGCTGAATCAGCATTGGGTTTCTTCCCATTCATCTTTGGTTTGGTTTAAAAATTAAAAAAAACTTAACGTACAGTCAAACTTCACCAGGAGCTGCAAAAACTGACCTCCTGTTGTTTTAAGATGTAATTCAGCTATGACAGCGTCCTAAATTTGACCGTGCAATCTCCAAAACCCAACTTCAACTCTGCCCCTAACAGATGCGTCGTTGCAATCTTTGGACATTTGATGGTCGAAATACCACAAAATTTCCAGAGATTCTTTTCTATCTCATCCCAGAGCTCCTAGCACATTCTGAAGTCATAAAGCTTTCATTGGTTTCTTGTTTGTTTGGTTGGTTCCTAGCTTATATTGCATAATAGAAAACATACATCGTCTTCTAGTCTTTGGTATTTGGGCTAGTGTGTCAGCTTATTGTCCTAAAGGAGACATGAGCGGTGAAAGTCTATCACTCAAAAGTTTTTTCCCCACTGAGGTTTCTTTGTTTTTATCAGGTGAGTTTACCCTTCAGCTTCTTTATGGATTGATGAAGAATTTTCAAAAGGCGGTTAGGCTACAAACAAGTCGTCACAGTGAGCAGCCCCTCTCTCAGTTTGTCACCCTCGACAAAAGTAAAACAGACAAACAAACAAAAAAATGTAAAAAGTTTGGTTTTCCTCCTCGCTTCGACCGGACGAAACCTCAACCCGCACCCTCCACCCCTCCATCCCTCCCCGCATCTCCATCACCCCGCCCCACCCAAAGACCCCTCCCTGTCGCATCCCTCCCCTCCCCCTCCTCTATCTATCATCACGCTTTGGTACAAGTGCTGGACGCTGAAGATTGGCCGCTGGGGCTGGCTCCGTCGTCTGTCCATTTGTCCAGGCTCCGGCGGCGGGCGTTCATGAAGAAGTTGCTGACCGTGGTGAGTTCGAGGCCCAGCTGCTGTGAGATGGTGAGCTGCATCTCCTTGGATGGTCGTTTGTTCTCCTTGAAGATGGCCAGCAGGGTACGGCGCTGCAGGTCGGTGAAGACCAGCCGTGACTTCTTTGGCGTGCTGTTGCGCTCCTTTGCTGTGTCCTGCTCCTTCCGTTTGCACGCTGCGAGGAGGCGGAGAGAGGAGGAAAGAAGACAGCGAGAGTGGAAAGCGGAGGAGAGGAGGTAGGGTAGAAGAGACAGGAAATAAAAGAGTTAGTGTTGTTTGCACTGTTTGAACAACAGAGGAGGGGGACTGGGCAGCATGTCTTCAATGAAACACAAACAGAAGATCTTGTTGACAGAAGTTCATGTTGCTGTGTACACCTGATATCTGTTCACCTGCTGTCTGTCTGTCTTTCTGTCTGTCTATCTTCCATGTCTCCTTCCTTGTTTGCAGCCATCTCACTTCCGTCAGCTGTCCAATTAAGGCAAAAAAAGCCCCCAGAAGAGTGAAACAGAGGTTTTTTGTGTATCTTAGCAGTTCCTCATTAAAATGTGAATGACACACAGCAATCACACAACAACTATCCCCCATAATATGACAGTACCACATGCATCTTTTCCATCCTGTCATTATTTATGAAATACAAGGTCCTGCTGCTGTCTGAACTAATAATTCTCACTTTTCTTTTTCCTTTCTTGGTGAGCTCTTTGTGCCAGTGAAGAGAGGTAAACTCTGAGGTAAGGGCAGCCTCACTTTCTCAAGTAGGAAGTGATGCCCTCCTCTCTCTGATCAGCAGCCAACAGGGCTTCTATATATTAACTACCATTCAAACATGACATGAGAATCCGATCTGTAAGTATCTGTCCAAAATGTAAAACTCACAGTGAGACTTTTAGACTTTTTTGTGATCACAAACTCGAAGGAAAACAATCGCTAATGCAACAGCAACAACAGTGACAGGAACAACAGGGCCTCTAATATGTCTGCTGTTTTGTCTCAGTCAGTAGTAGTCAGGAGGTGTTTGTGTGTTTGATTTTATTACCTCCCTGAATTACGTATGAGTCACAGCCCTGCTGATCAGTACGAATCAGGTTAAAGACTCAATTCAGTCACAAAACTATTATGTAAGGGGAAACTGTCGTCGCTGTAAACACACACACACACACACACACACACACACACACACACACACACACACACACACACACACACGCCTCTCCTCCCGTCTCCTCTCAGTTTCTTATCACAGCATTTAGCGACCTGACGACAGTCGCGGATGAAAGATGACAGCTTTCGTTTCTCTGCTGCTCTCTGTCTGTGTCATGGTGGATGGTTGAGTAATTTTACAGCCTTCATGATAAAAACATGTGATGTTTACACTGAGTGAAACATTCAAACCGGAGACTCCATGGCTTGTTGTGGCTGCATCACTCCATCAAATTGAAATATTCTACCTGTGCTGTGTATCATTTCACACACATTTCAATCCAAATTCAGCCTGACATACTTGGTGTCTTTGGAAAGTCTGGAATCTACGATAAAGATCTGTGGTCTTCATGGCAGCCACCTGTGTACAGCATGAAACTGTAAAGATGGATTTACCAAATACACCATGAGAGTAAAGAGAATGAGTCCCAATGTTCCTGTTGTTTATTATATAGGTGAGGGTTATTCTGCTGTTCTCTGGGTAATATGAATAAATGTTATGAAGAAATAATGTTAATCCTCCACACCATAAGGAGTCAAACTGCTGTGGTTGTAATACAGTCTGTCACTGACAGGTGGCACTATTGATCTCTGAATATGAAGAATGCAAACACACTGTGTGTAAAATCTGTGTGTGTGTGTGTGTGTGTGTGTGTGTGTGTGTGTGTGTGTGTGTGTGTGTGTGTGTGTGTGTGTGTGTGTGTGTGTGTGTGTGTGACACAGAGAGCAAAAGAGAACCATCACATATTACATGGCAAGAATGTGTAAATGAAACACACCAACAAATAATAATAATAATAATAATAATAATAATAATAATAATAATAATAATAAGAAGAAGAAGAAGAAGAAGAAGAAGAATTGCATCAGAATCAGCCTGTTTTGCACAAGGCACCTTGACTTGTTTCATATCAGCACTTTATTGTTTTGTTTTGTTTTTTATTATTTTTTTTAGCTCTCTTTTAGCTCAAATTTTGGTTGATTATCATATTTATCATCATTATTATTGTGTCTGGTTTTAATTTTTAATTGTGTGTATTATTAATATTCATATAGATGTGGCATAAGGGACACATTATGTAGTATATATCTGAACGTCAACATAATCAAAACAATCAAAACTGTGTGGCAGTTTTGTTTTGTTTATTCACTCTAAACTAGAAGCCATCTTGGACATTGGACCTGACTATTTACTGGATGGTTTTTGTGATGAAACATCTGTACTGTTGGCTGAAGCGTTTCCATTTGAGTCACCTTGCAAATGTTCTGTCAACCTATGGGTTCCCATCACATAACTCACAATTTTTATTAATCATTAACAATGATAGGGTGAAGCAACTGATAAAAAAGGATCCGAGCTGAGTTTCATTGAAATAAAGGTCAGTACGACAGTATCAGCAAACTCTGGCTTGTTTATTTTTCCTGCATACATCATATTAAAAAGATTGAAATTATTTAATAACATCGATAATAATAATAATAGTAACTTGGATCTAGCTGTGTATTGAACCTCAGTACTGAACTGTGAGTGGAGCACCAAGAAGGACCGGACTGGAATAATAATTCAAGCTGTGAATCTAGATCAATCTCCACACAGTCATATCAGACCAAGTACACTGCAGCTGTTGTGTTGACATGTTTATTGTGTTTATGGTAGTATATCTTTTAGTTGTATTACTACACACAAACGCTGCTCCAAAAAGCATCCAGAATATTTCAAAACAGTGAAGTGTCTCTGGTTTTCAGAGTTTAGTCACCTGCACTTCCATGATGAAGGCTACAGGAATAAATACTTACTACTACTTGATCATCATGAAGATCTGCCAGCTCTGAGTAACTGAAGCTACTTCCATCTGACAGAAAAGAGTACACAGCTCTTTGTTTTCTTATTTTCACACGCATCTCCTGCTTTCCTGCACAGCACCACTACATGTTGATGCCATTTGCTAAATTTTAAAGAGCAGCTCAGCAAAGTTATTTCTGATAGAAGAGGATTGAAAAATTTTAACACTAATCATAGCACAAACATGTTTCTATTGTTTAAAAAGCACCATTTTAACATCTCTACTAACACCTAGGTATTGTATCGGCACTACATGCCCCTTTAAGACATGACATTCATCTATGTCATGACTTTTTGTCATTTAGATAAAGGTCTCCATTATGTAAATGTTCAGCAGTGACTTTAGATTCAGACATGAATGCTGCCTGTTTAATAATGTCCAACAGTGGACAAGCAGAGAATGACAAGACATCAAGTCTTGAATTTGTTCACATGCTTATGTAAAGTATTTTGCTGGATGTTCATAATGAGAAATAAGACGCAGAGAGGCAGCACTCGTCTGATGCTTTTTCACTTCCTTTGCTTCACAAGTGGGGGACATTTAGACTGAGAATCTCTTCCACAAACAACCAAATTTTATACAAATGTCAACAAGTAAATAAGAAAACAAAGTAATGCTATTGCAAATATTTGAAGTACATTTCAGATGTACACCTTTCCTTCTCTCCTGTTTTCTGCTTACTGTAGCTCAGTGAAAAGCAGCTCAGCAGCAGTTCACTCCAGACAAAAAAAGTGCAGACATTTACGTGTAAAAAAAGGAGCAATCAAAATCACCCACCCACACACACACACACACACACACACACACACACACACACACACACACACACACAGTCTGCCGTCAATGGAGAAACAGCACGCTTGAGTGATTCAATCAGGCTTTTTTTCCTCTGGTCGAGGTTACAGTGAGGATGAAATACGCAATTATATTATTCAAAAGGGGTTTACCGGTTTGAGGAGGGGTGAGAGGAAGAGTGGGGGAGGGGTGGCTTTTCTTTAAAGGTAAGGGGAGAATCAATAGGATCAATAAAGCAGGGTTCCTCTGACTTTCATCAGCTCTCTCAGTGTCTCTCACAGACATCAGTGTGTTGCTAAAAACGTCTCTAACTGCAAAGAGATCAGCAGAAAATCCAGAGCATTTCTTTCTATTCTTTCTTTCCCTGTGAGTCAGCTGTCACGTGTTCCTCTCAATCATCTTTCTACATATTCATAGAAATTCAAACTACAATCAGCACAATTATTCCACTGAAAGCACAGCCATCATTCCATCATCATCTGTAGGACCACATACAGTAAGCATCATCATTTATCAGGATTTTAGTTATTATGGTCACAACAATCACTTTCTTAATTAGGGCTGTGTGTCAATCTGCAATACTCTTTTGGTACAGTACAGATAATTGTTTTCATGTACGCTCTGATCAGATATTGCCAGTTCTGTGTTTTATTATAGAAGTCAAAGTTCTTGTTTTGTGCCTTGTGTATGCAGAATAAAACTATATACTGCGTCAGCACTAGTATCAAAAACAAATTCAAAAGATACCCAGGCAGCATCATCAGTGAGAAAACCACCATAAACAAAATCATCACCATCATAATCATCTTTACCACAGTGATTGATACTGTGGTCATCACATTAGAATCATCATCTTAATAAAGATATAGTGCAACATTTCAAGACATATGCTTATATGCTTTCTGAGAGTGTGATAAGGCGTTCAATGTCAAGCTCATGTTTGTGTATTAAGCTGGAGTCAGGATGCAGTTAGCCTAGCTTAGCAAATAAAATCAGCTTTCGGAAGTCCTGCCATCACAGTGAGGTTGCCGAGGTTTGATACCATCATGGCTGTGCAGACAACAAAAGCTGTGCTGACCGCTTCTATCTCTGCTGTAGCTGGAGGTGTTGCACAGAATAATCGAATAAACGGATGGATTAAACTGTTCTTTGTCAAGAAATATTTCCAACAAATAACTTCCCCTTCCAACAAAAAAAAAACTGTCGTTTTGACGTTTGTGGAGATAAAACAAACAACATTGCAACATTGAGTTAATCTGTGAACTTTAAAGGTGCATGTTTGAAGCTTGCTTTCCCCTTGACTTCCACTTATTCCACATCTTTACTTAACACACAAATATGGCATTGATAACAATCCTCTCACTCTCAGAAGGAAAGGAAAGAGGCATAGTTCTGAAAATATTCAACTTTTGCTTTAACATCTTCATTAATATCATCATCTTCATGCTCCTAATTCCAATCCACTGGAAACAAAGTCATCAACAGTGTAATCATTCTTATCAATCTGTTATCATCAGCTTCAAAATGATCCTCATCACATCACAGTAGTCCTCTTTACTGTTAGTCACTCTCCTCCTCCTCCTACTCCTCCTCCTCCTCCTCCTCCTCCTCCTCCTCCTCCTCCTCATCATCATCATCATCTTTATTATCATTCCAAGTATCCTCGTCAGAATCCTAACATCAAGGCTAATTATTCTCATCACAATCATTCTTATTACCACAATTATCCACCAACATACTCTGTACATCAGTCATCTCATCATCTCCATTATCATTATCGCTGCTGTGCTTATCGCCATCATAATCATATGATCTTCATCACCATCATTCAGTCAGTCACAATCACTTTCATTATCAAAACCACCCTCATCAGTATCGTAAACATGATTATCCAGAAGCTTTTTACGATGTGGCAACATAAACATAGATAGCAATAAAATACTGAATTAAATGAAAATGGTGCTTTCAGTCACTGCATTACAACTTGCAGTTAGGGTGGGTGCAATGCAAAAGCTACTAATATTATATACTGATCACAAATACTGATTTAGTATAATCAGTTCGTCTTGAAGATTTGGTGTCAAAGAATTGTTTGTCGTTCAGATACTAAACACCTCTAGTGATCACAGAAAACTGTTGACAGTACCTGATTGGCTTGCTTGTTTGCCCGTATGATATGTCACGTTCATATCATATGGGGTGAATGAATGGTGGAGATGGGAAATATTTGTTCATTACATTATTTATCTTGCAGAGTCGGTCATGTGTAGGCTAAAAATACTGTTCATTGACAATATAACACTAGATCCATTAAATTGTGGTTTAATTAACATGAATGATGTACTTCTGTATCATTTAGGACCAAGTCTTATTACCTGGTCTGGGAAAATAACAGACTGATTTCACACATTTCTTTATCATTCTTATAACATTATAGGACTAACTAGCTGTACAGGGTCCATATTTAAGGTTTGAAGCAAGCTGAAAATGCTAAAAAAAGTCAGCCTGAGATGGAGTTTTCAACCAACTCATAGAGCTAATCTTAATGCTAGCATGGCTGATAAAGTCACTAAGTTTCACTAGACATGAAAAGCTGCTTTAACTCTATCTGAAATCAATGGCCCTTTGTTCCAAAATTTCTAAATAATTTTGAATGCTAAATCTGCCACAGTTATCCAACTAAACTGCATTTGAGCTGAAAGTAAGGGCCAAGTACAGCTTCAAAGTTGACGGGAATGTGAAGACATTCCACATAGCCTGAATGCAATGTATGGACATTCACGAGAAACATCAGACATTTTAAAATTGCTGACCAAATCTGATATGCAGGTGCCAGTTCCTACATCTGGAACCAGGCTAAATTAGTGACGAAATGATCTTTTGAAAGTCAGAAACAGATCTTTTCACATCTATTGAGAAACACAAGACATACATTTTACAGACACATTTGGCTGGTAAGACCAACAGCTGACCTAAGGTCAAGACTTCCAATATGCAGCTGAGAGGCATTATTTTACCTTTAAGCCTCCTCTCCATTCACTTGAATGACGTTGAGTCAAGTGCTGAGCCTCAAGAGCTGGTAACACTCACAGCAAACAATGTATTATACAGAGGTTTTAAGAGTCAAGGACTGCAAAACGTCAATAGAAACATCAAGGTGATGTTTTATTGAAGAAGCCATTTCAGTTGAATACAGAGAAACAGAGAGAACAAACAGAGTAGAGAGCTTACAGAGGGGGAAAAGCAATGGAGAAGAAAAGATGGATAGAGGAGAAAAGGAAAAAGAGAAAGAGGAAGGGTGAGGAGGAGAGTGGAGGTGAGAAAGAAGAAAATTGGGAAAGCAAAGTGAGAGATGGAGGAAGAAAGGAGGAGGGTGATGGAGGAATGAGAGAAGGGAGGGAAACAAGACGAGAAAAAGGCAATATGGCAGGACGTGGGAACGACAGAAGCAAAGAAAACATGAGGAGAATGAGAATGTCCAAACGTGGAGTCCCTC
Organism: Chaetodon trifascialis; assembly: GCF_039877785.1. NCBI lineage: Eukaryota > Metazoa > Chordata > Actinopteri > Chaetodontiformes > Chaetodontidae > Chaetodon > Chaetodon trifascialis. The sequence continues at coordinate 19,654,898 of NC_092075.1, forward strand.
AGGGCTTTATCTCAGGCCACATTCCTTCCAACATCAATGTCCATTCCTACGCAGACGACACTGAGCTGTTCGCCTCTATGCGTCCAGATGACTCCTGTGAACAACTTGAGTGCATTAATTTGTGATATTAATCTATGGTCGACAGAACTTCTTACAGCTAAATTGAGGTAAAATTATTAATTTTATTGTGGCTCAAGGAGTCTAAGAGATAGAAACTGCTGGTTCACCTACATATGTTAGATACATATCTAATATAAAGTCACATATTTCACACAACCCTGCTTTTTACCCCAAATATTAAATTTTTTAAACCTTGACTTTTATATGAAACATGTCACATTGCAATGTAGTCATGGGTTGGTTAAAGAAATAAAGTTTATTGAAAATAAAACGTGTATAGAGAGGAAGTGAGAGAGCCGACAAGCTTTGGTTTCACTTTACAGACAGAGAGAGCGAGAAGAGAGAGAGGAGCTCAGCAGAGTCATTAGAGACTGTTTTGATCCTCGCCACAAAGATAGATCACAGCCTGGCAGCTTTACCATGATGGCCTCAATCTCCACAGCGCCATGCTTGTGTCCTGTTGCTGATGGACGCTATTTAACACAATGCAATATCTAAGAGAAATGGAGCAAAAACAATAACAACAAACAACCAATAAAATGTGCAATGTTGGCCTGAATCTAGAGGGATTGACACATGGAATTCCGGGGAGAAAGGGCATTTAGCATCAACGATAGTGCTAACCCAGTTTATACACAAAATTAGCATAAAAGATAAATTATGAATTATGGACTATTACACACGTCAACCTGATCATCAAAGCAGTGATCGTAGAGTCTGAAAAGCATTCTAATATTCAGCAAACAGCCATGAACACACAGTAACAGTGAGAGCTATCTTACCTAAAAATAAGTGTTTCCTCCTCACCAGCTTCTATACTGTACCAAACTATCCACCAATTTATCAATATCCACTAGTTGCTGAAAGCTAATTATGCATTCAGGGAGGTTTCCTCTTTTAGCATTTTTACTGGCTCATACATCTCTGTCTGTGGCTGTGATGACTAGACACAGACAGAGGTAGAAGGGGGAGATTGAGATGAAGGGATAGAGACTGAGAAGGCAAGACAGAGAAACACAGCGAGATATTAAGAGAAGACAGAGAGCGGAGTGTTTGGGGATCAATATACATAGCTGAATATAAGGAGCCTACAGACTGAGACAGACAGACAGGTTTCATTCTGTAAGAAAACAGAATTTATAGCACAAAGGGCTGCTATCAACTGAAGAGCTCGATCTCTCTCTTTGTCCACCGCCTTGTATGTCTCTCTCTGTGTCTCAGACATTCTGTGTGAGTAATTTAGTATTTTATTGCTGTGTTGCTTTTTTGTTTGTCTTTAATCGTTATTTCCTCCTTCACTTTTTTCTTCTTTGTGCTCAGCTGTCATCTGTCTTTTGCATCTCCCTTGTTTTGCCTTTCATTCTCTCTCCTTTGTCTCTATTATCTCTTCGACTCTCTTCTCCATTGTCTTTCCTTTTCTCTCCTCATCCCTAACTCTTTCTTCTCCCTCTTCTCTTTTCTTCCTTCCTGTCTCCTTGCCTCTGTGTCTCCTTCCTCTCCTTCATCTTCCTGCCCCTCCTACTGGCTTTCTGTCTCTCCCTTCCCTCCCTCTTTCTCCTTTCTCCATGTCTCTCCTCTGCCTTCCCTCTCTGTATCTTTTTTTTTTTTTATTGCACCATTACCACTTAAGCCTTGGTATCCATTACACAGAGGGCATATAAGTGCAGGGTAAGTACTAAAGTCGCCCTTCAACATACACTTCACTGCTTGTGTGTGGCGCCACATTTGGACGCTTCGACACTCAGTCATGAGCCAACAGGGCTGAGCAATGTTTTGATGAAATCATTAATTAGCTGTGCATCGTTACATTGTAAATGTGTGTAATGTATATGACTGTGATGTCACAGGTGACTTTTTCCCCCCAAATAATCACAACTATTAACTGTCATTTCATTCTACCTGCTGCTTCAGGCTTTGAACAGTACTTTTTACACTGCTGTAGAAGTGTTGACAACTGCTCAAATGGTTTTCGCAGCATGTTTGTTTATGGTCAGTTAGTGCAAAGCAACTAAAACATACATCAAACACCACTAATTTGAAAAGGCAAAAGCAAAACCCCTTAAAAATTTCACTTGAAAGTCTTTAATTAACAAAGGAGAAAAAACTTTACATAATAACAAAGGTACCACTTAATTTTGCAGTAAAAATTAAGCGATTCATTTCATAATGCATGTACAATGGTGCCACTGCAGCATTCTTTAAAGGTGTAATGACTTCCTTTTGAAACTGGATAATGATTAAGCAGTGAGGCCTGATTCTTGACGGGTACATTGGGTGGGTGCACTCTCTTTAAATAAGCCATTGTAAGAATGCTCTGCAGGACAAATAATGTGATTGAAAGCAATACTAGCCAATTAATAAAAGACAGTCTGGGTGGGGACCACAATGGCCAGCAAAAGACGTGCCCATCTCTGCACTCTGTAGAGGACTTCCATTTTCCAAAGATGCCACAACTGTCAAGTCAGTGAGTTTTTGTTAGCTTTCTTGGCTTGTGTATGAGTATGTCTACAAGTCACATCAGCCTACACAATGCTCTCCTTGTAAATATCTATCTTGACTTCATCTTAACTTCATGTTTCAAGTTTAGTTTCCAGGTCTGTTACAAGTTTCAACGTCACAGACTCTACTTAGTGACATATATTCGTAAGTGTTCCTTGATGATGGAGCTTCCACCAAAAACGGTCACAGGCACCATTTAACATTAGGTCCGTTAGTCAAAACAACTATGGATGAATAAACAAGCTACAAGGATGTAATGCCAATACAGAAGAATGCATTTAGCACAAAAGAAATTCAAGAATGAGTGGGTATCACCAAACGGTAAACAACAGTACACACACACACACACGCACGCACGCACGCACGCACACACACACACACACACACACACACACACACACACACACACAGATTTCTGTACTTCTATCCTCACAGGAACACTCACTGACATAATGCATTCCCTAGTCTCTTATCCTAACCTTAAAGCTGCAGTAGGTAATATGGAGAAGAGAGCAGACTTAGCCTGAAAATTTGAACCCGTCAGCTCCACGTCGTCCCCCTCCCTCTCTGCTGCACTCATGCCCTGCCTCCAAGCCCCTGCGGCATCTGCGTGACAACCGGCAACGTTAGCCTTAGCATCGGAAACAAGCTAACTCTGCCCAGCCGCTACATCACAGTCACTAACATACTGTACGCGCTGCAGAGTTTTACTGTAACAATCACCATATTAGCTTCATGGTTATTTGTTGTCTTAGCCCAATATGCTGTTGTTGGCAGTGGTGGTATGGGCAGTTTCTCCTTTGTGATTGGCTGTTGCTCCACCATAGCTTTCACTAGCCTCCTGACGCACAGAGCTCACTCACAGAGCTGTTTGACTGAGCGGCAGCCAGCAGCATGAGCAGAGGGAGGGAGCGGTTCGCAGCGTGTGTGAGTAGTGATTGACAGATGTCAGACACTCCCTCAGACACTCTTATGGCTCTGATTAGTTGTTTTATGTCGGGCGCTGTGGATTCTTGCAAATCGCAGTAGGAGCAGTAGGTGGGACCAAAACAGCACTTTCAAGGTCTGTCCAAAACAGCTGCAATTTGGGTTAAATTAGAGATGTTTAAGACTTTTCCAGTGGCTCGAGTTACAATGCTCCATGTGTTTACATTGATGCTGATAACCCACAAGTATTCATTTCATGAGAATGATGGGCCAAACAATAAAACCTGTTTGTAAAAAATCTGAACATTGCAGCATACTGAATTTCCTCAAATGATGACTGGGGCCTCAGTTGCAGAAGGTAATGGGGCTTGAAGGCTTATATTAGAGACAGGCCTTTATTTCTAATTCCCTCTATTTGATAGGTATAATTGATAATATTTTAGTATGAATCCTCATTTTGATCTGTTCCTGTCCTGTTAAAGTTGCTGCATTAATAATTTATCATACAAATTCAACACTTTCTGTAACTGATTCAAATTAAATACACTTTAGCATTTCAGTGTAGGTTTTTATTGTGAAACATTTGCAGGAATATGGAAGAGACATGACTTGCAAGGTTCTGATTAAAATGTGGCTAATGCCATCTTGTGGTGCTTGTTTAAAAATATATTTGGGCTGAGGCATTAACACACGTACACCTGCAGTGAGTCAAATAAAACAATAATACTTTGGATCACTGAGTGATCCAAAACGACAAGATGTAGAAATAGCATAATTTAACTGTTACATTTATTACAGTTTATCCAGCATTGTTTTCTCCCCAGGCCTCTTTTAGAGACCCGGCCTTTATTTGTTTATGTTGAGCGTGCTGCCAGCCATTATTTGAGACTAAGCTTTTATTTGACTACTTCTTATGTGAGGAAATACAGTATTACAGTCCGCACGCTTCCCAATATGCCAGCATGGCAGCCTAGGACACACACACTTGATGCATCATATCTTAGCACTTATGCTCACACTCACATATGTATATACACAAACACACGGCCTTGCAGCAATCAGCAGTCCACTATAAGTGTGTATAAGTGTGTGTGTGTGTGTGTGTGTGTGTGTGTGTGTGTGTGTGTGTGTGTGGTTGTGCTTAATGCACCACAATGCTTTCCTCCTTCCGTTTTGAGAAGATAACCGGAAATGGAACAACAGACTAAAGACACTCTGTCTCTTTTTCTCTCTCAGGATGGCACTGTGTGGCTGTCAGCTGAGAAATAAGGAAACACCAAAGGTTACCCTCATAATGATTATTATTTTCTAATGAACTAATTAATTTAGCTGCAATGTTGCAACTTGTTGATGTCTGGTATTTTTAGGATAGCAATATAGGAAAATTATTAGGAAATTGCTGAGCCTCTTTTAAAAAATGAAATGAAAGCCTGTGTATATCCTGCACTTCATCACATATACAGACAAGAGGATAGGTCTGTTTTAATGACTGATTGTACTGAGGAACAAAGAGGTAGAGGGAAGGTGAGTATTCAGTGTGTAATCACTGAGTCAGAGAGAGTGTGTGTGTGTGTGTGTGTGTGTGTGTGTGTGTGTGTGTGTGTGTGTGTGTGTGTGTGTGTGTGTGTGTGTGTGTGTGTGTGTGTGTGTGCGTGTGTGCAGAGAGATGTTTTATCAGTGTATAATCTGTATGTCCACACAGTCTGTGGTGACATCACCGGACAAAGGTCTCACTGCCCACTTAGACACACACACACACACACACACACACACACACACAGAGAGAGAGAGAGGGAGAGAGAGAGAGAGAGAGAGAGAGAGAGAGAGAGAGAGAGAGAGAGAGAGAGAGAGAGAGAGTAATGTATCTTCAGTTGTTTACCAGGAGAAAGAGGTTGACCAATCACAGCTCCTGGTGGCTCAGTGATGTCATTGAGCTGATGAGGAAATGGCCTCAGAGGAATTTGATGTCATCCACCTCTCCCTCTCCCTCTCTCTCTCTCTCTCCCTCATTTTCCATTTTCTTTCATTTGCTCTGTTTTTCTTCATTTTGGCTGCTAAACAAATAGATATTTACACAACAATGACAACATTACTGACAGTTGTTAATAAAATTACATGTTACATTACAAATTGCATGGTGTGGGTTGTGAAGCTGGCCTTCACTTATCATGTTTTTGCTCTTGTTTGAGTAGATAATAGATCCTTTATGAACACATTTGATCTTTCACTCAAATTTATTTATGTTGAATTGATGTAGGAGCTGGTCTGGGAGAATGTCTTGGAGCTGTGCTGCCTGACCTTTTTGGCTTGTGACCTCTAAAATTCAATTTTACTGTGGACACGAGTTGTGACCAGTCCAATCAAAAGAGTGATTTTTCCTGCCTCCCCTTTCATCTTACAGGTTTTGGAGGTAAATATCAGAAATTCAAAAAGAAATAAAGATGATTTTCTGCGACAGAAATACTGTTTTCTGTCGTATCCCTTTAATCATCATGTGAGCCCCCAGATTTATCCCTAAACAAAAATGAACACGTGATTACATATAAGCACAGATTCAACACTGCAGCATTGCATGGTGGGATTTTTAGCCAAAAGTACAAGGCATTTTTTCAAGTCACTGTGTGGAAATTTTGAGAGCATCATATAGTGCCTATATTTTACATCTAGAATTTGGACACTTGAAGCTGCTTTAATCAGTATTTCTTATATTAATAATAGATTATGTGACTGCTTACATATTGACGAACCCAGTGAAATTTTATCACACACAAATTTGCTGTTTTAGTTCACTCTCAGAGATGACAGGCAGCTGCTTTCAGCCAGCAACTACCACCTCTAAAAATCCACTGTGCACTTCCTGCTCAGCACCAAATAGCAGACAGACACAGTTAGCAAGAAGCTAATGCAGTAGAGCAATTAGCAGCTAAACAGCCAAATACTTCCCTCAAGAGTTGGATGAGACCAAAAACCAGAGCTCAAAGAGAGTGAATACTGGACTAACATTCATCAGGTGGACACAAACTAGATTATATACCACTTACGTATCACTTATAAAGTCACGATATGTCAGTGTTGTCTTCAAAGCTTGTTTCCACTATCATCAAGCTGACTAAATATCAGTTTCTGCAGGTTTCGATGAAATGGAGGATGGTCAATATAGAGTACAATGTAGCAAATAGGGAGTCATTTTGGAAGCAGCCTCTAACTCCATGGCAACATTATACTTTGTGTTTGTGTTACCCAAAGTATTATGGGAACAACAGTGCCAAAGCCCACACATATTGAGCCTATTAAAAACAGACACAAGTGTTTTTCAGACTTTGGCTCATGTTACAGTGGTGCATACATTTACAAAGATGTAAGAGTTACTCATAAGTTATCATAAACAGGAGGAATATTGTCCATTTGTAATAACGTAAAAGCACCAACTACAGTTTTTTGGTGTTTGTATTGTCCCAGAGGACCAAGAATCTTTTGAGGAACTTAGGAATTTAACCTGCGTTTCGAGCGAGGAGCCATGGACTAAATTTAGTTGCTGTACAATAGTCCTCTGTGTTAAAAAAAAAGTCATTAAGACATCATTGGTGTCAGTGCTAAGCTTTAACAAGGAAGGAAAGGCCAAGCGAAAAACAGCTCAAAATGGTTCAACATAAGAAAAAGTGAAATAAAAGTTTGATGTCAAAAGTGAATGTCTCTGAGAGAACATGGAAAACATTGACTAACCTTTGACCTGCTAAATGTTGACAGTGCGGATAAGTCAGAGGGGAGCTTTGTTTGGACATGTACCACACACACACTCTCTCACACACACACACACACACACACACATGCACACACTCACACACACACTCACAGACTAATGGATGATGAGTTAACTGGTCTCTCAGTACCTTTCTTATCAGTGATGTTTTTTGGCAGCCTGAAGCCATCGCCGCTCAGTATCACAGCACACAGGCCCAACAGAGAACAAGCACAGGCAGAAAGATAATCTCTTCTGATCAATAGATTATATTGTAATCGGTGATTGATCAAAAGGAGGTTGGGCAGCTATAAACGGACATCCTGGCAAACCGCTCACCGCTGTGTTTGTCTCCTAACGATCAGCGGCAAACGATATGACTTGATCGGGTTTCCTGCTCTGAGAGATGAAGAGCAGCTCAGAGAAGAAACACTGAGGAGAGCCACACACAAAATTAAGTGGACGGTGTCCACACACTTTTGGCCATACAGTGTTTTTCTTTTTCTTACCCTCTCTTCCTACACAGTTGTATTATTTTGCTTTTTTTATTGTCACCAGAAATTGTGTTAATCTTTTTCTTTTACTTTTCTGTTGTTTTCCCTGTAATTCTTTCTTTCTTTCCTTCTTCATTTTCTGTCCTTCTTTTATCTTGAATTTTTGCTCCAGCATCTTTGTGCCTGCTCTGTCCTGCTGAACCTGTCTACATTAAAGGCTGTAATATCTACAATTGGATCCCATCCATCCAATATGAAACATAATCCAATAACAGACAGATTCAGCTTAATGAATCCAGTTATGTGGCACAATCAAATAGAGGAGGATTCCCTTCAAACCTATCAGTCTGATTACACACCAAATGGCTGCTTTTAATGCTTTTACCACCAAATCTGCAGGAGGTGAGGAAGAGGGAAGTCTGAACAATCTGACCCTCAACATGTGCTTCCTTCGTTTGGTTTGGTTTGGACTTAATCAGCACAAATGATAAGACAAAAGGTCAACAAAAGAAACAGAGCAGGTGAGATGAAGACACCCACATATCACCTTAAGAAGTAAAGAAACAAGTAACCGTAGGTCACCAGGTTGCAGAGAAGCCGATGAGAACACTTTTAAAACCTCCTGCGTGTCAATAAGCTGATTGGTGCGTTTGCCTTCAGAGCTCAGTGTTCTACAACTGAACACATACACACAAAGCACAAAGTGGATAACATTTTCACGTATTTTAATGTATGCTTTTTTTCAAAAAAACAAAACAAAACAAAAAACCCCCCCGAATCACAATTTAACCTTAATCATTTCCAGCCATCATGTGCAGATATATAGGAATCAGGAATTTTGCAGATTTGCCCGATATCAAGGTTCTTTTCTGGGGAATTATGGGTTTTATAGTTTGCATCCTTTCAAGACCACACTATTATCTTTAAATTGCTACATTATTAATTTGCATAATATAAAATTGCACATTAAACTCTCAATGTTATTATTATTATTATTATTATTATTATTATTATTATTATTATTATTATTATTATGAGCCCTTCAGAAAAAGCTTGTCTCTCTCTCTCGCTCTCTTCTGTATGTCAGCTCTCTTTCTCCCCCCCTCTCTGTCTCCCTCCCTTCCCCTCCAGCTCCCCGTCTCTTCCAGGAACTGGTCTGGATCAAGTTCCTGCAGATCAATGGAGATCTGGGTCCGCACCGTTTACGTTATCGTTGCCAGTATTAATGCTCTTTTAATCTGCTCGGGATTACAGCCATCGATCCACATCATCCATCCGCACGCAGGGCCAAGCTCAAAACTTCTGCTTTACACACACACACACACACACACACACACACACACACACACACACACACACACACGCACACACACACATACGCACACACGCACGTTTCAGAAAAGCACACCGACTCCCAGACAACCAAAATAACAGAAAACAACAACATGAGCGGGGACGTGAGCAGGAAGGACAACAGGACAACAAACAGAGTGTGTGTCCACTTCCTTGTTTGTGTTCGGTCTCAGACCATCAGAGTATTGATCGGTTATTGATACACATCAGCACATTTACATGCAGAAAACTGTCAGCTGAAGCATTAAATAAGGAGATCACAGACGAGATATAAATATAAAAATCTATGTAATTTGTGAAAAAAGATAAACAAGTAAATTTAACAGCAATAATAATAATAAAGATATTTATTAACTGATTTATTTTTTTTCATCTTCAAATAAATATGAATCAATATTTATTGTAAATTATAATTTGATATCAAAATATTTTTTATTATTATATATAGGTCATATATAGGTTTATATATATCAGTAATAATACTAATCATCATAATAATTACAGTTATTGTAATAATAATTAATAGTGACAACACTAGAATTTAAATGCATCTATTGACATGTTTGTTTGTTTTTCATCCTCAGGGGTGAATGCAGGCTTTGGTCGGACACAAGGTCAAAGCAGACCTTGTGTTTATTTTGCTTTGCTTCTTTAATACTGTTTGTCTTTCACTATAAACCCTGCCTGCTGCCTGACGGGTTCGTCCCGCCTGTCGTCGTTCATTACGCCTCCGGACAGAGTTATTTCAGCAGTGCTGTGACACCAATACTAATGAACCTGAGGGAGGGAGGGAGGGAGGGACAACGAGAGAGCAAGAGAAAGAGAATTCAAAAGAAAGAAGAGATAAAAACCTGAGAGAACAGTCCAACAGCGACAGAGAACAATTAATAGCATTGGGGGTTGCTGATTGCTGTTCAGCTGGCTAAGTGTATTTATAGCTGCTCTATGAGCCTCATATGAGCGTCAATGAATCAATCCCGCGTGATGTTTGAAACATGTTGCTTACAAATCATCGGTCTCTGCGCCACACATCCCTTCGTAACCCAGCATGACCCAAACAGGGCCTCAAATCCAGACTTTCTTCTCCCCCTCCGTCCGAGGTCGGGCCTGACCTAACCTGCTATGACTCCCTGCTATTGATTGGACCCGAGGCTCTGACACCACAAACACACACTGGATTGCTGAACAAGGCTGAACATATGCTGTTGTTTACATGCATTGTCATTAAATGGATTCCTGAAAACATTACGTTTCAGACACTATCCTGAATATGTGAAATGTCAGAAAACCACATGTGCCTTTATGTGAATTCATCACATTAATTCACACACTTTTTTAAAAAAAGAAGTGAAATGACCAAAGCAAGAACACCTACAACTAGCTACTTTTCAACCATTCAGAGCCAACCATTAGCAAGCCAATCACGATGCAGCTAAGATTCTGTGACAGGTCACGTCTGTTGAATTTTGTATATCAGCCACGTTAGCTCCTGGCTTAGCACCCTCACAGGGCTGCAGATTTCAGAGCTCTTTAAGTGCAGGCTACCACACACACTAAAGGTAAAGATGTACTGCAGTGATTTAGTCACTTTCATAAGGCGGAGAGTCAGAATGGTCAAAATTTTAGTTTTTAAAAAACACTTTCCCATAATGCAACACATTAACTATGACAAGTAAACTGAATTTAGAGATTAAATGAGTGGAGTCTTTAAAAGGCTCCATCATTTCCTTTTAGCAAACGTTACTCAAACACATGTAAATAATACCACGTGTTGGGGACTATTTTCACATCGTGATTATAACGTCATGCTTCACATGACAGAAGAGCAGCCTGAGCGTTCAGAGCATCTGCTGAGAGCTGGGGGCGAAGGGAGAAAAATGACTTCTGGCATGTTTGTTATCTTCGAGGAGGGGGTATACAAAACAACAGGACTGATGGGAAATGCAGTCTTTAATTTGAGAAAGATGAGTTTTCAATTATACCACTGTCATGAGACATTACCACTAATGCACTGCTTTCCTAATACATTTGCCAAATTATGTGAAAAAAAACTAATTTGGTCCTTTAAGTATGATTCAGAGCTGTGTTGCTGTCCTCCCCGCTGCCTCCTACCTGTGTGTGTGTAGTATTGTGCAGCTCCGACTGATTGTGCAGTGTGTATTCTTTGAGCGCTCCACCTCGATGAGCTCAGAGTCCTGGTGTCACGTTTGATTTGACCGCAGTAATGAAGCGGCGACAGGACCATTTTCTCCTCTGAACCCCAACCGCTCAGTTGGCCCCAGCAACACTTCAACCAATCCAACACTGCTGGGTCACCATAATTGGTGTGGACAGTCTTAACAAAAAATCACTATGCTATTCCTCTGATTTTCCAATTGGGGGCTACAGTGAAGGTTGCAGATAGCTCGAACACACAAGGCTGATGTTTGGAGTTCACAGATTTGATAAAGATGTTGGTGCTTTGTTGAATGAATATGATGCAGTAAGAGTCTCTACATGATTGTCATAGAGGCAAAAACATGCAGATGGGTTTCTAGGGGTCAAAATCTTGAAACTCTAGTCTCTTCCTGGTATTCACCTGCAATCTGTATCTGCATCCATTAACTAGATAATGACATCTGATCTCAGGCCTTTGTATTTACAGCTAGTATTCATAAGTGGTCTTGTTATCTTCATTATGTCTGGATTGTGATCAGATATCAATGTGCAAATTCAGAAGGTGCAGCTGAGGGACCACCAACAGCGTTTTAGGTCATGAGAGGTATGGGTAAGATATGACCTGGATGATCAAATCATATTCTCATTGCAAATGAAAATAAATGTTTACACCCATATCAGTGTGTTTTTCCTGATGCAGATACACACCATGTGTTAATATTACGTGGAGGTTGAGTTCTTTATGTTGTAGTTAATGGGCTAACAAAGCAGTTTTCACACCTAACCAACACAGTAAGACATTTGTCAGCAAAACTCCAAAACACATCAGTACAGTCAGAGTCTTCAGGTGTGTTCTGTGAGTAGCGGTCTTTCCTGAAGAAGAGATGATGAGCAGGCTGCAGAAGTCTGATAAGCTCACTTCTTTCTAACTCCACACCCCCAGAACTTTTTTCATTTTCAAGCTAGATGTCTTCAGTCCTGATCGACGCTGACTCAAGTGACATCACTTGAGTCAATTTATCCAACTTCACACAGCTCGCCTGGAGACACAAAAGGCATCATATAATGTTTTTTCACATATGCAGTATTACTCCCTGACACCTGGAAACAGACTTTGTCTTGTCTCAGTTTGCAGCCTCCATGCTGCTGTCCATATAGGTCAGAGATAAGCATTTATGTCAAATCTGTTCACACTGGAACACTAACAAACATCAAAAGTCTCTTCTCAGCAGCCTGAAATCCATTATTACAGATCGATAGCAGCCTGTGGATATGCAAGAGGTCAGGAGAGAAACCCTGAAAACGGACACAAACTGTATTCCCACAGTCTGAAACTGTAAGCCCAAACACACACGCGCGCACTCACACACATACGCACAGTAACTGCTGGTAATCTGTGTCATAAAGCAGATTCCGGCTCATAAATTATGTACTGTGTCTGCTTGCAGCAGGATGCATAAAATGGAAAATATTTAGGTTCCAGTCATTCAGGTTTTCAGCACAATTCCTCTCGAGGTGGACCCTCCTCATTTTGATCTGTGACATCAAAGACATTACAGGACAAGTCCAGAGGTAGTCCGTTTTTTTCTTACAGTCAACAACCCTTACGAAAAGACCACAACTGACGTTGAATGGATTCTTCTGACGAGTGTGTTCTGCATGTCCAAACCCTGTAATATCTAATTCCTCTGTGCCATACAGCCATGTTGCCTTCATTACCACAGAGGCTGTCGAGCAGCTCAAAGTGCATAATCCCTCTCTGGTAGGCTTTTAATGTAAAACATCTGTAAGAAGTGTTGAGTTTTATTGACAGCCATTAAAACACAACCAAACCCCCCCCCCAGCAAAATAGAAGCGATTTGCGTTAGTGTGTTAAAAAGAGACAGTGAGAGCAGCCGTGCAGTCAGTACGACATGACTCAGTTGGTTTACTGATGGAATCAGTGCTGTGGAAATATGTATTATACTAAATTAACCATGCAAACTATTATAGAGTCCAGGTCATTTCACCCCTGACCTGCCTTTATGTTTTTACCTGCTTTTGTGTATCTGTGTTCACCACAGCGCCTGTTTCCACCTTTTATATGAGCTATTCAGTTCTAACACTGATTTGAGCATCGTTGTCTTTTCATCCATAATTCACTTGGAGTCCAGGGCAGGCAGCGTCCTCCAACCAAACAATGGACTGCTCCCCCTCCTCCTCCTCCTCCCTCTCTCCCTCTCTCTCTCTCTCCCTCCCTTCATTTTGCCTGGTTAACCCGGCTGCGAGGTGAAGAAGAAGTGAAGTGAGCAGACCGAGGCGGGTCACGCCGAGATTCCCATCAATAATTCATCGGGCCGCTGCTGCCTCTGCTCCTGTGTTCAATTCCCCCGACGATCACATAATACCTCCCCCCGAAAGAGTCGGGCAGGTCCGAGGGAGGAGAGAGATGGCGAGAGAAAGAAAAGATTAAAAATGAGGTAGAAGGCGAGGAGAGGGAAGCACGGAGAAAAAAAACGAGGCATTTAGACATTTTCAAACATTTGTTTTTCCTTTATCATAACACCTTGCTTAGTAATGTGCAGACAATTTATTGTCTTTTTCTTAAAAAATCTAAATTCATACACTTGTATTGTAAACCCTACTTAGACTACATGGCTGAAAGCATGTGGACAGCAAATCAGACGCCTCTGTCCCTAACCACGAGGCAATTTGGGCTCAAAATGTTCTTTTCTAATGTAATAAAATAGACATTTTGAAAGTGAATGTTCCACAATGCTGTCAGGCCTAACGTCACACCCATATGTGATGGCTGAGTGTGCCATTCCAAAAGCGTGACCATTCATCTGCTGCTGTAACAGCCTCCACTCCTCAGGGAAGACTTTGCACAAAGGTTTGGAGCCTGGCTGCAGGGTTGTCTTGTTCTGCCCTAAGCAGTCAGTAGTGACTGATGAAGTTGCCCCATTATCAACATTATAAGTCAGCACAGAAGCTGTGATAGTGGTTTCTGGGTCTACTTCACTTGTTCACTACAGCGACTGAAAAATGTTGTTGCTGCATCCATCTCATCCACGCTTGTTACCATTTTTTGTGGTACTTTTTTGTTTTTACGCTTCCTGAATGCAGCTAGCTATCATTTATAGGGATGCTATAATGCAGCCTAAAAAAGATCTGATGGTTTATTGTTTCTCCAATTGGGGAAGGAGCCTTTGACAAACACATGAACAGCGTCACTGAAAAATGGAGATGCAGGCGATGATTCAGAGATCTGGAACCAGACTAAAGAGGCCAAACCCACACCAAACATGCAAAAACACACAGAGAGGGGCGTCAAATATTTGGCAATGTAGTGTATTCATGCCAATAAAGCAAATTTCAAACTTGAATTCAACAGCAAAAAAACCTGATTTAAAAGAATCACTTTAACTATCAACTATTTTGCATGTCGGCATCTATTTCTATAAAAAGAACGAGGACAGAAACACTGGACAAGAACACTTATTCATCAACAGCACAAAACCAGACCTCCAGCCTCTACTACTGTACACAAAACTCTCACCAAAGCAGCTGAATATCTCCTTACTGTCCATTGTTTGACAATAGGCATATTCATCTGTGAGGAGGACTTGCACTGGATCTGTGGAGCCCACACGCCAGACTTTACTCTTCCTGGTCATCCACATGGCCGACTTACTTAACCCTGGCAGTAAATAAACAAGAACATGTTCATACGTGGACCATTTGTGATGACATGTCTTTTGCTGCCCTGCGAACTAAGAAGTGCCTCAAGGTTCTGTTGTTGGCCCCCTTTTAATTCTTCGTTTAATCATTCCACTTTAATGCAAACTGAGGATAAAACATTGCTCAAAAACTGCTAAAAAAGACTAGAAAGAACATTGGTATTAATTCAAAGAATTGTACGCTTGCCTACAGACAAAATTCACATTTCTGCATTTTTACCTGCTGTGCACTGACTGCAATATTGTCTGGGTCAAGTCAGCTATAAATTGGAATTAAACTATTGGAAGTTTACCCGTTGAAAACTGTCTGCACTTTTCTATAATTAGAACCAACTCACATGCTTCTTTCCAGGAAACGTCCCTGGTAAATTATTCAAATATTACAGGCAAAAGCAAAAATTAAATATATCATTTAAAGTGCTGGGAAATGCATCCATGCTTCTGCGTCTTCATGCCTTGAATAGGCCTCCTGCAGTTCTTCATGTGTTCAGATGGTTGACAACTCCTAACAAAGGGAGCATATTCTCCAGCTATGCATCTAATTTTTGTTTGGAAAAGTGTTGTAAATATAAAAAAATCTAAAATAAATCTTATTTGCACACTCTGACTTAGAACACTGCAAAAATAAATGAGAACAGTGAGGAATGAGGTATAAGTACGACTGCAACTACTTATTATTTCCGTTAATGCTTAATCACTTGGGAAATAAAATGTAAAAAAAAAAAAAGAAAAAGAAAAAAGCAGGCCATAAGGTTTCCTAAAGCTCAATTTGATCAGATCTCTTCAAATGCCTTGTTTTGCTGACCAACAGTCCAAAAACCCAAAATATTCAATTTACTATCCTATAAAGAAAAAGAGAAAAACTCCAGAATGGGACGTGACCATGGATCATCTCGTCTCTCAGCTCTCTCCTTTCTGCCTTCCCCTGCATGCTGCTCCTCTCTCCTCTCTGCTCTTCTCAGGGTCTGGGGAATATTTGCTCCATCTATTGTCTCAGTGTTGCAGCTCTGACCTTTGACCTCAGCTCTATTGGTTGTTTGTAGCTTTGCTAATCTAGGAATTGATGCTCCCTCCGTTTCCACAGTCATTTTAAAGTCACGGTGGAGAGAAGACAGAGCAGCGAGCATGAAATGAGCATGTGTGTCCATGTTTCTCATGTAAAAACTTGCACAATATTGACCCATTCTCTGAGAAACTGCAGGACAGCAATTACAGATCCAGAGTCAAACTGGAAGAAAGAAAATAACCGAGATTTCCGTTCCTGTTTAAAATTATCTTTAACATGGAGGCATTGTGACTCCAAAATGGCCTGATTTACATGATGCAGAAACGTTTAGCTTAGCACAAAGACAGGAAACAGGGGGTAACTGCAAGCCCTCCAAGATCACCAAAACCATGTTTATTTGTTGTTTCCTGTTAGCTAACAAGCTACACACCAACCCTTCCTGTAGTGAAGGTTTGTTAAGTGTTGGACAGTATCAGACATACAGCAGCCAGCGGGGGATTTTCATTATCAGAGGGAAAGCAGATGAGTGCAGCTCCATCAGACAGAGGCTGTTCAGCACGAACCTCTACACTAACGTTTTACAGCACAAAGCACAGATCACATAAACCCTGCTCTCCTTCAGCTCCACTCTCCATCCACCGTCACTCATGTCATTTTCTATTAACCTACATCGTCAAATACCAGTAATGAAATAACAGTCAAATCCTGCAGAGATAATCTCATCCATGTTAGCATGAGCGCAAATTTAAAATATGTGGGTCTGAGCAACGACTGAATCGAGGTTAATTAAATACAACTAGCAAATCAATGTTTGGGAATCAGCTGTCCATGCTGGGATGTTTGGATAGCCATTGATTGAAAAAAGGAAAAGAAAACACCACCTATTTTCACTCTTCATAAGAGTCTTTTCAGCAAAGACTTGAAACCATTTTACATTTAAAGCATAAATAATACTGCTTGTGCCGCATTTGAATAACAACCACAATAAACCTCAGAACAAAAGTGAAACGATACTGAACAGATATTATGACCAAAGATTGTAACATGATACAGCTGCTAAATATTAGAAACTGCTCGTGGTGTGTCAGATGAAACCATGGCCCATCTATGACTTCAGAATACGATCTCCATAAACTCAATATGATAACGCTGCAAACACACACAGAACATAAAGCTATTATGTACGACTATAGACAGGTTTATTAAAAGTTATTGTGATGATCCTGTTAAAATAAAAAAAAGGTTTTAACAATAATGTAGGAATGAAACATACTGCAGAGAAGCAGAGAAGGTGACACATGAGATCTTATTGGTTGAACAGAATACAAACAAAGATGCCAGCAGTTCATTACGTGTATAATTACAGAATTATTAGTTATTTGACAGGAATAAATTTTGTATTCAATTCTTGTTGGAACACCTAATTTATCCTCATTGGTAGAAATAAAACTTCACATAACCACAAAAACTAGTATTTGTATATATTTTTTAATGTATTTCTCTCAGTTTCTTGTGCTGTTGTAAAGCTAAATTTCATTCTGGGGAAGTTTCTATTTTTATCTATTTTATATCTTATTACAGCAAAATGATTAATAGCTTTGTGCAATAGAATGACAACATGCATTAGGTCATTTCTATGATTATTATACAGTTATTATAGTAATTTGAAAAAAGGCATAGTTAGTCTCCATTTAGATATACTTTAGGAAGGGTATGGCACACAGTGAATCTTAATACTACATTATCTATATTCACAGTAAAACACTGTCTAACAAAAGCCACGTATATCTGACCTGTACTTTTCATGAAATAGGAAGACCTGAAAAACAGACTTATTTTAAGCTTCATGACTGTGAGGATTTATCAATTAATAACTGGATTTTTTTTCCCTCTCAGCCAAAGAAGAAGGAGAATTTTGTCAATCCATAAAGGAGCATTAAATCCTTCAGTTTAACAGAAAACTTCAAAATCACCAAATATGGAGATTCATTGTTTTATTCCTGCACAGCAACAAATATAATAAAAGTATGACAACCGCATACTTTATAACAACTAACTTACTGTTTGACAGATTAGATTTAAATTATATTTAGTTGTATTCCAGCACAGCTCGCACTGCCACACACTCGCTCAGCTATAACTGAATCTGCATGAACAACAGTGTGTTTTGGTCTAGTTGTTTATACATATCATATATAGATTTATCGTTTTTTCAGACCTTTCATCTGTATGTCACAGCTGGATGTTTGTGTCCTTTGTTTAGTTGACTTTAGTTCCATATCTATATGCATCTCCAGAGCTACTGACCAGTCACATAAAGTTCATTCTGAAAATACACAATGTTGTGGCACTCTAAAAAAAATGAAGCCTGCTGCAGTTTTACTTTTATTTTTAAGCTGCTCTCATGTGTGATGTGTGGCCAGAGTACTGAGATTTTTGTACACTGGCACTCAAAATTCAAAAGGTTAAATACTGGAAGTCTTTTTCTGAAGCGCATGAACCAGTAAAATGTATAGAACATCCCGCGTTCAACATACAACGCATGGATTGAGAAGTTTTGGAACTTTGTGAGACAGACTGAGTCCAGTGAGCTCGCCTGGTGCATGTATTGGTGATTCTTTTAAGATAAACTAAAGGTTGAAGTGTTTCTTAATGTGTTGAGAAACTGCCCCCACTTCTAAAAAACGCAACACATTCTCTTTGTCACAGAGCTGAAAACTGTTTTCCTTGGCTCACAAAAAAAAGTTTGACAGATGCATGATTTTCATAGAAAATAGACTATGTACACGAGCAGGTTCCAAAGCCCAAATGAGTCCTGCGCAGTGAGCTTATTCCATGCATCTGTCCCTTTCTTTAAGTTTTACAAGCCATGCACTCCTCTCTATTGGACACTTGCATGCATGCTCCCCTCCTCCTTCGTTAGTTTAATTTGGCCTCTATCTCTATCTATATAACATCTGTTTTACTGCACATATTTGGTTTCTTTGAATTTTTTATGCGCTTATAGCTGAAAAACACGAGATGAAGGCATAACTGGATTAACAAAACTGACATGAAATTGCGAAACTGAACTGAACATGTTATCTTCAGACTGATTTCCACTCAACTTTATGCTGCTGTGACACATTTACATTTAAAATTGCCAAGAAATACTTAGCACACTTTTCACTGCCATGTGAAATTCAAACAACTAGTAAGTATAGTTCCTCAATGTAATATTAAACATACAGAATTCAGAAGTGCCCTAAAAATACCTCTGTTAAACACACTAAATATGATCAAATCTTACTATGAACTCACCACAGACAAACTAAACCCCACAGCAACATGAACCTCTGCTCATGTTGCGACACTCCGGAGAAACCTGAATAGAATCCACTTTCAACCTGATCTGAAAATCCACCAGATCCCGTCTGCTTTGCTCGGTCCCTGCTGCGGTTCCCTGCAGACAATAGGGGCTTGTTGTTGGGACAGAAATCAGGTTCCTCACTAGAGGGGGCACCAGACCCACTGATGCTCCAAACCTGCATGTTTATGTCACAGCCTCTGATCACTTGAAGCTCCTCAAACACAAATCCTCTTCCAGCGCTCTGTGTCTGCTTTGAATGCTTACTCACACCTCTGTCAGAAGAATACCATAATCCTATAACAGGCTAATGGCAACGCCAGCTGAATCAAATAATCCCTGTCACCAAAATAAAAGCTTGATGCCACTGAATTACACAGAGAAAAACATTTTACCTCTTTCAACTAATGAAGCCTAAACAAGCCAGCTTTAATATATTACATGGATGAAAATTTCCATGCGTTTTATGCAAAACTTCCAAATATAAAGAATTCTGCTCTTTTTAATTTTTGCCTTTATTTCCCAATTTCCCCCTTCGTATTTTATCATATCTTTAAGCCTTAAATTGTGAGATCCAGGGCAGAATAACTGACATTAATTAAAAGTGCGGTGTTAAACATGCAGGGACGGGAAAATGAAATGTGGGTTACTGCACAGCGCAGAGACAGAGGGCTGCTGGAGGGAAATCCCGTGACCTTGTCATTTCGTATCGATCCCTGTTTGTTATTGATCAATAATGGTAATCATAACACCAGTGATTCCAAGTAAATTTCATTCATCTACACTGGCGCGCTGTGCTGGAGAGGAGAGCCGAGGCAACACCAAAACACAGCCGGGAAAGGAGAAGTGGAAGCAGCACCAGCGACAGAAGGGAAATAAGGGGAAGAATTCCTCTTCTTGTTCCGACGCACAAAGCAAAGCAAAACACCAGCGTGGCACCGCAGTTTGTTGTTTTTCTGCTCTTACCTGCCAGTCTGAGGGCCGACATCCTCTGAAACTCGGGCTCCTGCAGCCACTTCCACATCCTCCTGAAGGTCTCCCGGCCTGACTTTAGTTTACTCCAGGGTTTGGGGTTCCTCAGGAGGTCGGACAGGGTCCCCTGGGAGCGGCACAGCACCCTCTGGGCGAAGATGGCCTGGGGGATGCTGTACCTCTTCAGCTCCGCCGTGATCCTCTGCGCAACCTCCTTGGTGTTGATTTCCTCCAGCTGCCCCGAGCTGTTCACCCCCTGCGTCCCCGAGGAGGAGGGCGGTCTTTCCCTGGTGGAAGCCAACACGGGCCCGTGGGATGGAGACTGAAGGTGGGGGTGGGAGTGGTGGTGGTGGCCCGCCGAGGATGCGGCCGGGTGCCCCGGGTGGTGCATACCGTTCAGGTGCGGCATCATCCCGGCCGCCGGGCCACCGAGGCCTCGGTGCTGGTGTTGGTCCCCTCTGGCTAGCATGGAAGCGGTGTGGTGTGCGTCGAAGTTCAGCATCTTGTCGTGGCCTCCGTGCGTATTGGTGCCGTAATTGTGGAGACCCTGCTGGGTGTTGTGTATGGAGCCCAGGCCGTTGCCCAGCACCGGGGACAGACTCTGACCCATCCCGGACATGTGGTCCTTGTGGTAGGGGCTGTACAGGTTGTTCATACCCGGCAGCCCCCGCTCGTCCCGCATTAGGGTGAAGCTCCCACTCACGTTCCCGGACAGCCGCTGGTGGTGGTGGTGGTGATGGTGGTGGTGGTGAAACTTGTCCGACACGGTGGAGATGGGGGGCAGCGGCTGCAGCGGGGTTAAGGTGGTGTAGGTGCCGCTCATCCCCATCCCGGGAGAGGACGTGTCGCAGGGCACGCTCATGGCGTGGTGCAGCGGCAGGGACAGCTCCGGCCGGTACTCCCCGCTGCCGTCCAGTATCGTGGCCATGCCGGTGACCATGGCGGAGCGGGATGACGCGGCGGCGGCGGCCAGGTCCTGGTGTATCCGCAGGGTGGACGCCGCCGCCGCCGCCGCCGCTGCCGCCGCCGCCCCGTGTCCCCCCGATGAGCTCCCGCGGCCGTGATGCGGGCTCTGGCCGCTCATCAGCTCCGCATCAGGGACCACGGAGCTTGCCGCCACCCCGCCATGCAGGCTGCCAATGCTGTCCATTGTCATGTCCGTGTTCATGGCGTAAGCGTCCAGGTCCTTGGCCAGGCATCTATAGGCGTTAGTGTAGGCAGTCTTCATTCATCTGTCCTCTCAGTCCATCAGGTCGAGCGGAATTATGTCTCCTTCTTCTCCTCCTCTCTCTCGCTGCTTCACCCCTGATGCGCCGGGATGGGTCAGTAGCCGTATTCCCCCTTTTCCTTCACTTCCTCGGTTGTTTCCCCGTCCTCCTGAGGCCTCTCCAGCTCGGTGTCTTTGTGTATTTTCCCCGGTATGTGCACATTAAAAAACGTGTTTTTATCTCGACCGTACGGGCCTGTGCGGTGGCTCCCCCATATCCAGCCCTCTCCTCCTCCTGCGTTACTCTGCTCCTCAGACGGGAGCTGTCCACGGTCCCCTAGCCGACCGCTCAACCCAACCTGCTGCGGGAGGAGGAGGGCGGGGAGGCCTGTCCGATGGAGGGCCGTCACACGTCTGACTGACGTTGCAATGGACCAATCAGATAGCCTCTAGGGATATAAAGGGCGTGGAGCACCGACCGGCTGGCCAATCGCTGTCTTTGGTGGAAGCAGCTGTGCGGAGACTGAAGCTGATCTCACGGTTTGAGCGAAAAATCATTATAATGTAGTATTCTTAAGAAATGAAAACATTACTACGGTGACTTATCTGTAGGATTTAAGTGTGATACCAAGGTGTCATATTCTGCTCTGTTTTTGGTTATTTATTTTTTCCCTATTCAATATTCTAATAGTCTCAGACATGCAAACTAAAATGGCTAAAGTCATTTAATGTAATGACATTACTACAATTATAACACAAGGTCCATTTATA
The DNA here is from genome assembly GCF_039877785.1 of Chaetodon trifascialis. NCBI lineage: Eukaryota > Metazoa > Chordata > Actinopteri > Chaetodontiformes > Chaetodontidae > Chaetodon > Chaetodon trifascialis. Next base: position 19,677,208 of record NC_092075.1, read on the forward strand.
ATAATCATTATTTTGTAAAGGTGGGTTTTTTTTTTGTATCTGTACTAGAGATTTCGATTATATCACATGATCCTTGTCACTGTGGTGGAGACATGAAGGAGAAGTCCTTAAAGTGCTCTAGGGGAAAAAAAAAAAAAAAATTTAACCTCTACAGTTCCATGTCAACTGAGCGAACTCCACCAGCAGATGAAGATCATGTGATTTGATCAAAAGCCCCAGAACAGTAACTAAACAGACCATGATTCACATGAATTCACAATAATTACTAGTATTCACATAAAAAAAATATCAAAAGGGTTTTTTCAGTGCTATGTGTGCTGGTCTGGCTGAGCACAAAGGCATGATGAAAAAGTCTAGTCTTCCTTGGGGGCCACAGGGAAATGAATGTGAAATGAATTCAGTCTTTATACAGAAAGGCTGTGATGTACATCCAGCCGTGACTGTGATCAGATTTGCTTAAATCTATGTGAAACAGTAAAAACAAAACAAACAGAGAAACAAACAAAAACATGATTTAATCAGTGAATCTTTGTAACAAACTGATGATGGTTTGTCTCCACTGCTGCTGCTGCAAAGAAGCAATTTGCCCACAGGGATCATTAAAATTTGATCTCATCTCAGCTCTCATCTCATCACCTACTGCCTCTGATTGTTGAGATAAAGTCAAGTGACGGGAAAATAACACACGATAAACACACGACAAAGCCGGAATTGACATGAGAGACAAAAAAACCTCCCCCAACTTTGAGGAAATGTTCCTTTTTCTTTTTCCCTTACACAGCGAGCACCTCCTCAAAGGTTTCTGTCTGTCTTTAAGCTTTGACTGCCCCACAAAATATCACATGTAGGCAACACTGGTTCATCTTGAAAGTCCTGACAATTTGATTTCCCCCCAGTATATAAACACAGATTAGAATTAGAAAAATCTCATTGAAGACTGGAAATCACCAGCACAGACTGCTACCAAACTCACTTAACAATAAACAAACGCAACCAGCCTACTCAGGAGCGATAACCATGCAAAATGGATATCGCTCCTGAGTAGGCGCCACCTTGCAAGGTCATGCAAACTCACACAATGTTGGCAAACATTAACATAACATAACATACATTCTTAAGCCATAAGAATAATTGGATTTGACAAGACATAACATAACATGGCATGACATGACATGTATGACAGGACATGACATAACGTGATAAACATACATAACTGGACAAATACATCAGCTATATACTGGCTGAGTCCATTGTTGTTGGGCTGATGGTGGCTGTTGGGAAAATTTGAACATACCACCCAACCCTATGACAAAGTGTGAAGTGGCATTATGTGATGTCATGACTCATAATATGGCATGTCACTATATGACATAACACAGCACAAAGTGTGTAACATAACATGATATAACATCACATGAGATGAGCAGCATATGATGAGCAAGAACAGTTTGGTTTGGTGTGTGGTGTTGGACAGATGTTTGCAGCTGTGTTCAAAGTGTTCAAAGCAGGCTGCTGCAGTGTAAATGATGTATTGGTGTGTGTTGGGATGTTATCGACAGTCTCACGGTGGAGTGATGAGCGTGGGAGCTGCACTGAAAGAGCATTATGGCCTGTAGCCCGTTCACTTTACAATTCATTACACTTCCAAGGACAAATGATTGCTAAATAACTCTGTCTGCCTCTCTCTCTCTGTCTCTCTCTCTCTCTTTCTCTCCATCTCCGTCTCTCACCCTGATTGTATTAAATTCTGACCAATTGTAATTATGATACAAACAAACATAACAATGACATCAGGGTTGATTGTAATTTTAAAGACCGTCTTCTCCCTCCATACAACACTGCAAATAGATGTTCCTCAGATGTGTTAGTCAATCAAAATATATTCTTTGTAATAGGCAGAATATAGTAGGTGGCCCATGTCGAATTTGTATTATTATGTTTTTGGTTATTTCTCTGGTTGTCTTTTTTGTGGCCAGTGGCTGTTTTTTTTTTTTTTTCAGCCTGATAAACAGAGCTGGGGGTGCATTGGGCACAGAGAGCGATTGTTTCCATATATGCCTCACAGACGTTTATGGGCTGACTGAATGAATGAGTTTTACAGTTTAAAATATCCTAAAATGCTTTGGGATTTTTTTGTTATTGACCACTTATACAAACTAATGTTGCATGGCCCAAATTCTGTTTTGCAGTGACATATTGTATATGATGAAGAATATATATTTTTCTACAGCATACATTTAATCTTAATTAAAAAGGCTCTGATTAGTCAGGAATAGGAGTAGTTTTACAGATCAATAGCTATTTATTGTCTGTATGGGCCTAATTCTCCTTCACAGTAATTCACTACATATTTATAATTGGGTAGGAAAACTCGTTGAAATATGCAGTATTTAAGATCAGTGTATACAATGTAATATTGACATTAGAATGGGACAGAGGTCAACAAATTTGGGCTTTTATGGCCAAACTATTGTCTGGCAGGTGCTTACCCCCAGACCCCTGAGCTGGACTTAATGGAACCTGTACAGATGCGTCAGTCTCATCCACATGTGGGGTCATTTTTTTTGGCCATTTTCTGTTAAGTAGGTAGGCTAGATGACATCCTCATTGTTGATCCCGCCTGCAAAGTTCTGATTGGTCAGCTGTTTGACTGAAGAACAAGCTGTCAACAAGGACAGCCTCACAACTACTAAAACATTTTTTTTTTTTTCAGCATTTAAACATCACTGTGTGAGCATATTTTGACAGACTTTAGAAGGAAAGACAGAATCTCTGTATCTGTCATCTGTGACCTGCTCTGTGGGCAGCAAAATCTTCTCAGAACGCTCCAGTCTCATTTTGTGACTCTGTAAAAAGACTTCCTTTCTTCAAAACATCCTCAGAATTTACAGTCAGAATATTTCACTGTTTTAAGATTATAGAGTGTTCAAAAAAACAATAGTTTCCTCCAGACCTTGTGGGAAACATTGCAAGATATTGATGGAAAAGCTGCCCCGCAGTAGCAATAATACTAAAGTTGAATTAAAAGCCAGTCACAGCAATGCTTTATTTAATAGGTCTGTAATTTCATAATGATTTCCAAGGATGTTTTCAGGAAACAATTATGTAATATGAGAAAAATCAGTTTAAGACCATTAATTACATATTATTAAGTGTTATTCTTCACATATATTTAATTTAATTTTGCCTCTACAAATATGCAACATTTGTAAATGTTCAGCTACCAGGCCAGCAGTTATTTAGAATTGATTAATTGGAAGTAGACCATTGAGTGCTGTCTGTATTATCCTCTAACTAATACCAAATGTTAAAGCTCTTTCAAGGAAATGTCCACAATCACTGAGCCGAGGTGAAGAGGAGGATGAAGGGTTGTAAAAAAGAGAAAAGAAGGTGGAGGAGATGGAAAAGGAAGAGAGGCGGAGGAGGAGCATGATGGGTAGTTGGGCAGATGTTGCTTTGTTTAAAAACTGTTGTGTAATTAAGGACAGAAGAACAGAAGCCTGACCCATTTTCTCCTTTTGATCAGCTGTCAGAGAGACAAGCAGGGGGTCTGCTTAGAGATGACCTGTCTGTCTGTCTGTCTGTCTGTCTGTCTGTCTGTCTGTCTGTCTGTCTGTCTGTCTGTCTGTCTGTCTGTCTGTTTCTTCTTAAAACTTTTAGCTGTCTTGCTGAGGGAAGCCGATTTGTGAGGCTGCTGTCATTTTCTGTTGCACCTGACATTCCACATTACAGAGAGAGGAGGCGGAAGGTGAGAGAGGAGCAAAAGGGAGAAGAAGATGAGGAAGAGGCATCTTCCTCATCTTCTTCTCCCTTTTTAAAAAAAAAACGTGAAGAACAGGAGGGGAAGGAGGAGATGAAGAAAGAGGAGTTGGAAGGTGGAGGAAAAGAGGGTTGAAGTTATAAAGAGGTGTGGAAGTGAGGGCGGAGGGGGAGGTTCAGGAGGCAGGGAAGGGAGACTGTAAAGGAGCAGCTGTAGGGGAGGAGGAGGACGAGGAAGAAGAGGCGGAGGAGGAAGTGATAGAGTTTGAGTCAATATGGCAGTGTAAATGAAACGCTGACATCACTGCCAGGCAGTGACGAAAGCTCCGCCCCCTCACAGAAGGTTAATTTCATAATTTCAGAAAGCTGAAACAAGCTCCTTGTTTTCAAGAAATTCATCATTTTGTCATTTAAGCAAGAATAAAACCCTGGCCATTTTTTATTAGCATCCAACAACCACAGCTCCCATGAGTCCAAGCCACAAGCCTGCCATCAAGGCCGGAAAGTTTCCCAACATTTCTTCCCATGAAGTCACCGTAGCTGTCCTCAGTGTCATAACAGGTTGACTGTCCAACGGCTGCAAATACTGAGAGGCTGAGAGACTGACAGGGTGTAAATAAATCAATACACACACACACACACACACACACACACACACACACACACACACACACACACACACACACGTGCAGTGGGAGAGAGAGAGGCAGGAATTTCTAGTGAAAATATGAATCTTTCTGTTTTATTTTATTACATTGTTACCAAATCTTGGAAAAAACACAATTATCAGTAAAATATTTATGCTTTGTTGGAGTAAGGATAAAGGTTACCCTTTTTCTTATTGTCCACAGATCCCATGAGAAGACCAAAACCAACAATGTGTTAGCAGGCCTAATCCCTTTGGCTCCACTGAATATGTAAATCTTTAAAAACACCTCACAAATACATAATTTTGTTTTATAAAAGGCTCAGTAATTTCCCAAAACAGCTGGGCACATGAGCTGGGGACTATTTTCAGCAGTGGATTAATCCACATTTGGTGCTGTAGTGAATTTTTGTGCAGCAGGACGGTGATTGAGTCCAAATAAACTACAGTGTGTGTTCATGGTAATGAAGGAACATGTCAGCCAGTGCAACAGTGTGGCTCACTGATGTGTTTTTAAGAGCTCTGGACAACAATGGAGCTCTATGGCACGGAGAAAGGAGATATATATCAGGCTTTGATACACACACAATGCTTGTTAGCAGGACGCATTCATTAGAGGTTCAGGTCTGCACATGGGATTTGTCGACAATAAGAAAATATCATGTCAGACTGCGCAATGTGAGCAGAATGTAATTAGACTGAATTCCTTCTTCACAGACTCAGACTGGTGTTATTGGCTTCTCATGTTCTTGCTTGGGATTTCTTTAACATGATGTATTTATAAAATGTATTTACGTGGAGAGAGAGAACACACTATATATCAAACATGGAAGTAAAGTCACTGAGTTGTTTGCAGAGCTGAGTGGCATCACAGTAACAGATTAACGGACTGTGTGCTGAGATAATGATTAGCCTGTTAATCTTCCCTCTGTGTCGAGTCCTGCTGTAGTGACACAATTTAAATACAACATTTACATTTCTCAGGTTACAGGTTCTAGGTTTATTTTTAAGTTGCATGTCTCAGATACATTTTAAATCTGCATTATAATACATCTCTCAGGAGCACTGCGCATTTGTTACATGAATGAATTACATTTGCTTTAAACTGCAATATTTTTTATTTTGTGTTGTTGCCAATTTCCTTTTAGATCTTGTTAAAATAAGTCAAAAAAGGTTTAACCATAAATAATGAAGCACATCAAAGTGTCAGTGTTAAAGTCTGCTACTAAATATCTACTGAAGTAGAATTATTAAAACATAATAAGAAATGTTAAAACTTCTGCATCGATTCTTGTCTCACAGTTATTAATTTTTTTTAATGCATCTTATATAGTTAATTATCTTGTTTGTATTGTTTTGTGGCTGTGTGTCAAAATGAATGAATGAAAACCTAAATAAAGGAAACCCAGACAGTGACTTTAAATGGATGATGCTGAAAAACATTTTTAACAAATATCACATTATTGGCACGCTGATGTTCAATGTTTAAATGTACTTCAAAGCATTGACTCATTTTAACAGGCACAAATGATGCTGGATTCTACAGTACAATTGTAATATAAACTTGTAAACTTGAAAACAAGGCAGAAGTTGGTGATAGAGAGCAAGTTCCTCTGCTGTGTTTCCTGGTGAGTCATATTCGCTGTGGTTGAAAGCGAGTGGCAGGTTGTAAAATGTGAATAAAGCTGCAGAGCTGCAGGGACGTTTCCTCCTCCTGCTTCCTCCCCTCAGTCCTGTCCTCTCTCTCTCTCTCTCTCTCTCTCTCTCTCTCTCTCTCTCTCTCTCTGTTCCAGGCCATCTGCTGTGTACAGGGCAGCAGTATTGATCTGCAGCTTTGTGCTGGAGACCACATGCTAATCTATAGCGTTAGTGACAAACACTGCTCCGCTTTGCCTCGCATCTGTCCCACTGACTCTCTCTCTCTCTCTCTTTTCTCTCAGTATAACAGTGTCATCCTCCCTCTCTCTCCCTCTTGCTCTCTCTAAATGACCCAGCAGTTTTTGGACGAGGGTCCATCTGTCCGGTTGTAAACTCTTCCTCCTCCTCCTCCTCCTGCAGTGGTTGGTTGCTGGTGAGTCCTCTTTAGTGTGTTTTGGTGTTTCATGGCAGCCATATTTGCTGTTAAATATAAATGACATGTTGATGATCTGAGCGGAAGAGAGACACAGAAATAGAGAGAATAAAGACATGTATTAGTGCTTTTTGAATAAGTGAGACTTTTATGTTGAGATATCTGCAGATAATATATGGAACTATAGCGCTAAATTGATATAAAGAAGTAGAAAAATGTAGGAAGATTATAGAGTTTGGTGAAGATACGTAAAGTGAATATTCCAAGCTACAGATATTATGGACATTTATATTGACATAATTATGCATACATAGATCATATACAGTATTACTCATACATGTACATACATGTGTTATGTACAGATAAAAGATTTATAGATGTATTTCTACAGATTTTACAGAATATATATATATTGGAGAAACTTACATTTTAAATGCACATACATCATTTTTACGTTATTAGTGGAGATAATAGAGACACTAAAATGAATGTCTGTAGATATGATACAGAGATTTGTTTAAGCATCTACAGAGGACTTCTACAATTATAAAGACATAATTGAAATAATACAGAGATACTTGGAGACCTAGGAAAAATCTATACAGAGAAGATAATAAAAGCTATAGTGAAGATTTATATCCACACATAATAACCTAAATGATAAAGCATATTCATAGATATTTGATAAAATATGGAACAGTATTTAAATATATGGAATTAGAGTTTCAGAAACATACATAGAGAGAGTATGCAGTAGAGCGATTGACAAAAAGGCATATTTTAAAGATGGTAACATAATTAGAGTAATATTGATATTTTAGACACTCAAACAGTAAATAGAGATGACGCAAAGATTTATGTATAAACAGATAAGCATATAGACATGAGGCCGTCATTTATAGATGTACAAGAAGACATAAATAATTTAGAAACGTGTAGGGCTATAGTAAATATATGAGGATATAACACATATATAGGTAGTCACAGGCCAGAATCACAAATAACACACACAAAAAATTTTTTAACAGGAAAGCCAAGGAAGAAACCTCAGAAAGAGATGAATGAGCATGCAGATTGGTTTCATATGTAGAAAATAAATCAGCAAAAAAAATCCCATACATAGAATTTTTTTTTGTTGACAAAAACGCAGATATGTAGATTGTAAAACATAGAGTATGGCTCCAGGAGGACGGTGAGCAGCTTTGGGTGTTGACAGGATGAACCTGAGCCACATGACCTCCTGTCAACCATGGAGACCTGGAAAGAGGACAGGGCTCACAAGCTCAGAGGAGGCAGAGCTTGGAATATATTATATATATTAAGATAATAGTAAATAGTAAGTTGTAGAAATAAAACAATAATTTATAAGGGGTGTTCAAGGGAGAAATAGAAGTATTGCATTTAAATATCTCAAAATGAAATTGAGCTTTATAATGTAAATGTATAGCAATAATGAAACACATAAGACAGGCAGACAGACAAGTAGAATTTAGGAGATGACACATAAGTATGACTGCGTAGGTACAGTGATACATAATGAAACAGAGACAGACAGAGAGGCAAGACATAAGTAAATATATGGAGGTGATACAAAGATATATACAGATATGTCAAGTAACTTAAACATTACTTTTTAGAGATAGAGTTAATATTAACATTTATTTAGAGATTAAATATGTTAAGATAATACACTATATAAAGATGCACACACACATGCAAGCATGCATGCACCGACGCACAGATTCTTGTATTTCCATCCTTGTGAGGACCCTTATAGACATAACCCATTCTCTAGCCCCTTACCCTATTCTAAACAATCACAACTAATTGTCTAACCTTAACCCTTAACCTCACCCTTAACCTTAACCCACCAAACCTGACTAGCCAAGTCCAAACCTTCCAGCAGCCCTTTAAAGCTGTGATCACCAACCAAAATGTCCTCGTTTTGCAAACTGTCCTCACTCTGTTGGTCAAAACTTGTTATGGTCCTCACTATATAGCAGCTACACACACTAAGTATACACACACACACACACACACACATACACACACACACACACATTAACTAAATCTGATAATGATAATGATAATAATAATAGTAATACTGTAGCATGTTGCAGTCTATTCTTAGCCATTTGGGAAAGACCTGTGAACAGTAAGGCACACTTTCAGCATTTTCCTTCTTTCTTCTATTCTTCTTCCATCTTCTCCCCTTTTCTTCTTATTCTTCCTCCCTCCTCTTCCTCCTCCTCCTCCTCTTCCTCCTTTATTCTCTTCAAGTCTTTTCAAACTTTTTGGACCTGCTGCCTCTTTTGTTGGAGTTCTCTTGGCCGTGAAATCGGCTTTTAATGGGAACACAATGGCCGCGTGCAGAGCCGACCCGCTGTATTCAAATGTGACCACACGCCATTATCGCTGCGTTTCCAATTCTAAATAAACACTCAACAGCCTTTCATCTCACACTTTATGAATTTGTATATTATTCATTGTACATTCTTGAACTGCTGCTAAACTCCAGGTAAGTGCAACAGCCCAGGAACTTAAAAATCTGCCTATGCTGGTTTTGCACCTAAGTTTCATTGTTAAATCACTGATAATACAATACATCACAATTTGACAGGTAAGATTACATCCAGATTGTATGAATGTATTGAATTGATGAGAATGCAATATTTATTTCCTTGCATTCATTTCTTTATTTATAAGGGCAATGCACACGAGTCGGCATGTCTGTATATGTGCCCTTGTTAGCCAGCTAGCTAATTTTCAGCTGCAGTCTGTTGTCAAGATGAGAAGAATAAGACAGACAAGACAAGAAAAGCAACAAAATCAGTGTACACAGTCCACAAATCATGCAAAGTGACAGGAAGAAGCAAAACAGTAATGTAACAATGCAATGATCACATCCGTCTTTTCAATAAAAGCTGTGCAAAGCGGTGTGAAGCTGCCGAGTACAAATGAGCATTAATGTCAAAAACCACATTTAGTAGCTGCACATTTAGCCATCCAGAGCAGTAACACATAACTAGCAAATGATACTAAGATGTTTATGATACACTATATATCACACACTACAAAATGAGTCATCATAGAAATATTGATACCAGTTTGTTGTCATTTTGCATAATTTGGGACACGAGCTACTGAAGCTGAGAACGGCTGTGTAAGCAATACTTTTTTCATCACAAACTGAAGACTTAATCTTTTCGTTATCTCACATAATAAAATTTGTTTTATCCTAATAATGTGTCAGTTTCTCTCATTACTATGAGAAAACTAAATTTCTTAAAATGATTATATAATTTATGATGAGAGAACGACTTGATAAGATTCATAGGAATGGACCATGACCGACACACACTGCTCTGTGGGGGAGTTTGGAAGTTTCAAAGCAAATGATATGAACTTGTTATGAACTTCTGCCATTTGTTGCAAGAATATTTACCTTTGTGATTTCATATGAGGGTATTTATACACCACTGATACTGCAAGGGCTCCACTTACAGACAGTGGTCAGTTTAAAGCAGTGTGTAACTATCCAGTGGGAGACAACCAAGGGAAAACAATGACAACAAACAAGAAACTCATAATGTAAAATTCATTAATGCAATAATCTTTTCAAATGTTTTTTTGTTTTTTGTTTTTTTTCATCAGATTTGTCAGGCCCAGAGCTGTAAGGCAGATTTTATTAATACTGATATCTCTCACCTGTGCCCCTCAGAATATTACCAAAAACAATCTAAATCTTTTAATCATTTAAATGTGTGTTTTAATTTGCAGTGTAATTTTTAATTTTCTATTCATCAAGTCAACCGCTGAATTCTTTTTTCTCTAAATTCTAAATAAATAATTTATTTGTGGAAAAATTCTCACTTTTCACAAGAATTAATTTGCAGCTACAGTTATTCAGTAAGGCATGTGTGCAACCCTTGAAAATATTTTTCTTAAACATTTATAAATCCTCTGCTGTATGTTAAGATAAACAATAAACCTTTAATTTAATGTCACATTTTAAAAATGTACCCACAGTGTTCACAGCAGAACCACTGGAAAAAAACAAGATGCAGATGAAACAATGGAAAAACAAAAAGACCATAAAGATGACCAGCTTTTGTTTTTCGAATGTCTGGAACAAGAAATTCTGGACAAGATGGAGATCAGATGGCAAGAAAATATATGCTAGAATAACATTTTTGATTTTTTGATTGGGATATTTTTCATAATTAACAGGCTCATCTTCCCTCATTAAATTGACTTCAGCCACACAGCAGCTGACAGTCTGTGCACACACACACACACACACACACACACACACACACACACACACACACACACACACACACACACACACATTTTTTAGCAAACATCAGAGTGAACATGGCCACAGGCAGAGGCATCTCATGCTAATTCAGATCAATATTAGTGATGAATTTCCATGTGAGCTCAGTTTCCTCTAAGAGAAGCAGCTCACTGATCTGAGGGCAGCTTTACTTCTCATCTGTGCACATTAGTCAACACTGTGTGTGTGTGTGTGTGTGTGTGTGTGTGTGTGTGTGTGTGTGTGTGTGTGTGTGTGTGTGTGTGTGCACGCGCGTGTACAGTGTCTACATACCTTGTATACACAGGGACAGACCAAAGCAGCTGAAAATGTCAAATTACCGTCTGTGACCATGGCCTTAGCTGAGGACACAGAGGTCGTGTCCTCCATTCTCGGCTTACATTTCCTTCATAGATACCAACTTATTTTTTTTATTTTCACAATGTGAAACGCATATAGGAGAAAATACAATAATTTGCCCATCATTATTTTTTATGCTTTACTGTGTGTCTGTATGAATCTTCACCTGATTTGTTTCTTACAACATAAGAGCATGAGGTTGTAACACTGACAGCGCACCATCTGAGTAACTAAAATACAAGCTAATGCTCAGGACTAATGGAGAATTACACAAAATGCCAATGAAACTGCACCTGTGAACACTGCGCCCATTTACAAATCTGAGAATGTCAAAAAAAAAAAAAAAAATCACAGATTTATTGAATCTGAAATTACAGATATGAGCAACAAGACCAAAATGGTTATTTAGTAATATTTACAAGTAAAAGAACTGTTAGACCTGTTCATTTTTTATTGTGGATGTAGATACAGTTTGACTTATGTTTAACTCACAGCTTGTGACTTTTAAGTGCTTTAAAATGTCAAACCTTGTGTCAATGACATTTGGGGAAAAGTCAGCTGTTTTACTGTGTGGTGTTGGTGTGTGTTTTTATGCTTTTTCTTTATTCCTCTGCCATCTGTGTGTGTGTGTGTGTGTGTGTGTGTGTGTGTGTGTGTGTGTGTGTGTGTGTGCGCGCTGCTTGGTTCTGATATGTTGATCAGGGCTCTCCCAAAAAAGAAACACTCATGGCTAAATGAAGGTATGAACTTCAACCTTTACACTCTGCCATAGTCAAAAGTCAGTACACAATATTCAACTTTGATGATATAATGTTTAGATACAAACTAAGCAAACTGAACTGCTACGACACTGAACAACTGACTTAAACAGCCCCTCCCCGCTTTAGCAGGCCCTTGGTACAGTCCGGGCCCAGGCAGGCCTGAAACATCGCTCATTAAAAGCTTCATTAATTTACAGCATAGAAACATACATGTACTCTGCTCAGTCATTTGTTCTTTCAGAACATCAGTTTACACATGAAATATATTAAAAACAGTACCACCTTGTTGACAAAGTAATTCCCCAAATCACAGCAGAGAATCATTATTTATTAACTACAGGACTAAAGCAGGGGGGGTCTTCCTCCTCCTCCTCCTCCTCCCCCTCCTCCCTGCATGATTATTTAATGTCCTCTGGCATGTTGCTCTTTTAATCATAACATTTGATTTATTGATTTCCTCTCGGCCTGAAGACGGCACTGACAATCAGGGCGACGTCTGCAGACTGAGGGTTTCTGGGTTTTCACACCTCTGATCAAAGGGAAGACGAAGAAGAAGAGCCGCATTAATATTTCAGATGTCCACATGGTTGAATCAGAGTCGACAGCAGATTAGCAGAGCTGCTTCATGTGCCAAAACAGATTCACTGAGTGCTCTGCAGTCAAATCTTTTCCTCAGAGTTAGAGATAAACTGTGTTGATATTCTTAAAGCGTGCACTAAAAGTGACCATTTCTCACTTCAGACCGTTTCTGTGAAGCCTTATATTTAGTCAATCATACATTCTTGATTTTTCATTTAGTTGGTTTAAATTAGTTTGAGTGACACCCTTGTCCTGATACTGTCAGTGATGCAGTATTCTGTTTTTCCATATCATTTGTGACAGTAAAATTCTATTTTTAATATTATTAATCTTTACTTGACCTCAGATGTGTAACTGATATATTTCATGTTGTCTCCACAGAGTGCATATATAAACACATGCATACACATGTGGATAATCTTTTCAAACTGAACACAGTAATGCACCATAGTCCATCAATTTAAATTGCCAGTAGATAATGAGTAAATTGTCAAACCAGAAATGGAATGCTCATCAAGCAGAACCTCATGTTGTATGTGTTGCTCAAATATGAACATAAAAAAAGACAGAAACACATACTCATCCATAATTAAAGCAGTTGTTCCGCTTATTTCTCTCTTTCCTTGCAGATTTATTCACATACAGTATTAACCTTCTACCTTTTTACAGATTAATTTACCTATTTGTTTACTTACACTGTTCTTATTTGTTTGTTTTCTTACTTTCTTATATGTTGATTGTATACCTGTGTTTAGTTTCTCTGTCACTGCTGCATTGATCTCATTTCTTCCTGCAGGAATCAATACATTTTTTCTCTTTCTTTTTCTCTTTTTCTCTTAACTGCAACAATCACAGCAGTGTGATGTTGAGCATTCCCTGTTAATGTGCCATTTTTATTATACTATTTTTTACCTTAGTTTTATCAGTTGAGATTGGTGTTATGTTACTTTACATAACCTATTTAATGCTCACATTTTAGCAGTGACATTTTGTCTCACACGGATCAATAAAGGTTCATCATTCCAAATATTATTTCAATTTCTGCATCATTAAAAACTGCTTTTTACATAGGAAATTCGAAGTTAGCAACACAATAATATCAACTGGATTACACATTAGTTATACATTAGTATTTTTACAGGAACTCAGTTAAACACAAAACCATCGAAAAAGTTAATGTTGAAGTTTTAAAAATTGTCAAACACCAGACTGTAAAATATCAAATAAAAGTTTACAAATTTCTTAATTCAAATTAAAGATAATCCCAATCTGTGAGATTACCAAAGCCTGTTTTAAATCCAGCTGTTGACTCCTGCAGGTTTGCTTTTGTTACCAGCTGCTGACATGACACAGTGGGGCCATAAGGGTCAGAGGTCAGAGGTCAGCCACCCCCGGCGCACGCCATCTCACCTCTCTCATTTACATACACGCTGACCTACATACCCGTGACAGTTGTTTCTGTTTCTGTTCCTAAATATCCCCACTTAAAAAAAAAAAAACAAGAAAAAGATTTTATTTTAAGATCAATTTCTGCAATTTAAGATAAATTCTAAAATGTTGAGAATAAAAAGTATTTCTGTGCATGTTTCTTTATCTCATTTTCTCATCAGTGCTGTTTATATTTTATGTTATTTTGGTTGAGATTTTAAATATTAGTATATGTATGGCCACAGGACACACACACACACACACACACACACACACACACACACACACACACACACACACACACACACACACACACACATTTATTTACAGAAGACACATTTAGTTAATTTTCAATTTAAACTGCCATGCTTGACTTCAGTTCAAATGAACTGTTATATCCCTGATTTGATATTGTCTCCTTTTTAAAGTCTATCATGTTTAATATTATTTCTTCCATGCACTTTATGTTCATTCATTTTCTAAAAAGACTAAGAAGTTTGCACGTGTATTTATGTACTTAATGAAAAAAATGACTTTTCTTGGTGACTGTGTGTTGCTGCATCACATTTATTTTGGATGTTTTGAAACTTCTGAAGACAGCAGTCAAAACTGCCTGCTATGTTGATTGTAAAACTCACAATAAAGATAAAATGAATCAAATCCCATTTGTCTTGTTCTCCTCTCAGTGTCCTCAGAGTGTTTCTGAAGATGCTCCCTGACCCCTGACCTCTGAGGTTGGGCAATTCACTGCACTCTAAAAACCAGCAGCACAGTCGACCTGCAAGCTGCTGACTGATATCGTCTGTTTGCATATCTGAAGCAGCTCACTGATCTGAGGGCAGTTTTACTTCTCATCTGTGCACATTAGTCAACACTGTGTGTGTGTGTGTGTGTGTGTGTGTGTGTGTGTGTGTGTGTGTGTGTGTGTGTGTGTGTGTGTGTGTGTGTGTGTTGCTTCTTCATAGGCGAACAAAACAGGACATGGTTTGGATGTTTGGTTTTGTTGTATAACATGAAATGTCCATAAACAATAAAACACTGAGGATTAGGTTTGAATCCAGAACAGTTACTAATACAAATAATCAAAATTAAAAAAATAAATAAATAAAAAGAAGATTAAAATGGATAGATCAGACAAGTAGAGATTACGTGCTATAAGCCACGAATGAATAGACTTTCTATCACTAACAAATGAGGTCTGAGTACCGTTTGAAATATAATTTGAATGATTTGCTGTTTAAACTTCAACATTCTCTGCTGTTCTCATTTGTTTTCAACATCTTAAGCCATGACTGCAACGTGGACAAATCATTGTTTACTGTTGACAATGTGACACATCATCACACATCATTGCCACCCCCAGTCATTTGCTTGAGGTGCTTTCATGCATGAAGTCGGGTTCATTGGTCCAAACTAAGGCAATGAGCGCTATATTATTGCTTTTTAGTCCTGACCCAGCTCCTGTTCTCGCTGACTTCTCACAAGACAACCAAGAGGAGTAAACAAGAACTCCCATGCATAACAGGTAACTTATTGATTGGACAGCTTTGGTGATATCATCCTGCATCATCAGCAACACATGGAGGCATTTGGAAAAAACAAACTGATAACTCACAGCAGGTCATGCTGCTTTACTGCACCTCATTATGTGTTATATTATATCTTGTTGTTTGTATCTTGTTAATTACATTTCTCAGTAGTTAAAGCAGTAAAAGATGTCTTTGACTATACTGTACTATCACAATAGGACACTGTGGTCTCTGTAGTTCATTCACTTTTTATTAAGCAACCACTAAAAAAAGTGGAGGACACAAACACAACACAGCTCTCTTTTAACTCATTTTCACTTCCTGATTGAGCAGAAAAATTCCTGTACCCACATGGTGACATGCATACCTGATACCGGTTACCAAATGACCTTGCATAAATATATTAAATATATTCTAAATAAAAATAAATATATTCTTTTGTCTGTACAATGGGTCCAGTGTGTGCTATGAGCATGAATCCCATCATTATTGGGATAAGATATTAAACAAGAGCCCCTGCAAGAATTTAGAAAAATTCATGAAAAAAACAAACAAACAACAACAACAAAAAAACATCCACGTGCCTAAAGTAATGTTATAAACAACAGTCAATAGATACAATCACTTAACATCCACTCAAAACAAGACAGGATTCACACGTCAAATTGATCATTTCATTCATTTATTGACTAAATTATTAAATAAATACAGACTAGATACATTTTCTTTCAAGTATTGGATGAATAAAACATGTTTGTTATTCTACAGCATATTGTGTGTGATATTTAAATGTGGTTTTAGTAAATATTACTCTTCATAGAGGCATCTCTAAAGACATATCGATATGGATGAAGCCAGCATCATTCAAAATGCAAAAAATACATTCTGGAAACCTTTACCTGAAACTTATATCTATGATATTGTATATAACAAAAATATAAGGAGACGAAAGAAGACAGAAATGAGATAACATTACATCTTATGACTGTAACAAGTTCATAATGTGCTCAAGTCAAAAAGAAACATCATTACTACTATTCTTAAATAGTGAGTTTAACCCTCATGCCAACAATCTTTATGTCAAAGTCCTGAAAATGTCCCGTCAGAGATATCTCATGTTGGAATGAAGCTGTAGGAGACAGCTAAAATCCAGCTGCACATTAGAAAAATAGTCCCAGTTTCTCACACTTTTGTTGCCTCATCAATACTTTGCGGCAAATATGACACACACACAAAACAATGAAAAGAAGAGCACTCCCCTGCAAAAAAAAGCACGGCAAATATGATAATTCACATTTGATATGCCTAAAAACCACATGTCTATGTGAGTTTATCACATGTAAAGAGTGTTTCGCATGTAAGAAATTCACTTTTTTTTTACATGGCTGGGTGTCCTGCAGGTTTGACAGACTGTCCTTAACTATTCCTCCTTGAAGAACTGTCTAACTACCACACCACTTACCTCTGTAATGTTTACTGTATATTCTGGTCCTCAGGCGCCACTGCCCTGCATGTTTTAGATGTTTCCTGCTCCAACACACCTGATTCAAATGAGCGGCTCGTTATCAGGCCACTGCAGAGCTTGATGACGAGCTGATCGTTTGAATCAGGTGTGGTGGATGAGGGAAACATCTAAACATGCAGGGCAGTGGCGCCCGAGGACCGGAATTGAGAAACACCACTTTAGGACAATTCCCAGATGCCAGACCCTGACGTGTGGAACAATCTGGACTTTGCAGGATGTGATGGAAAGTATGGAGCAACAGATATATGGATTAGTTCTCATGTAAAAAAAACAAAGATCACAGCAAATCAAATCAGTGATTAACTACAAATGACACAAACTCAATGGACTTGAAAAACATTAACATACCACAGAACACACGAACACAGACAGAAGCAACCATAAATGTAGTTTGTACAACTGTACCATTCACAAAAAACCTGAGTTTACAAATGTACACAACAGAATGACACTATGAAAAGCCAGAAGCCAAAATTTCTCTCACCTAATTTACAAAAACTGTGGACTCGACCAGGGTGTGTTTTGCCATTAAATTCCTTTACTTTAAAGAAAACCTGATCAAACCCATAACCTCAATTTAGTGAGAATATGTGGCTTTTTTTGTTTTTAATTATCTGAGGTTCCTCTTTAAATTCAATCAAATTAAATCATATGAACAGGCCAAGAAAGTGTGAATTAGAACTAAAGTTCAAGATCTTTTCTTCCCAGAAACAGATGAATACATTCTAATACATTCTTTCACAATATGGTTATTTTCTCTCTTCAACATGAAAGCAGTGCGCTTCAGTAAAACATTTGGTGTCTGCCCAATTTTTGTTTCAAGGTCACTATTTGTGATTCGAGTCACCCATAGTCCCTTTGACTGACAATCAGCTGCAGACTGTGGGTTTTGAATTCCCATCCAGGAATTCTGTTCACATTGAACAAATTTGCAAAGCACAGTTTAAAGCCAATGCCAGCATTCAGTACCAATGCAGGAAATAGTGTGCTGTTTATGTAGCAGGGCAAAAAATAAGGGTGTGTAGGTCAGGGCGGATGGGGTACAGCACATCCAACATTTACACAGAGGACCACAGCTGCCTCGTCAGCGCTTCTTTGTAGATTCATAATCAGGCAGCAACAATCTGCACTCTTTATCCTTGGCACTTGTAGTTGATTACGTAATCATATAGAGCAATTTAAGGTTTACAATAACAAAATTTTAAATCAGGGAAAAGATTTTTCACATTTTAGGATTTGTGACCACTGAGTATATTTTCCAGTTACTATCAATTTACGACTGCACCTGCCTCCTCCCAGCACTTTAGGATCTTTTCAAACTCTCTATGTTTTCAGAAGCAAATATAAAAAATAACTGTGTGTAAATGGAGCCATGTGGCTCAAAGGCTGGCTTAAGTGGCAATGCACAACACTAAGAAGAAGAAGAAGAAAAGAAAAATGACCACATAGAATGAAAATACAGAAAGCTGAAAGTGAATCTTCCTGATGGGTTGCATAGTGTGGGCTGAGTGGAGCTGTCAACCTGTCAGTGTTAACATGTGATTTGTTCAAATATATCTGAACACAAGCCACATAGCCGAATCCTAAAGTACACTGTACAACTGACATTCGCTTGTTCACTGTCACACTGAGTGACAAGCTAACAGCGGCTCCTCAGATTTGCTGTCATGGTAATGTTACTGTATGTACAGTTGCATTTTACAAAGTCAGCAAACAGCCTCATCTTTATCCACTATTTTGACATCTATGGTGTTGAATCCAGTGTCTCTCTGTGCTTTTCTGTTAAAGATGTCTCCTGGACAGACAACCTGGCTCTTCTGTCTCTATGAATGTGCGAGTTGTTGCTGTGGTTAAGTTTTTCAAGCTCCAATAAACCCCATGAACACTTTTTCCCAGCATCACATGGCAGATGGACAAAGTTAGTGATTTGCTGGTGAAGAATGTGGAACATTTAGCAGCTAATGAGCCTGATATGTTTCTCAGCAGTTGGTGGAGACCAAACGGGAGCTAAAAAAAGAGGGAATGATTATTCTTCAAACACAAACACAACTCAGATTCTGATAATGTTGCTGTATGTCTGCTGGATATCTAAACAGGAAGCCTGATTACCCATTAGCTTGAACAACTCTATCAGGTATTTCAATGTTGCATTTTCAACTCACCCAAATGGCCAAAATTTCAGGGAATGGAGCTTTAAGAATGAATGTACTGAAATCTGGATAACAAATACATATATTTGCACCTATTATCTTAATTTTGCACTCATTGTAATTTATTATATAATTGTAAATCATTGTAAATTGTGTAAGAGCTGATGCTGCGTTCCTAAATTTAAAATAAAGTTGTCGCTGTCAAATATAGGACTGGAGGACTTGCTGTCCTGTTTAACAATCATTGTGCTACAACATCATTGTTCCTGGCAGATCTAAATTTTCTGGCATCCAGCAGTGAAGTTGTCACACCCATGTGACATGTTTCTTTCTGTTTCTGACTGGAGCCACTGACAACATTTAGATTTATTTGTAAGTGGCCACCATAACTGCACGTCCTGTTCACATTACTGATCAGCATGTCTAATCAGGTGGAACACTGATGTTGGAACCTCCTACCTGATCACCTACCATATGTGCATCATCTAAGTTGTGAGACAACAAGCTATGATTGGTCAGGATTTCATGTGTGGTCTGTCATGTCTCTCTGCAACAATATGTGACACTATGATCATCAAATGTGACGCAGTGACCACGTCAAAGGGCAAAGATACTGTGCAGTCTGATCCCAGCATAAGAATGGTTTAGGTGACTCTGCGACTATAGTCGAACTATGAATAACCACATTGCTGTCTTACAAGGCTTCAGACAGAAGCAGGACAGCCTTAAAACAATGCAAGGGCTTGTGTTGGTGGTAGCATGTTGCTTCAGGTACGAGTGAAGCGATGAAGTACAATCCAGGAAGTCCAGTTTGAGTAACAATTCCATGAGTTTGAAGGCTTATCAGATGCTAAAAAACTGCACAGCGGTTTAGAATAATATGAGCTCTGGAAAGTTATCAGTGACAATTATTTTCTCTACCATTGAATCTATGAGTATGTGCACTTGCACATATACTGGACAAAGCTGCATTGAATTACGGCAAACACTGAGCCAGGTTCAGCTTTTTCTTCCACGGCCCCCTGCGTCTGGAGCCAAACTGCTTCAGCACAGTAGTCTCATGAAAATGAATCAGGGATCTACTGTTTTTAATGCCTTAGTTTTAAAGTCAGTCTGCAGATTTGTAGCTGTAGTGCTGAGAGTAATGAGTGATAAAAACACCATTAAGCAATTCAAGGTTGTGATATTATGCTGAAGTGCAACCTTTTCCACAAAGCTATCCGCAGTGGTTATCTTCTTTAAATTCAAAAAGAAATGAGTAGCCTCCTTGCATCTGGAGCTTTTGCTCATCTTGAACACAGGATCATGGGATTTTGCTTCGGGATCTTGGACAAAAAATATTTTAGGAACCTATTGCAGCAACTCAGCCTAAGAGCCAAGATTTTGCTTTTGGCCAAACCGCATGAATCCTTCCCTTCTGCTTCATCATCTTGACAGCTCTGGCCTGTGGAAGTGTTGGAGAGGAGTTTGAACAAGCGCTGTACCTGTTGCAGTTTTTGGGCTAAGCACAGTGGGAGAGGCTGAGCTTCAGCAGTCCCTCCATATGCATCTTGTAGAGGAGTTTGAACTCGGCGGGCAGCTGATGGGATTCCTGCCACTTGGTGGTGAACTTGGTGCCCTTCTTGTCGTAGTAGTGGTATGGCAGCTCCTTACCTGTATTAGGGTCCCAGCCAAAGGGCCAGAAACCATACAGGTGGATCTGGTCGCACATGGAGGACGCCAATGTGTACATCAGGATGCCAGTGCTCAGGCGCTTCGGCGACAGCTGTTTGGTTTTCCAGTAACTGTTGAGTATAAGTGAGGACAACGATTATATATTAAGAGAGCCTTACATTTTTCAACATGTGTAGATCCTAAGTCACTCAAAAGGGTAAAATACTTGAATTCAATCATGAATAGACCAAAGTGAAGCTCTTACATGTTTACTCTGCTGCTCAGTCGGCCCTTATGTTAATGATTCAGGATTTAAATGACTTCATTTCATGTTTTTTATCAAGTCATGGTTTTTGTATTTTGTGTTGTTGTGTTGTGAAAAAGCAATTTATTTAAAGGCTTTCACATTCTCAATTGGTTTTTATTAGAGACAGACCTTTATTTCTATTTATCCATGTTTAATATGTATATACTATCATATTTTAGTGAGAAGTATTTATGTTTTCTGACCTGCTTCTGTTTTCATTTGCTGTTGATGTTACTGTCTGTTAATACAAACAATGCCAACATTTCCTCCATGTTTACCTGTTATCTTGATTAATTCAGTGTTCACACACATTACATAACACTATCTGCAACTCCACAGCAGACATGACATGGTCATCTCTCTGCTGCTCAGACTTTCTCCACGACACAGGTCTCAAACTCATTCCACAAAGGGCTGAGTGGCTGAAGGTTTTCTTTCCAACCAAGCAGCAGCACACCAGACTTGATTCATTTCATTAGCTGATCTCAGTCTTCAGACAGCTGATTGGTCAGACTGCATGCTCTTGATTGGTTGGAGGAAAAACCTGCAGCCACACGGCCCTTTGTGGAATGAGTTTGAGATGCCTGCTCTACAATAACAGAAATACTGTTTTCACTCACTAATTGACTCAGATTGCTATTGCTTAGTCATTTTTGATCACTGTTAAGCTATGGTCAGTGAAAGTCAACACTTCCTGTCTACATGTTAAAAGTAAAAGTCTTCCTGCAGCTCAACGACCATAATATGTGCATAACTACTAGGCTCTTAAGCAAATCACCAGTAGGAAATATTCAGTTTCACTGCTACCTTAATAGCAATAGAAAAATTGACAGTAATCAGAATTCATCAGTGAATGAAAATGGGATTTCTGTTAGAGAACAAACACTGAGGGTAGCAGAGTGGTGAGTGTAACATATCACTGTAGCTGCACTGATGAAATTAGTGCTGTAGAAATCTTCATTTTGCCAAATTTACCATGTCAGCTACTAAACTGCAGGTAATTCTGATTTTTGCCAAACAAGAAAAACAATGTAGAATTAGACTCCATTCAAAATGAACTGTTGCTGAAATGATTGACTTGACTGGTGACTGAATTGACAAAACAACAACAACAACAACAACAACAACAACAACAACAACAACAACAACAACAACAACAACAAAAAACACCTAATCTGACCACTACTGGTGCTTTCGTGAGGCAGTCCTGTTGTGGAGCTTCACAGAGGGGTAACTCTCCAACCCAGCCTCAACAAAAGCATTTCCAAGAGTCCTTGAAGTGCTGAAAGCCGTCTGAGCTGCTTAAACGTGGTAATTCTTCCAGAGCAGGTAGTTTTAATGGGATTGGTGAAGATTAGGCTACTGTACGAACAGCTTATTCTTCTGCTACAACACTAAGCACCGGACCTAAATCCCTCTCCACACACACACAGTTTCAGCTCTGTGCCATACCGTTCACTAAATAGCTGTTTCCTTATAATCTGGCTTTGGAGTCTAAATCTCCTCTTTGCCATATAGAGCAAAGCTCAGTACAATACTACCACACCTTGGTTTCCACAAACTACTGGAAATAGGACAGAAATGCACAGGCGACACATTTTGAACACAGACCGGTCCTGCAACGCGTGTCCTGCTTTGGGAGGCAGTGTTGCCCATCCTTACGTATAAAATTTGGATTATTGTCAAATTTGGAATAACATTGGGATATTAATGTGTATGTAAGTGTAGTCCCTGTCTACTGTCTACCCCGACTACTTCCATATAACCTACACAGCACTTCTTTTGTTTTAGATCATTTGTTTTTGTCATTTCTGCTTTTGGCAGCTGGAGAGAGAGAGGAATGGAAGGTTAGAGAGGACGCTACAGGCTGTACTAAATGAGCTACCACGGCACCCCACTGAGCCTTTTTTTTTTTTTTTTTTTTACAAACTTTGAAATCATTTCATGGGATTTGTCAATAATTTAGAAAATGCAATCTGTATCTGGTATCTGGATCATGACAAATGTATGTCAATGCAGGTGTTAATGCATGAGGAATGTACTGCAATCAGAACATAGTTGAAATGTCACCTAACTCTATTTCTCCCTGCCATCTCAAGAAAGCCCAGTGAAAAGCTCTTTTCACAAACAAGACAAGCTCTTTTTTTTAGCAAAGGAACATTACGTAGAACCCATCCAGAGGCAGATCCCAGGTTAATATCAGGTGGAGATGGGGTCTTTGTTGTAATGCATAGCAGTGTTACAGTCACATCTTACTTGTTGATATACTGCATGATGTTTCCAGGCCAGGCCAACTGGACCTTCAGCTGACCTCGATGTTCTACAAAGAAATCGACCAGTGTCCTCGTCACTGTGGCTGATGTGTGGAAGAAAAATGCCGGGATCCAGAGGATGGCGCCGTCCAGCTTCTTCAAACTCAGGAAGAAGTTGTTCCTGTCCTGCACAGTCAGTAAATTGTTGTAGTATTTCTCCAGTATACTTGGATTAAAGGTTGTCATGTTGGTCCGTCGCCCAACGTCCTTCTTAAAGATCTCTGTAGGTGCGAAGTTGCAACGGAAGACATAGTCAAACTTCTCAATCTGAGCACCACAGCGCGAGCCGGTTAGGATGCCGCTGTTGCCAACCACTGCACAGACATTATAGTGCTTGTTGAGGATCGGTGAGGTCTCAGGGAGGAGCGAGCGGAAGTTCTCGCCAATGGAGAAGACGTACTTGTGGCTGGAGTAGTCATAGTGCATCAGCTGTCCAATGCGGACTGAGCCTCGTGTCAGTGTGAAGTTGTGGGGGATGTCAATGTACTGAGAGATCTCTTTTCTGCAAGACAAAAAAGACATTTTTACACTCGTCTGCACATGGAAATCTACAGAGGGGTTGGACACAGTTATAGCTATACCTACTCAGTGAAATGGTGCTGGATAAAATGTAGATTATCCCAGGCAGAGAAAACCATGAATCTTCCAAAATAAAGCAACCCAGCATATGAAAACCATGGGTACACTTGTTGTTAATATGTCCACTCCCTGTAGTTTATGGGATATCAGTGAAAAATAAGAAAACATTTTAGGGGAACCTACACAGAAACACTCGACGGTTTAACATCTGAAAACTTAATAACAGTACCTTCATTTCAATATTACAGATGCTTTTTTAGGTTAGAAACCATTTCCAGCAAATATATTGCAAAGTTAAAGGCACAGTTCACCAAAATTACAAAAATAAAAAGATCAGTGATGACAACAAGCAGAAGATTTTGGACAAGAGCAATGAGGTCATCAGAACCAGACTGCTGAGAAGGATGAGTAGGAACATTAATAGAAGGAGCTGTAGAAGGTGTGCAACCCCATCATCACTGTGGCATACCACCAGCTGAGGAGTGGTATCGAGGAGGTTGACTAAACATTTCATCACTTCAGCTGCTGCTTCTGAGAGATGTTTTCAAAGAACGTATCCCTCTTGTAGCACGAGCTAAAGAGTGCAATTTAAAGAATTCTGTTGAAAAATGGAACATTTTTCTCATTTTCTGCCTCAGCACCAGAGTCCTGATAACAGAAATCTCAGAGACAAATCTCTCTAAACCTGGACTTATAAATCAGAACTACTTGCATGACTAGAAGCAAGAAAATATGTTTTGTTATTGTTTGTAATGCAGCATTGCTCATCAAGGAATTTAAGCTGATTTTACAGCTCTGCTCATTGTGTGGTACAGTCACAACTCTGGATGAGACAGTTGGCACAGTCACAACAAAATGTAACTGTAATAACACTGGATTTAAGGAAAAAAGCCCATGACTGCAAGATCCCTCCTTCATCCCTAGTGTTTCTACTGTTTTCACCTCTCAAGCGAGTCCTGTTTATCTTTCTGTTTGAACTACTCACCAGCCCACCTTCAGTCACTCCACTCATCAACTACACCTGCAGCCTGCAGTATCTAAACGCCGGTCCCTCTCAAGTCTTTGCCAGATTGTTCTGTGCGTCATAGTGGTACTACTTTCCGTCAACTCTCCCAGTTCTCTATAATTCTTGCTGTCCTCCTGCTGTTTTTGAACCTAGCTAACCCTGTTTTACCTGTGCTTCAGGGCCATTATCTCTTGCCTTCCTGGTTTGCCTGCTATGTCCTGACCCTTGTCAGTCTCCAGTGTTCCTTCTGAAGATTTCATCCACTGCCTGTCCTGCTCTGCTGTTTGCCTCTGATTCACAATACACAATCCATCCGACCCCACTAACCTTACAAAAAATTACTCTTGGTTGAACTTCTACATTTTCTCAGAGTCTGAGTTCTACATTTTTCTCTTGAGTAACGACCTAAAACTTAACTATGATGGGTTTAATCCCAGTACTTAAAAGATCTGATGAGCTATGGACACAATAAAACCATTTAATACCAGTCCTGCATTTAAATTCTGTTCTTCAGTCACACAATGTCATCATAATCATATGATTATGATGACAGTGAATCAGATGTAATGTATATGATTCTCAATCTGCATTAATCATGGTTAGTATGCAGATTAATGTTTATGGATAATGGAGGAGCTGACTGCTGACATTGATGCACTTGTTCTCTGGGGTTGTTGCTGCTTTGTTTCTTCACCCTTTGGCCCCTACAAACCCGATTAAACCACATTTTGTAATATTAAAATGCATCATCAAGTAAGCATTTCATTTACTGATGCTTTCACTAAACTGATGATCACTTTATCTGTATGTGGTCAGCTCTCTGGTTGCACGAAAACTATTGCTGCTGCTGCTTCTACAAAAATATAAGCAATTCACCACTGCTCCACACACAAGCACATTGAGCTTTCAGGACCATCAAAAAGGTCCACAAACAGAGAGACTGTGTGGTGTGTGTGTGTGTGTGTGTGTGTGTGTGTGTGTGTGTGTGTGTGTGTGTGTGTGTGTGTGTGTGTGTGTGTGTGTGTGTAACCTACTTGAGCTGTATAAAAGCAGTGCTGTTGTAGCTCCATTTTGAGGAGTTCTGCAGGTCCTCGCTGAGAGCATTGGTCAGGGGAGTGAAAGCTGGATCCAGATACTTCATCGCAAGCTGGGAGCTACACAGACGAGGAGGAGATAGAAACATGGAGGTTAACCCTGCCTTCCTGTGTTAGCTGCTTCATCCACTTACACTTCCAGATGTTTTGAGGAGCATTTTAGCTCTTTTAAAACAAGGTTTGCAGACAAAACATCCCCATTTGCTTGTACTGAAACCCATTAAAGGATAATTTGTCTGGCAGGCTAAGAAACCCAGGCAGTCAGACAGGTTGTAAACAACCCAATTCATAATCTCGCCACATTACTGAAACCACTTTATTTGGAGGTAAAAGCTGTTGCACAACTCTAATTGTGATGGAAAAATGCAGAAAATTACATTTTGCAAAAGAAAACTCTATGCCAAATCAAGAAATTACACACCCTTTGGTGCTCTATGTTCCTGTTGTGCCTTTGGGAAGCAGCAAGATGATATTTGATGATGATATTTTGTTTTTCATGTTTCTTAACAAAAACAAAACGAAAGTGTGTTGAGTTCATTCATTTATTTATTCCATCATATGAAAATGCTTTTCTGGTTTGCAAGAATCAACAGAAATGGAAGACTTAATAGCTAATTGCTTGGTTTTGTTTAAATAGCTTGCACATAAATGTAAACTTGGCGTAGAAAAATCTTATTACTGTAAGTGACATCGTCTGACTGCAAGTGTTTCTTGATGTCTTCAAAAATGTGAGTCCAAGATGTCATAAATCAGAATTGTCCTTTTAGGAGCTTCAGCTGGGCTCTGCAGAAATTGCCCTCAAAGCCAAAGTGCCTCCAAAAGAAGCTGATTGAAATGTGCAAGTGTTTGAGGAGTCATTCAGCAAATATAGAGGGTTTTGTTCCTTTAGGGACGCAGCTGCAGTGAAAAACAGATTCAGTTTCATTTACACTATCAGCTCAGTGTAAACACAGACATTCAACCTCTTTCCAACTCATATATCTAGAATAAAATCAACCCAGTGCATTAATGAGCAGTAAGGCCAAACTGTTGCAGAAATTCTGTCCATCTTAGCAAGTTATTCAGAGTGAATTTGACACTTT
The DNA here is from genome assembly GCF_039877785.1 of Chaetodon trifascialis. NCBI lineage: Eukaryota > Metazoa > Chordata > Actinopteri > Chaetodontiformes > Chaetodontidae > Chaetodon > Chaetodon trifascialis. The sequence continues at coordinate 19,704,367 of NC_092075.1, forward strand.
GTATGTGGACTGAAATATACTCGTCCTTTAAGCAAATTTGCTCTCATGTACTTCTTTTTATAGTTTTATAATGATTCCTCATTGTCAAGAAAATTAAACTGCATGAGAAGTTGATTGACTTCACCTTGCTGGCAAATTTGATTTCATTTTAAAACTGAACACAAGGTCAACATACTTGATAAGATGAACACTTTTTTTTTTTTTTGCGGTGCAAGAAGCCTCTTCAAACAGCAAAACCTGGAGATTATCCATGTACTTATTTCGGCTACTTTGAAAGCTTTTTTTTTTTAATTCCTGATCTTTGCAGGGAAACCTTGACATTTTTAATGTATCTGAGTTTTTCCTGTCCACAGTGCTGTCCCTTTGTAGAATGACTTCATTCAGCCCTATGCATCTGGTACAGAATGAGGACCAGGACATGTTTAACCTAGCTCTGCACAAAAAGGGGAAGCAGAGGAAACTCAACCTAATTCCATTAAAATATATATATAAAAAACCCCCTCCTCTCTCTCACCCTCAACTGGGGTGCTGCTTTGTATGGGCATTAATGGAAGAGACTTTAGTCCATCCAGGGTCAAGGCCACCTAGAACTCTGCAGAGCAAAGTGTGAAATTGGCTTGTTGTCTAAAATAATACAACATAAAATTCAGACAGCTTTGGCATTGCCAGTATGTCTGTCATTTTCTCTCTGGATGGAATTAGGTTGGCAGTCTTTATCTGTTTCAAATCTTATGGTAAGATAGGCTAATCATGTTCTAGATCTCTCTTTGTACCAGACACACAAAGATGAAACCGATCTTCCCATCTGACCCTGAGAAATACAGATAAAGAAGATTTCCCACAATCCTGGAAAGTCGGTTTACACAGAGAACTTGCTTCTTTAACACTTATCTTCTGCCTTATACATCATAATGTCAAGGTTTCAGGTCAAGACTCTGCTATGGCAGACACAACTGGTCAAACAGTATTTGCAAGTAAATCTAAGTTTGGTTCATCTTGAATGAAGAACAAGGATGGTGGAGTTCACTGCATCAAGACAGTTCAGAGAGTGTCAGAGGGTTGATCCCTGGGATTTTGGCGATCCCAACGCCAAAATCTTATGTGATCGTTCAAACATTATTTAACTTACAGTATACTGTCCTGTCCTGCACAGCAAACTCCACCTCTGTGATGATCGGCCAGTCTAAAACAAACCGCAACGAGTATGTGTAAATACTGTTTGACCTGGATCTGATGGCAGTCAGACCTCCAGCAGCTTTATTTTGTAGTTGCAGCGTCCGCCATCTTTGTTAGGCTCAGCCAGCGAGGTGCAGTGCTGAATCAGGATCAGCATGAAATAGCTACTAATTAGAATTTGTTCAGAAGAATACTGTAGAAGTACTGCAGTTGAGACAGGATCTCACTTTGTATTAAGACTTCTTTGCTGCTCATTTGAATAATTCCAGATTTCAGAATCGCGGGCACCTGAATGAGTAATTTGGGAATAGAATTTGAAAAATGTTGTTTTACAATTAGTGTATTTCTCTACATTGCTGATTTCATGCCATTTCAAATCCAACACCACAACATCCAAAAGGCTTCAGGGAACATTCAGGGTCATAGACTCGCTGTTTTGTGTCTTGTTTGTGGCGCAAACAGTTGGATGGCTGCAGGCTTCAGCTCGGCCAAAAATAGCTGAAGCAGAAGCTACTGATGCTTTTCCAAGAAAGACCAAAGTTTCTGCAGCTACAAATGTCTAACAAAGACTCTCGCACTTCAAATGATCAACAGTAACAAAAAACTGTCTGTTTTTTTGCTCAGATAGATAGATAGATAGATAGATAGATAGATAGATAGATAGATAGATAGATAGATAGATAGATAGATAGATAGATAGATAGATAGATAGATAGATAGGGAATAGTAGTTAAAGATCAAACTCCCATAGAAAAATTAAATATATTAATATGAAGGAATAGGAAAGACAGAGCACATCCTTGCGTTTTTAATTGAAATGTCACCACTCTGTATTCACCTCAGGTCAGGTTTGCGAGGCGGCCTCTCGCTGCAGGAGGAATGTGACACAAAAATGAAAAAAATACACTCATTCTTATCTCGATCATCACCATGACTTTAAAAAGACATTTAAGTGACAGAAAGAAATATCTAAATTAGACTCTTGGTAGACCTGGCATTCAGAGGTATAGTGCATTTCAAATACTTACTCTATTATTATTATCATTATTGTAACAATAAAAAGCTCAGGATTGTGATGTAATTTGTGCTGGCAAAATAAGGAGAGAACCATTTCAACAAGTGGGGAACAGTAAAAGAATAACAAGACTGGAAAAGTGAATGCATTTAAAATAAAATGTGAAAGTACACAAATACAACCAGATTTTCAGCCACATCAACTTAATAAAACTTAGTGTTATATCCTAGTAGAGAATTAGTTTCCTCACCACTTGTGGGTCTATGTATAATACAAAAATGAACTGCCACGACAGCATTCATGTTCCCCTCAGGATGAATCAAAGTAACAACAATACAGTGTGGCAGCTTGCAGAGCCAGCACACTCAGGCGTCCTCCATCACGCATAAACATGGCTTCAGTGTGTCCATTAAATTCAATGAAAATCCAATCCTTTCAGTCCAGCAGAAATTTGGGCCTGATGGTGGTGCTGCAGGAAAGGTCAGGGGCTCCCCAAGATCATTTGGAGTATCCTCTTTTCACTGTAATTTGGCCAGTATTTTTTCAGTGGACATCAGAGATCAAAAGATAGATTAACACCCTCGCACCCACTGACTGCACTGCATTCAGAGCAAAGCCAAAGATTTCTCCAAATCACCATGTTCCTGATGATAAACTCTCACTCCACACCAACACAGCAGGAAATATACATCTGTCCACTAGCAGAACGTTTTCTCTTCAAAATGCTGCTCTCCTTCACATCTAACTCACTCTGAACATAACCTTGGCCTGAAATGACGGCGAGCAGAGAGGAAAACGATTACAGGCGGGACGAAAATGAATGCCACTCTCATACTATAAATCAGAGTCAAGGACGGCTTGCTGGCCTGCAGAACCTTCATCAAACGACGCTGTTTTAGCATCACACTCTGGACCTGACCGAACATGTCACACAACAAAGATTTACAGAATGATTTTCCATGGAGTTGTGGTGCAGTGACCCCACTGAAACACGCAAAAAAATATATATCAGACAGCTTTCCTGATATCAACACACATCCTGTTCGGACTGGAATCAAATTAAGCAAAAATGCATTAAACCCAGGAGTAAACACACACACACACACACACACACACACACACACACACACACACACACACACGGCTCTGACCATCTAAACTCGTTGTGGAGGTGCTCAGACACACCCCCTCGTTAACAACAGAATTTTGTTCCTTTGGTTTCTTTCATTAACCTCCTATAAAGTTCCAAGGTTTTCCAAGTTTCTTGAGGTTTTTAATTTCAATCTTAAGATGAATGAATAGATGGTAAAATGTGAGCACGTCATCAACACACAATGTGTGTAGCTTTTGTCACAATTAAAGTCTCATTTTCATAGTGTGCTTGTTTTGCACTTAGTATAGTGCAAACTATGTGATTCACCATTTGGGCTGACAGGACGGGCATGAAACTCTCCTGGAAACAAAAGATTAAAATGAAAATATCTGGGGAAAAGTTCAAAGCAATTACATTTCCAAAGTTGCTTTTCGACAAGAGACATCCTAGCTAACCTGTTTTGCTGCAGCGACAAAGTGTTCAGAATTTGCTCCCATTCTGATTCACGCCTCTGACTGAGCTCTCCTCCATGGCGATGGTGGCTGAGGCTCATGAATATTGTAGTTTTACCATATGATTGTTGCTGGGCGATGAATAACATTGGGGGAAACACCAGCAGCCTCTCCTACTCACTGCCAATTTAACTTCCAACAATACTTTTCATACTTCTTTAGGCTTTATTCTTAATACTTTCTTCAGAGATCTTCTTGCGTCTGTTGAACCACAATACACACTTTTATTCCAATGGTTCACAGCTAGAGTAGATCCTGTTTCCTTTGTGCAATGCACTGTGGGACGGTAATGCATATTGACTTTAAGTACACCATAAATTCTCAAGTATTGCCAAGGGCCTTCATTTACGTCGACAGCAAAGAAAATTAGGTATGTTTTTATATTAGAGACTTATATTAGAGACAAGCTTTTATTATTTATTTCTCTGTTTTAGAAGTATATTTCATGAGATTTCTGGTCTGCTTCTGTTTAAATATGTTGTTGATGGTGTTTGCCATTACTGGTAACTCAACACTTGCTCCATGTTCACCTGTTGTCTTCATAAATTCAGTATAATGTGCTTTGTTTAATGTGTTATGTTTCGCTGTCTGTTACATGTGTGAGCTGCAGCAGTTCAGTGCAACTCATCCTCATACATAAATACCTGAACAGGTCAATTGCCAATAACTCACAATACAACATATCTGAGGGGTCCAAAAATATATTTCTGGTCATTGGAGAGTCCCAGTGACTGGTGTACCGGACCTTTGTCGCCTCGTTGTTAACATTGTGGAACAGTCACAGTTTGCTAAGGGTGAGGCAGCAAAACTTCTCTGTTAGGAAAAGATCATGGTTTGGGTTAAAAGCATTACTGTTATGTACATATGTACTTTTTGTAAGTTAAAATGAGTAAGCGTTCACATTTCGTTCTCACAGGACATGAATAAAGGTCTCCTGCGTGAAAGTCCTTTTTTATTTGACTCAACCATCCACCTCCTCAATGTGCAGATGACCTATACAGCCGTTTTTCTGGTGAGGTTCAGCGAGGTAGCTGTCAGGCGCCAGGTCAGCAGTGTGTGCCACGCAGAATACATCAGTACAACAACACTGTTACACTCACCGTTCTTAATACCAAGAACTCTATTGCTGCTACTGTTGTTAAAAAATGCAAACAATTAGTTGAAACAAATATATTTTTAGTCTTTAGCCCATAGAATCTATAAAAGTGAAAAAAATAACATGATAGTAGATAGGCTTAAGGAGAAACAGAAGAGGTGTGAGTTAATGAGCTGATCTAGTCCACAGCTGTGGGATTAAGTGACAGATGCCCTGTTTTCCTTCAGGCTGATATACAGTCAAATTCAATTAGCAAACACACTCACATGTACGACATTTGGACGAGTTTATTGGGCAAAGCTTATTAAAAACAATTCCATAAAAGAAGCATGAGAGACGTGAGTGATGAGGTACAGTCTGTCTGATTATACTGTATATCTATGATAAAATGTATGAATAAGATCTTTGCTATCTGCCAGAAAATATAAATCTGAACTGGATCTGACATTTTGATCAGATCAGATTTTTGATCAGAGCAGTAACAGTAAGTACTTCATTCTCCAATAAGGAAAGCATCGGAGGCTTATGTGTACTATTTAAGATAGTGTCTGGTAGAGGAAGCTGCTGATGATGTGTGGTTTCTTAGTTTAGCACAGAATCTTACTCTTCCTTTGTAAACTATTCGGTCGTCTTGAATCATCTGTTGCTCTGAAGCGACAGTGTCAAGTAAACTTAGTGGAAAAACAATAAAATTGTAGCAGTGGCTATGATAGTAGATATAAATTGGTTGTAGTAGTATGTAGTTGCAGCAGCAGTAATAATACCAATAGTAGGCTAGTGGTGTTACTGCTAGTACTAGTTGTATAGTAAGAGTAGGAGGAGGAGGAGGAGGAAGAGTAAAAATGCTAGAAGTAATAATAGTGGGAAAAGCAGTGGTAGAGGAAGTAGCCATGGTGGGAAAACAGTAATTACTACTGTACAAATAGGCCTATATGTGGTAATATAGTATTTAATGGCCTGTCCTTTTAGAGTGCTTTTCTAGTCTTACTGACCACTCAAAGTGCTTTTACAACACAAGTCAGCATTCAGCCATTGACATACACACTCACAAACTGATGGCACAGCATCAGGAGTTCAGTATCTTACCCAAGGATACTTTGACATGGAGACTGCAGGTCAAACCACTGGCCTCCTGATAAGTGGATGGCCGCTCCACCTCCTGAGCCACAGCTTTACTGAATCAGTGGCTTAGTTTCTACTTATTAGTGGTGTTACTGCTAAAAGAAGCGCCGTAATAGTAGTAGTGGTCGTAGTGGAATATTTCTAATATTTAAAATGTATAATAAACATGTTTCCACATTAAGGAGGGAGGTGGAGATGTGATGCAATTAGCCTAGCTTAGCTTAAATACTGGAAGCAGGGGGAAACAGCTAGCCTGACTGTCCAAATTTCAAAAACACACAAGCACCTATAAAGCTCATAAATGAACATGTTGTGCCTCATTTAATTCTGACAGAAAGCTGTTGGTTAGAGGGTTACAGAGTAATGTGCTGCAATGATTTCTTCTACAGGGAAGTCAGTGTTCAGTTGCCTGTATATATTTTGTCCCCCTCCACTGAGCAGAGCGTTTAGGCACCTGTAATCACTGGTCCAACATCTCATAACTTGCTCATGGATAACCAAACCTGGTCATTTTATTTCATGTCTGCTAATATGTTGTTTACATGACAACTGAGCTACTGCGGCTAATGCTAGCAGCTGTGTGTTTTCTCCTCACTGTGAGCTCTGTGAGATTTCAGCTCTCTAAATCACTTGGTTTTTAAATACCTGAACTGATTGGTGGATTGTGAGCATCTGAGGCAAAGTGGTTACTGTTTTCAAAATTAATGTCTATGATGTTATGCTACTCACCTCCATACTTGATACACAATATAGCCAAAAGTTTGTGGACACTTGAACATTACAAATGCATGATCGATATCCACATGAATTCAAAACCTCCACTCCTCTGGTTTTTAGGCTTCCACAAATATTTTAACACATGGCTGCAGGGATTTGCTCCTATTCAGCCACAACAGCATTGACAAGGTCTTACACTGATGTTGGGCGATGAGGCCTGACACACAGTCGGTAAACCAGTTCAACCCTGCCTGCATGTCTGTCTCTCTGTCTCTCTCTCTGACTGCATTTCTGTCTGTCTGTCTGTCTGTCTGTCTGTCTGTCTGTCTGTCTGTCTGTCTGTCTGTCTGTCTGTCTGTCTGTCTCACTCACTCTCCCTCTCTTGCTCTTCCTCTCTCACCCAACCGGTGGAGGCAGATGGCCGCCCACCCAGAGTCTGGTTCTGCTCGAGGTTTCTGCCTGTTAAAAGGAAGTTTTTCCTCGCCACTGTCGCCAAGTGCTTGCTCATGGGGGAATTGTTGGTTTCTTTGTAGATAAAAGAGCTTGGTCTGTACCAGCTCTATATGGAAAGTGTCCTGAGACAACTTCTGTTGTGATTTGGCGCTATACAAATTGAATTGAACTGAATTGAATTGAATTGAATTGAATTGAATTGAACTGAACTGAACCCTAAGATGTTGGATTGGCTTGAGGTCAGAGCTAGGAGTGTGGCCAAAGCCCACAGTAAGCGTGGAGGTAGATGGTGGATTGGCAAGTACTGCACACAACTTTTGTGCTGGCACTGGAGCTTGCATCCTGTCAAAATCCACAACTTAATGTCCACTTTTTAAAAATCGCAATTCTTCCCTCACCTTAACCACACCGTAAAGCAGATGCCATTCACAGATAATATCCTTTTGTACATTGAAAAACATTGATATTAACGTGGAGTTTTGCAGAGTGATGTAGTATCAGCAATCAGGGTTACATGAAGTTAGAAGCACACTTTTGTTGACAATATCATTGTACATTGTAGCTTTAGAATTCCTCTTTATTGGAACGATGGGGCATATAGCTTTAACCATGCTCTACCAAAATCACACTAAGCAATGAAAATAGAGGTATCGACATACTTTGGGATTTACAGTGTGTAAATAACTGAAACTGTTTTAATACAATATGGAGACTGAGAAACAGTGATTACAGTGATTAGCCAAGCTATAGAGAATGATAAATACTGCATGAAAGCACAGCAGTACAGTCTGTGAGCTGTCAGGCCTGAGAGAGCAGAGGCCTTCATGACTCTGACCAGCACAACTCCTCCCTGAGATTCTTCAGGAGACATAATGCATCTATTTTTCTGGTTTGATTGCTTTATCCAGCCACAAAGTAAAGGATGGGTGTGCAACTGAGAGAGCTATAAAAATCAATAAGATCACTGATGAAGATTTAAGACTCATTGTGAACGTAAACAATCAAGAAATGCCAGAAGACACAAACTGCATCAACTCTAAGAGACATTCAGCTGGGTTTTCTACCCTGTCAGCATACACCTGAAATAATCTAAAAATAAAACCTATAACTCAGCTAATCTGATGCAAACCAACAGTCAGCCTAGCACAGCACGGCCTGGCCTGGACTCACCGAAACCCTGCGTGGAACATGGAAATCCTGGATCCTCCATTAGGTCCGTATCTGGGGGTGCTGAGCAGGAAGTCCTTCTTGATGGACACGTAGCTGATGAGCGACAGGATGAGCAGCGCCACGCTGAACATGACGAGCCCCAGCGCGCTGGCTATTCGCACCATCCTGCCTCGCTGCGGGCACCAGCCCCCCCGGACCAGAGGCTCACTGACGGGCCAGGACCAGGAGACAGCGAGCACCCAGGCGCAACGCATCCGCGGCAGAGCGAGGGCGTAGACGCGAAAACGACGCGTGCTGCACGCAGATTTCAAATTCTATGTAAGTGGCACGAGCAGATTCGGCGGTGCGGCAGCAGTGACGCATGGGCGGCGAACAGGAACGCAGAAACGCTAAAGGCCTGACAGGCGAACAAGAACGCGCAAACCACGGATTTACGGACGCTTTCAGCAGAGGCCATGAAGGCTACAGAATCCATGTGTGGAGCAGGAGTGACGAGCGGCAGGCCGCGTTTTTGTAGCCGGTTTCATAACCTAAATATGAGGCAAGGAGGTGGCGACGCGTCTGCAGAGGAAAAGGCGTAGGAAGCACGAGCGTGACGCATTGACAGTCCGTGAATCGCAGAGAGGAGAGCAGAGGAGGGAGGAGGGAGTCGTGGAGGGTTTCCTGCAGGCATGCAGAGTTAGATTACAGTCGGTTTCATAACCTCAAGGCGGTGAAATGAAGCGGCAACACGCGACGTCCTGCAGGGAGAATGGTGGCGACCGGCGGATGCTGCTCCCTCTCCTCATCTGCATCCTGGGCGTCTCTCTCCTCCTCTCCGGTAGTCTAATTAATTAAGCCGGAGTGTCGCTGTAAGGGAGACGCGGCTCTTGTATCGCGGTAATCAGATAAACAGCAGCAGCAGCATCCAAGGCGGAGCTCTGCGTCCTGATGGAGGCAGGGAGACGCAGAGAGAGAGGATACCTGCCGCTGAGGCAGACCACAACTCACATCTTAACAAACATACAAAAACACATGTTTCTGCTCAAGTCAGAGCAGAAATCCGTTTCTGTGGAGAGATTATATCCCGTATGTGCATGTATATAGATCCAATATCTGCTTTTGAGCTATAGGGTCTAAGTTTGTTTTGGAAATATTTATGTAGCCTATTTCTATGCTAGGCTTTATGTTGTTTATATATTGTGCCATACGTTTTCATGTATTAAAACTAAATGTATCTGACATGTGATTTTGATATGTTCTTATTTTCTTCATGTTATAGGTGAAAATTAGCCAACTTTATTAAGGCACATCAAGGCCTATGTACAATCTGAAGTACACATATGTAGCTCAAACGAAGCATCATATGTGATTTTCACTTTGTTTTGTAAAACATTTGAAAATGAAATGACATTTTCTTTATAATCTAAAATATTTAATTATTTCACAGATGTGTGAAGGACAAAATGTTTTAGTTTGCTGTGGTATCAAAATCAATAACAGTAGAAGTGTGCAGTCATGCTAAAGGCTCTGTGTGGCTGTACAGTACTTAGCTGTGCTTTGAGCTAAATGCTAACTTCAGCATTCTAATATACTCATAACAATGACATGCTGATGTTTAGCAAGTGCAATGTTACCATGTTGACCAGCTTAGACTGGAGATATACTTGCGATATATTTAACTATGCATTCATGGGGGCATGATGACTGCCACGCGTATCCTGTGTCCATTTGGATTGGGGGTTTTTTGCGCATCCTCAGAAATTAACTACCTACGCATGATGCTAGATACACACAAACTGTAGAGGCAATATGGGTATGGTATGATGCCTGTTGCTAGAAAGTGTGACAGCGAGCTGCTTAAAATAGCATTCAGTTGTCTACATGAATGACAGATAAAAAAAACAAGTATATCTCTGGCCTGTCCAAAACACAGAGGGAGGAGGTAGGGGTCAGTGGATGTATCAACAAAATGTCAAACTTCAACATGGAACAGTGTTAATAAAGCAGTGTTTCACAGTTTGAAGCATTGACCACACTGAGCATCACTGATGGGTGTGGCTGGGTTTGGTTGGATATGGTCAAAAGTGTGCTCTTTTGCATTTTTAACCATACTCAACAGTGATGTCATGATGCACTGACACACCCTGCAGTACACCTGAACGTCACTGCCCCCCCTCCACTATCCATCTTCAAGTGTCCTATCTAATAAAGGCAAAATGGCATTTACATGGCTGTACAGTGGACCAAAGTGGTGGACTGACATTTCCATCCAGAGCCAGCTTGCAGCATGTTTTAAAGGTAAATAATCACATGAACTTTGTTATGTAATCCATACTGGTGGATGAATGGATCCAATGGACATGCCTCTACAGTCAGTGCTGGGCTGCTTTTATCCCAATCACGAAATAAATGGGTTAGTTTCATTTCAGGTAAAGTTACAGGTGGCCAAGCAGTTCCAGCTTATGATGAAAGTAATGGATTCAACACATGGTAAACTTAATGTTCCTTATTAATCATGTTACACAGATACATTCAAATACGTTCACAAAAAAAAAAAAGGCAGACAGAAGCTCTATGGACACATAAAGACAGCAGACAGAAAGACAGGCTGCTGGCACCTCAGCAGTGACCATTCTACTGGCCATAAAGGCTGACAGAACCTACACACACACACACACACACACACACACACACACACACACACACACACACACACACACACACACACACACACACAATCAGTCTCGATCTTCCCAGTCTTAAGACACAGTGTTGCAGTGTCTCCAGTGGATGCCTATAATCATGCTGAGTGACAAATTACACGATTTAATATCTCAAGGCGGCACAGCAATAATCCTTCACTGAAAGTAGATCTATGGTGAAAAGAGTGTTGGTTGTTTTGGTAACTGTGTTGTTGAACAAAGTATGAATATCATATTAAGTCTGTGCCTAAGAGACATTCTTACAGCAGATATTTCTACTGGACTTAGCAGGAAGAGCACTGGTTTTACTAATAACATCAATGATGTACCTTATTACACTTATATGTGTCAGTAAGTGAAGCCTGTGAGCCAGCATGCACAGTATGGCCCCTGCACTGTCAGCACTGAATGGAATGCAGCCATTTTTTCAGTAATGTTAGTAATTAACCTGTGTGTGTGACAACTCCATATCTGTGTCCTAACTGAGTATGCAGTGTGTTCACACTGGAAAAGTGACTCAATTATATTTAAGTATACTCAAAACAGTCCATTTGCAGGCTAAAAAAGGGGAAAATTGTGTTGATTTTTGTGCTGCATTGATGGTTCCAGTTTGATTGATGTCTGGCAACATCATCATTATCATCGCCTGTTGAGGGAAATTCTGTTTGTTTCTTATATACTAGCTAACTAATTTATATATTGAAGACCAAATATCAACATCATGAGATGAGATGAGATGAGATGGGGGATATGGAGCGTCACATGCCGTGTGACTTTTTGAGGACCAATATTTGCTGCAGGTGTTGCAGCACTGCTACCTAGATACTAATCAACAGCAAGAAATAAGGCTTCACGCTAACCAGCACCAGTCTTCTGCTGAGAGAAAATGAATGATTATGAATGTGTCAGATCCAGTTGGCTTTGAATATGTGGATGAGACATCACAGCCGCAGAGGGAGTTAAATGACAGAGACAATGGACATCACCAGTATAATACAGCGCTGCTGTCAGACAAGAAGGCCAGTGGAAAGAGAAACGGCCTATACAATAAATAGCTATCTCAGTGTAGTGCATTATGCCTTACATAACTTCATCTTATTTTGCTGCACTTTACTACAGTTATTTTTTTAGCAGAACTTTGCTTTATCTTGGTACACTTCACGTCACAGATATTTCATCATTAATGCGAGAATAATTATGATAATAATAAATACAGAGCTTGCCTCCAACATTTATTTATCTGGTTACACAAAACCATTTAACAAAAAGTTCCAATTAATATATAATACTGCTTTTGTGAGGGAAGATGCAAGAACAGAGAAAAAGAATTGAGAAATGAAAGAAGAGAAAGTAAGAGGAGAGCATTTGGGGATCAGTTAAATTAAGGAAATAAGGTGAGAGAAGAAAAGCAGACAGACTAGAAGTAAAATGATACTGAGAGGAGAGGGAGGAGATGAGGAGAGATCCAGGATGAAGATATCAGTGGTGTATCAGCTTCCGATAGACAAAACAGGCCATCAGGATTTTCTTCTTCCTCAGAGAGCAGCTGACTCTGTAATGATGCTTCTTCATCCCTCTGACCCCTGAAGAGTCACCAGCTGTCAGTATTTTGCGCTCTTTTGTCAACAGGAAGTGATGTAAAGGCATGGCCTTCTCTGCCTACGTATTACTGCTGTCATATTATAGCATGTGACACTGTAATGAAGGTATTTTTTTTATTTTATCTGCCGAGGTTTTAAAATATCTACCACTAAAATGTCTGCCTCCACCCAATACAGGAGAGATGAAAGGAGTGACATGTCTGTCTACAAAGTGTCCCTGTTATTTTGGATTACCCACAGACCTGGGACACATGGACTATTTGACATATTTGGTATCTTTGGAAATTTGCACTTCACCTCACTACACTGACTGAACTTTAATTCATTTCCCTTCACTTTATTATCCCTTCAAGGGAAATTCTCCCTTACAAACACTACAAAAGTTATGCTTTACATAAATGAATAACTATATTACATTCACTGCATCATAAGAATTTGCATATAACCATAAGAACAGCATGGGGTGCATTTGGTTTTATTGTTGTTTGTATTTTTTTATTTCAAGAGTGAAATCTTAATGGCTTGTTTCATAGTATTTTGCAACCTCCGCCTGTTCCAAAGCATTTCATGAAATGTGTCTTTCCTGCCGTCTTTTTGTTGTGTATCCATAGTCACAGTGCAGCTTCAAAAAGGGAAGGGGGTCTGGTAGCAGCTGCTGATTCAAAATAAGGGCAGTTACACGTGTAAAGTATGTTTGGTGCAGAGTGAGTAGGGTAGAGCTTCACTGCTGCTCCACTTACATAAAATGATTTTTCTCTGATTCGTTCTCTGCTGAGAATCATCAGAATTGTCCAGCAGAACCAGTGGAAGCTGTGCAGCAGCTGTGGGCCTGCTGAGGCGGCAGTGTGCTGCTCATGATCCAAAGCCGCTGACAGGAGGCAGGAGAAGAAGTGAAAAGAGAAGGCTGAAGAGACATAGAGACAAATGAATGGACATTTTAAAACAAGAACCAGCAAAATTCACATTTTTCACTTCATTTATGTTTTTAACCTAATGTTATTAACTGAGATCAATTATCTCTCCTCTAGTTGATTTTTATAGAAATGAATTGAAGCCGTCCATTTTCTGTACCGGTTATCCCTTTTCAGGGATGCGGGGTAGAGGGCGAGAGGCGGGGTACACCCTGAACTGGTCGCCAGTCGATTGCAGGGCAACACATAGAGACAGACAACCATTCACGCTCACACTCACACCTAAGGACAATTTAGAGTCACCAATTAACCTAATGAGCATGTTTTTGGTCTGTGGGAGGAAGCCGGAGTACCCGGAGAGAACCCACGCATGCACGGGAAGAACATGCAAACTTCACACAGAAAGGCCCTGCCCGGGGATCAAACCGGCAACCTTCTTGCTGTGAGGCACGCACACTACCTGCTGATCCACCGTGCCGCACAAATTGAAACCAGTCTTTAAGGCTAGTTCACTTGAGTATTTCCATATTATGCTATGTTATACTTTCCCCCCTCTACATTTCACATGGAAATATTTATATGACAGCTGCAGTTACCAGTTAAAAAGTACGATTTTACATAAAATGTATGATAAGCTTATAAAATACCATATAAATCCCCTTACAAAAAGCATTGTCTAGTTGGTCCTCAGCTGTCCAACAAAAGTGATTTCCCCTCAGAGCATCTCAGACACTCGGACAGTTAAAGTAATAGAGAGATTGAGATTTGTGTAGCAGAACATTCCAGATTTATCTTGTGCCTTTGGAGGGGGTGCAGGTTGGGAAACACTGGACAAACTATTTAACTGTATATGAAGTAGCTCAAACTAGCTCCACCTTGAGCAGCTACAACAGCAAAATGTTTTTATGATCATTCATGAGTCACAGACTTTTACTTGTAATGAAGTATTTTTACGTTGTATTGGTACTTTTACTGCAGTACAGGTTTTGAGTAGCTCTTCGACCACTGTACTATAGTACAGGTCAGGCAAATGATGAATTTGACCAGTCAAAGCCATCAGTCTCTGCCAGCGGGATTCCAGACTGAAAGTCAGTCAGCACCCTGGACAGCTCCACAATCAGCACTCTGAAAAGTGCTTACAACACTTGGCCACTTTTACTGGAAGTGACACTTGAATTGCATTCACACCTGGCACACAACACCTGATCTGTATTTGGATATTCTATCCACATGAGGTGTGAATGCATACAGAGTGCATTGTGATAAGAATACAATTGGATATTGCATTTGGGGGTGGCCGGGTATGGTTTATGATCAGATCTCAGCAGATGTAAATGCAGTCCACACGGTGTGACCACGTTCTTGTGACCAAGTAGTAGCTGTAAGAGAGACGAGAGCACATTTTAATACCAGGTGCAAGGTGCACAGGGATAAGATGTCATCCAGGTAACGTATCCAGATACACATCACAAGTTAATACCAGGTGTAATTGGGGCTAACAGTGCTAATGACAGTACAACTAAAATTCACTGTCAGAATATCAACAAGACAGAATTATCAAAAAACATAAAAAATATTTGTATTTAAAAACATACACTTTTATTGTGAAAGGATGAAGTGTGTAGCCTTCCTTTGTTCTGGCTCAGCTGCAGCAGTCCACTGAGCACTTCAGTAAAACCAAAATGAACTCATGAATCAGGTTGATCAGATTTTCATGTGAACTCTGTGATATGAAACCAGTCAGAGGAGCTCACATCTCATGAAAGAGTCAATTAATAATCAATAGTCATTAGAGCAGAGAGGAGGGTGGACGATCAGAGGTTGCAGCTCCGCCTGGGCTAGGGAAGCGTGAAATTACTAAATTACTGCCTTTTATGTACTGTACACACACACACATGCACACACATACACAAACACACACACAACAACCGGTCATAATGAGATGTGAGTAGGCCGCCTCTGACCAAAAATGAATTTTTACATTTCACATCTGAAAGAAAATCGTATATACATGCATATGATTTTCAGACATTTAATATATGTGAGTTGCACACATTTAGTCTTGGAATGTGAACACGGGAAACACGTCTGATCTGCTGGGTTAAAGTGCCCTGCTCAAGGGCTCAGTGGTGGTAATGAGGGAGGAGAAAGTGCTGCTCTTTCATTTCCTCCATTCAGATTTATACTGCAGGGACGGGATCAAACTGCCAACAATCCAGGATCTCCAACCTCTGGACCACCACCATGTTTCAGCTGTGCATCTGACAACTAGAAAAAATAAAAAACAGCTTTTTAGAAGTTTCTGTATAAAACAAAGTTTAAAAAATTGCACAACAACGTGCCTTCATGTGGAGTGGTTCTTTCCCTCCACAGAATCATGGAAGTCATGGAAGTGAGTGGCTCATATGTGGGATTTGTGGCAATGTGTCAGTTTTAGGTATGAATGAAATGAAACAGATTCCACAGCTCATGTTCCACTTTGGTGGTGCAAATTCCCAATCAGATGCAGCGAATAAGTTCAAATTAATGAGCTCAGAGACATGTCTGTCGCTGGTAGAATAAGTTCAACAAAAAGAACCCCAAGACGTTGAACAATGACACTGAAAAGAGGTTAAACCTCAGTTTTGTAAATTTATTGTTAAAAATGTAATGCCTGCTAATTGATACTGTTTGCAAATGAACACAGTAACTGTTTGATCACATGAACCTGCTTAAGTTAGCTGAATGGCCCTTAAAGCTCTGGAAAAAAATGATTTTTTTAATATCAGGTGTAGTCGATTAATCTGATGTTTCATTATCTGGACTGATTTCATTAGTTAGTAGTTTTTTTTATTTCATGTTTGAGTGTGTATGTCAGGTGTGGTGGGGCTCAGCAGGTACAGAACAGACAGCGGGTGTAAATGAAGGCGCTGAATGTCCAAGGTCACTTTGAAGAATCCAGTTTCCACATTTCATAATTCATCATCCCAACTTCAAGATTGAACCTGTTCCTTTCTGTAGATGAGTTCTGTGTGTGTGTGTGTGTGTGTGTGTGTGTGTGTGTGTGTGTGTGTGTGTAAATGGAGTAGGCTGCAGTGCTTTGTTATGTCCACTGTATCGATGGAGGACAGCAGACAGACTGTACATCACTCATAGCTCAGACAGTGGACAGCAATGGGCTGCGTGTGTGTGCGTGTTTTGGTGTTTGTGTGTTTAGACAGCAGTGAAGGACTGTGGTATAAAGTGTTGGATCAGGTTGTGACTTCAAGAACGTGCAGGTCATGTTTGTTTGTCTTTTTGTTTGTCCGGGCTCAGTGGACACACTCTGGTTGGACAGGCCTCTGAGAGAACCTCCACACTTCAGCTGTGCATACAGAATATCAAACTATGTATACCAAGTCTGACTAAACACTGGACTTAATGTCACAAATCCTTTTCTTTTCAGGCCTCTTGTCTGACTTCTCAACAAAAGAAGAAAAGCATATCACCTGGAAAGTGATGAGCTGAGGTTAGAGCTTTCCAGAGTTTTGTTAATAGTTTTGTCATTCACACCACCTTTACTTTCACCAAGATCTCCTCCTATGAATATCTACACAGCTTCCAGTCTTCCAAGCTTCTTTGAAGAAAAACCATGCAATATTGCCCAGTGAGCTCTAATGACTTGTACATGCCTCTCCCATTCTAGTTAAATTCTACCTTGATCATTAACAGTTACATGGCTTATTTACCTTAGACCGACTTTATCTCCTATTTTGAAGTGGTTCAAAAACAAATCAGACTTCAATGTGTGATTCATTTTGTTACAAGGCTAAAGTATTTGACTACTGTGTCCAAATAATGAATATATACATATATTATAGTTAGAAATCATTCTAAACTCAGGCTGCAAGGTCTTGTTGGAATATATAGATATATAGATATTCAAGATTTTTTTTTCTAATTCAATTTGCTTGTGAATGACTGAGCCTTTCATGATACTCTCACCTGTTACCAATGAACCTGTTTACCTGTGGAATGTTCCAAACAGGTGTTTTTGGAGCTTTCCACATCTTTCCCAGTCTTTAGTTACTCCTTTCTAATTTGTTTGAAACATGTTGCTGCATCAAATTCAGAATAAGCAGATATTTATAAAAATCAATGAAGCTGATGGGGTCAAACATGAAATATATTCATTATATCATATTTTTATATCTTCTTTTTTTCTTTTCTTTTACTGTTCAACTGAGTGTATGTCAAAGGGATTAGCAAATGATCACATTCTGTTTTGTGTTTTACACAGTGTTTTAATTTTTTTGCAATCATGGTTGTATATTTTCACTTCTTCGGCCATAAGATGTGGGTGAATGCTCCTGGAAAAATAAGTAAGTGGAGCTTGAGTCAGACTCCATGAGCAATACCACCAACAAACATGGTAACAGCTGACACAGTTGAAACTAACTGAACATGCGTCTCACACCAGAGACACACGTCAGCTCTCCAGGAAAGTTACAGTTTGATCACAATTGCGTCCTGGATTGGTACATCCAGGCTACTGTACAGAGCCAGCTGCTAAACTCTTTCTCTGCAGGACTCTGGTCTGAGTCCATTGGCTGAACTCTGTCTCTGCAGGACTCTGGTCTGAGTCCATTGGCTGAACTCTGTCTCTGCAGGACTCTGGTCTGAGTCCATTGGCTGAACTCTGTCTCTGCAGGACTCTGGTCTGAGTTTAGTGGTTCTACATGTCCAGGGGCTGAAAGGTCAATTTCTTTCTATTTCAGACCAGAGAAAAGATAAATGGGGGAATTAGGTGAGAGGAGATGGTCTCTGTGCTGCAGAACATGCACTCCCCTCCCTCCTTCTGCCCCTCCCTCAGTCCTCCCTCCATCACTCCGTGCTTCCACTCCCTCTCTGCTAGCCATCCCACATTTTATCTCTCTTTTGTCCCACATCTTTTTCTCATCCTCTCTCCATCCCTCATTCTATGCAGTTCTCCCTCTCCACCCACCTCTCTCTATATTTTTATTTCTCTCACTCTCTTCCCTCCCTCTCTTTCCCTCCTCGTCTCCTCCAATCACGTCTCTCCCTTTTGTCCTTCTATCATTCATCGTTTTCACTTTTTCTGCTCTTTTCCCTTTCACACATTCACAATACCTGGGCAAGAGCAAGGGAGAGAGCAGCTGTTGCCAAGCAACCCAGCTGACCAACGAGGTGTGGAGAAGTGAAGGAGGAGACGAGGGACTGAGAAGGAGGGAGAGAAGGGAGGAAGGAGAGGAGGCAAGGAGGCACAATGATGAGAGCGAGAAAGAGGATGAGAAAGGACGAGGCAGGAGGAGGAGGAAGTAGGTGAGGAGGGAGAAATGAAGGGGGGAGGATAAGGTGGTGGTCACTGCTCACTGATTGCAGGAGTCGGTCCGGCCAATCAATTTCAGCAGGTGCGTGACCAGAGCTGTCCAGAATCAATCTCAAACACACACACACACACACACACACACACACACACACACACACACACACACACACACACACACACACACACACACACAGGGGAAAACTCATTCATTACAGAAGAATTTGGGAAAGTAACAAGGAGAGAAACAGAGATAGTGTGTGTGTAACAAAGAGGAAGAGAAAGCAGCAGAGGAGTAAAGAAGGAGAAATAAAGGAGTTTAGAGTCAAGGCCTCAGATCAATCTGATTGTCTTTAAAATTTTACTACTGTCATCGAGCTGAACACCACAAACTAATTCAGTTTATGTTTAATCAATCACGGTCATTGCAGTAATATACATTCATAATCAGGAAGAGGACAAACAGTAATAGAAAGAACAACATAACATCATTAGCATGCTGTTGCTGTAGAAGCTTGTGTTTAGATGTAGTAGTTGAAAAATGTACTTATTTGAATCATCAATGTCAAGCAAAGAGAGGTAATGCTTTGTTCCAGCTTTACTCTCCATCTGCAGACTGGGCAGAGCAGCAGGTATAGATGCAGAAAAAGTAATGGCAGTAACAGCAGAGTGGAATCAGTAGGACAAGTAGTACACACAGAGAAATAAAGCAGCAAACTGGAACCAAATACAGTTCTTCAAAACGATGCTAAAATTTTAGAGGCTCTGAAGTAGCTTTCTCTGTAAACGTTCATTTAAAGAAGCCACAAAGGTGCTTCAAAGAACCAACAAAATACTTATGCACAGTCATGTTTTGCTAACATCAGCATGCTAACCTGCTGACAATGACAATGCAGCAAGCTGATGTTAAGCAGGTGTAAAGTTTGCAATATTCACCATAGTTTAGGGCATTAGCATTCTAAGCTAATTAGCAGTAAACTGAGGCTGATGGGATAGTCATTAATTTAGCATGTATTTGGTCTTGAAGCAAAAGGCTGGACATAAATGTGACCTGAGGATGGCGCTAGATGAAAAGTCAGGGCATCACCAAAGTCACCAGGATTCCTCCTCTGGGGACCGTGAATGTCTGTGTAAAATTTCACTTAAAAGTCAAATTTCAGCACAAATCCCAGCAATAAGATATCCAACCAATTAATATCCTGTGTACACACAGAGTAAAAGTACTATGCTCAGTATGTGTGGTAATCAAAAATAAGCATGGATGTAAATATGAAAATGTAGAGTATATGTTGAAAAGGCATCAGGTGCATCAGGTGCGCAGACATAATCTAAATTAAGCCCATAAATCTTTATCATATATAATGATGAGAAATGTCACAACTTTTGATAAATGCAGAATAATTTTTTTTTAAAAAAAGGTACACTTCTACCTCTAAATTTAAGCATTCAGGATGTGATCAGTGTGATGAACAGGGCACTTCAGACACTTTCATCAGTATGGGGCTAGGGTTGCTGTGGGTGGATGGTATCTTATGGTTTGGATTGTTTTATGTATTTTGTTTGTGTTCTTTTAATGTTTCATTTCTGTCTGTCTGTACTGTTATGTTTAAAATACATTTTAAAAGATGTTTTTTACAAGAAAAATGGACGCATCATCAGCAAGAGCAGTAGTTACCACAGATGAACTAATTGTGCAAACTTTTTTTTTCATTCATTAAAGAAATGTGCATCTCAGTCCTGTCCTGCGTGTAATCCAACAAGTTTGATTCATATTACTGTTTTTCAAAAAATTCACAGTGGCAGAAAATCCATCATGGTGGACTTGAACGCTTTTTTGCAGAGCACACTGAGCTTAACTTGTGTGTCAAAATTCATGTCAATTGGACTTATGGTGTGAGGGGTGTGGCCTTTCCAAAAATGCATTTTCAGGCCATAATTACAGCGCCACCATCTGGCCAATTGAGCTAGTATTTCTTAGGAGGCATCTGCACATCATTTCCAGTTACTGGACCTGGCTCATTCCATCTCATTACAATTTTAGCTGAAGCAGCATAATAATAATAATGGGACTGTCCCTTTGGGGCTTGAACTTTAATAAATTAAATAAAAAGAACAAGATCCAGTAGAAGTATTAGTGGCAGTAGTTGCAAAGTTGTAGATAAAACTCCTCGCTTCCCTTGTCCTCCTCCTCCTCCCCTTCCTCCCTCTGTCTCTGTCTGCCTCCTTCATTAAACTTGAGGCTCCCAGACATCAGAACTCGCCAGTTTTACTGATCAGTCTGTCTCTAAACACTATTGATCTGTCCTTATATGAGCTACCATTGATCTGATCTTTTAGGATGATCTTACCCCATGAGATGAACACTGTAAAATATGACAAGCCCCACAAATCATTTCACTCCATCTAAACATGTAGTCAGACCACAAGTGACTGTCAGTGATGTGAAAGCAGTGCAAACGTCTGTTACATCTGTCCTCAAAAGCAGCTCTCGTTAAAGTACTACAGCAGCTCAAGGTGCTGAGAGGCCAAATCAGCCAAACTGTCTTTCCCATGCACAAATATAAAACTGTAAAACTGCACAATTATTTCAGTGGTCAAAGAGTTCCTGAAGTAAAAAGTCTTATTCATTGTCTGTTACAGGCTACAATGTTCGGCGACTGGCAGTGTGTATTAATCCAGCACTGAAAACAGTTCCTGCAAAAGTTTCAGTAATGTTTGCTAAAAACTGCAGCTGTTAAACTGAATTACAAATTCAAGTTTAGACAGAGCAGTGAAGTCAGGATGTTTTTAGAGATTGACTAACATGTTGTTGGTTTGGGTCTTTTACAATAACAAGCATATACTGTAGAATGACAGCTTTATGGTATGGTTAAGGTTCAGCAACTCAAATATATAGTTAAGGTCAGGGAAAGATGGGACTGTGAAAGTTACTCCATCATTTGACCAAAGATTAAAAAACAAACAAACAAACAAACAAACAAACAAAAAAACAATAATTATCTTATCAATGTTAAATCTAATGAGGAGTATTTGAGTATTTAAGTATTGATTACTGTGTCTTTATTGAACCAAAGTCACCATCTCCACCTGAGCACTGACTGTGCTTGACTTTTTTTACAGTGTACCAATCTCCCATCTCATCAGGTGGAATAAACAGGTACAGTCTGACGTGCGAGGCAGAGTGACACTGACTTCATTTCAGAAAATGTCATCTGGGATGTTTGATTATGAGATGATGAAAGTGAAAATGAAAGTAAATGTGATTGAGTGACAGAGGAGTGGAAGAGAGGAATAGACAGTGGCAGAGATACAACAAAGGAACCCAGAAGAGATGAAGTAATTCAGTAATTCGCATTTTTAAACCTGCTTCATTTCCATCAGGTATTACCAAGAATCCCACAAGAAATCTCTTCACATTAGAAGACACAATCAATATGAGTTTGACCTGAATACATAAAAAGTTAGTAGTCTAAAAACCTTTTCTGTGCACAGAAATGTTTGTTTTCAGGGTTTAAATGATTTATTTTTGTTACTTAAATGAAACCTGAAGATTGACGTGCCAGTTCTAACACACAGCATTATTTAGCTCACTTGTATTTTGTATAGGCTACTCACTGGAGACAGGTTTCCATAATCTTGGCACTTCAACATCGCATTATGTGTCCAATGTGGTAAAGTTAAGACAATTAAAACATTTCACATCATTTTTAATATCTCATCCAAACCACAAACCAAGACCACAAAGTCATTTCATTGCCTAGAACCATGAAATTAAACTGTGCTTCAGTTGCCATTCTAACAATTGCCAGATTTTGACCTGGGTGGCATTTCATTCAAAATGTATGACTGTTGCAAATTAGAATACTGTAGAATTTAAAGATAGTTTAAGGGGACAAGGTTGACGCCCTCTTCCTCTGTGTCCTCTGAGGCCGAGCCAGCCTGGAGGTTAAACACGGAGACTGTGGACCGTAGGATGAAAGAGAAACAGATATATTAATCATCTTCAGAGGAAATGACCTGTAAAAATGACAATCAATATCTCTCCAAATATTAGCTCACACACCCCATCACTGCTCTGACTCTCAGACTGCATTGTTTAATCATTGACTGTGACTCAGCAGCACATTTTTAGTGGATTTCAGTAAAGAGTGTGTCTGTCTGTTGACACAAAAACACACACCCTCTTGTAGCTGCTTCTTGGTTTCCCATTTTAAGCGGTTTAACCATTGATGTCCAGACCGTTTATAGAACTGCTGCTATCACTTCTCTTTTAGAACAATGGTCAATGGTTGATGTATTGAGTTCCACTGTCAGCTCTGCACTGAGGGTGCAACGCTCTCTGGCGACCATAGATCTTTGGTGCTGCAAATATCTATGCCCATCGAAATGTAAGTAATCAGACACGGTTAGTTTATGTTTGTTTACTGGGGACTGGACTAGTTTTGTCAATAAGCCATCTGATTTTGTGCTTTGGTAATTTTGCTTGGTAGCTTGTTACACGTAGAACCATCTGCTCAGCTATCTATCCAAAAACATAATTATTGTGTTGTATAATGTAGGTATAAGTTAGGATATGTTAATCAATAGCATTGACTTGGCAGGTGTTATTTTATGGTAGGTTACTATTTCAGAAAGCTTGTGCATTCATTTCTCTGTTCTGATGGTGCAGTGATTGCTTGTTGGCCACTTGGCAAGCTTCTCATATTAAGACTAGCCAGCTACATAGTCTGCCAGCCAAACTCGACCCATCAGCTTGTTCGCTTGGTCACCAAGTCAGTTAACTGCTAGTTAGTTAGTTAAAACTTAGTGACAGTTGCTACCCAACTGTCAGCTAGCTAGCTTCGTCACTAAGTTAGTTACCTGTTAAGTTAATGGTGTTTAGGCTGCCAAAATTGGCAAGAAGTAACATTCCTTCTGAAAAAACACATAAGCTTGAACCATTCAAATATCTGTTTTTTCTGATTGTGCCATGGGAGGGAAAACCAGTACTGTGAGAGATATAAAGAGGTATAATCATTCTTTAAAAGATCTAATTTGCTTGGATCAGCTTGACCTTCATTAATTTTCAATCAATGTCAGTGTTTCAGTTTATATTTGGGCTCTTTTCAGTTAATGTAGTTTTATGCTGTTAACACACTTTTCACAATGAAACTCAGTGTTTAAGTACAATCAATAAGACAACATACAGTATATTACAATAAACAATATACATACAGTATCTTTGTTTCATGATACCTGCAGTAAAAATATGGATAAAACTAATGGTTATAAAATGCCACCTGGGTTGTTACATCAAAAATGTGCACTAACATAGCACATAACATACGTTCCTACCCAGCAATGACATTCCCCTCCTCTCCTCCTTTTTCTCCTCTCCTCATTCTTCCTTAACCCCCCCTCCTCCTGATATGTAGTAATATGTAGAGATGATGGCCTATTGATTTCTGCTGGAGGGATGTTTGACAAGCAGGCGGCAGCTGGAACACACTCAGGTTGTAATCTCACTTGTTCTGTAATTAGCAGTTGACTTATTACACTGAGACTCAGTGACACCGCAGAGCTACAGGGGCTGACTGATGCGTTTATCTTTTTTATTTTGAGGCATGTTGGAATACTTCAGATTCTATGCCTTTTCATGCATCCTTTATTTCTATTGTTTTGTAGCAGCTTTGGGAGTACTTCTGTGTATTCAGCATAAATGGTTATGTTTCTTTAATTTCGACTTGGTTTGTTTTTATTTTGTGGCTAATTATTTTAATGTATTTATTTAAGGATTTCAATGGTTAACCATTTGTTGGTTAACTACCAAAATTATTTTTGTGTGTGGGGCTAAGTGCAGTATGAAAGGCATATGAGGTACATAATGAAGCACACCATTTGGAGTGGGGACATTTCTTTCAGAATGGTAACAAAGTCAAATGTAAAATGTATAATCTTGCATTTAGTAGTAATAACAGCACTATGCTCTATCACATTATGAACAAGCACCTGGCTGTGTCATGTCCGAGTTTGACACTTTCACAGCCAAATATGTCACTGCTAGGCAGAGGGAGAAAGTGTGATGGGCACCATCATCAAGTTCATCATCATCAAGTTTGCCAAATGATTCAAGCCGATATGCTGCCAATGAGTGTGGTTGCAGGTGAGGGATTAAAAAAACTTGAGCCCCAAGTATGTTATGCCATCAACAGCGACTGTTACCAAACGTATAGGGGAGGAACGTTATGAGGAGAAGAAGGGTGAGATAAAAGTCAAGCTAGTCAGGGCAGGCAAGTTAGCTCTGACCAACAAATAAAAGCTACTTCACAACTACCTGTTACTTCATCAGTGCTGTCTGTGAGATGCAGCCCAGTGTGTTCCTCAACTCAAAGTCAATTACCGCTTCAGGGATGGCAGCTATTGAAAGCAAATCTAACCAAAACTGACATCCCTAATTTCAACATTAATTAAGTGATCTTTGCATACCCGTATTCAGACAGGTGCACTGGAGAATAAACAACATTTTAGTCAGACTAGTTAACAGTAACTGCAGTTAGTAAGCACTAGCTCATATAGGCACAGCTCTGGGTAGGCCCTAGAATGTAAAGATTACAAAACTAGTGGCTTAAAGAAGTGCCATTAAGGATTTTGTTCAATTGTACTAACTTCAATCTGGACAATTTTGAGTGAGTGAAGCACAAGAGCAGCACACTGAAGATGTCAGAAGGCTGTGATTAGTTGATTGCAATGTTGATCCAGGAACATGGTCTCCTTGGTGAAATCACGTTGTGCAAGCAAATGGAGCCTTCAAGAAAGTTATCAGCAAAGCCCGATGAGCTTACCTTGCAGTATGAAGTTCCACAAAAAGCAGTATGAGAAAGCAGCTACCAAACCTGCTGCTCTTGTTATTTCAATTATTTAAGTTAAGCTTCAAGTGAGGCTTGAATAAATGCAACAAAAACAGTAATGACAATAAATGACTGAATGAGGACCAGTGTATAAGAGATAAAGAGTGGTGACAAACACATATAAGCGACTAAGTGGATGAAACTTTGACACAAACCTGTGAAAAGCACCAATCAGCAGCTGGGAGGTGTGGGAAGCTGAAAGGAAAAATGTCTGCACTAATTAGATATTATACAGTAACTAGGTTAAGGGAAGTTCCATTATTGATCCAACACTTCCTCTTATTAATCAATAGAATCAACTCCCCCATGAGTTCAGCGGGTGGCATGGCTGGTTGAAGGAAAGTTGCTCTGGAAAGGAAGGGAGGAACAGCGTTGGTGCTCCTGTAGGTCTCACTGGAGCTCTCCAGCATCCCCAGCCTCCTCCTGTGAGTTCCCTCCCTTGTGGTGCTCCCGCTGGATTGTGTAGGTCTCCATGTACCTCTCTTGGGCTTAGCAGGCCCTGCCGGCCAGCAGTCCGAACCGTCTTAAACTTTTACTTGCTCTGATTTCTTTGTAAGTTTCTTACGTGTCTAATGCCTCCATGGTTAAAAGCATGTCACCCTCTGCTTCTGAATGATATCGAACACACCTCATATGAATTAACAGGACATCGTACTTAATTATCAGTGAGTGATAGACAGTGTTAATCCAGTTTAAAGATATATAAGATCGCTTTCAGAAGTGTATTTGTTTATAAAAATGTGTGTATATTCAGCATGTGTACATGCACGTAGGGCTGTAAATGAGAAGTGTGTATGTGTATGTGTGTGTGCATGAGCATGCATGTGCGTCCTCTAACTAAATGGACGGGTCTAATCACCTCACAGGGAGGAGCCTCTTCCCCTTCCGCCGCCTCTTAACATTAACGGATATTAACGGCCCCCAACGCTCCTCGGTTTCCTACTGAGAAATGAAATACATCACTAATGGTTTATCACAAACACGGCTAATGCTTTATGCAGACCTCTTACCATTAATAAATGATGACATGTAAGGGGGGAGGGGTGCTGTGAGAGCTGACAAGGCCTAAAGGGGGACAGTTGGATCAGTTTCAGATATTAAACAGAAAAAGGAGTGCTTGATTTGTCTCTTTTTCTGGTGATGAGGTGATTAAATCTGTTTTTACCATCTGTGGGTGTTCAAGAATTCAGGGACTTTTTTTTACAAATTTGTGGGAATGCATGCAATAGTTGTACTTGTGCGACCTCTGATTTGTGGAAACTGAGTTTTGTGTACTAATTGTACAGGAACAAGACACATACGCTGTTCCCTCAATTAAATGTAAATGTAGGCAGAAAGACAGCCGAGCGTTCATTAGCATGAGAAGCTGGTGGTGTTCGTGCTGTCTCTGCTCTGCACAGCTGACTGTTGAGGAACACTTCACAAGACTTTGCTGCAAACACTGACACTTGTTGATGACAGACAGGAAACTCTAGATGTGTCCACAGATGAGAGTGTGTCCATCTGTATGACTACAGCAAATTCACACCTCAGGCCAACATTAGGGGTCAAACAGGGAAGGAACAGCAAAGAAATGAGATTTTTCAGGACATGTGTGTACTATCTGTTTACCTCATGCTTTATATTAAACAATAAGTAATGTTTGGTATCATAATCACTGAAAACCAGGACAGTGGTGAACTCCATAGGTCCTCACACAAGTAAAACTACTGTAGAGTTTTCGTCTCATAAGCCAAAGTCAGAGTGATCTTTGATGCTTCACATGAGGAAAGCATCCATCCATCCATTTTCTATACCGCGTATCCCTTTCGGGGTTGCGGGGGTGCTGGAGCCTATCCCAGCCGTCAACAGGCGAGAGGAGGGGTACACCCTGAACCGGTCGCCAGTCGATCGCAGGGCACAAACACACAACCATTCACACTCACACCTAGGGGCAATTTTACAGTCACCAATTAACCTAATGAGCATGTTTTTGGTCTGTGGGAGGAAGCCGGAGTACTGGGAGAGAACACACGCATGCACGGGAAGAACATCCAACTTCACACAGAAAGGCCCGACCCGGGAATCGAACCAGCAACCTTGTTGCTGTGAGGCACGCGCACTACCTGCTGTGCCACCGTGCAGCATGAGGAAAGCAGAACTCTTGAATACATGGAGAGTCCCACCTTTGAGTTTGAACCACATCTCATCAGCCTCATGAGCAGATACAGTTTATTCATTTGTCAGTGAATTGTCTCCATTATAACGAAACAAACTCCATCCATCTCCATGTGCTCCTGTAAAAGGTTCACCTTTTGTTGTGGCCATGTTGTTTAATCAAACAACAGTTTTAAGCTATTTTATTTGCTATTATTTTTATTTGCTATTGCTATTATTTTCTTTTTCTCAGACACTAACTGCAAAAGCAGCCCATGATGAAAACTGTTTTTAACCCTAATCAGCTCCTATGAAAATTGTCTGTTCACCAGAAGCCTTAAAACTCAGCTTTTACCCTTGTGAATCCTGATTTTCAACCCACACACACACACACACACACACACACACACATACGTTTGACCCTCATGTCCAGTATCCTACATGCTACTCTGTGTCCTCATTAACCCAACTCAGAGGCTGCCATTCATCTCTCTGCTCCCTTCTCATTCCCTGTAATAACATCCTCGCCTCGTCGCCTCGTTTAACTTTTTCAATTAAAAGAGGAGGATCGCTCTATTAACCCTGCGCCTCCTCCTGCCATTTTTCCAACCTAACGTTGTTTTGGAGAGGGCCGCGGGGACGGCCCGGGCAGCCGTATTTCACCCTGAAACCGTTGTGGCTCTTCGTGTGGTGACAGCGAGCAGCAGGCGTGGGGGTGAGTTATGGAGCCAGGATGGAGAGGGCAAATCATAAGTTTGTGTCTCGTCCTGCTGCTGATCTGCAAGGAGGAAGACAGATACAAGAGACCCTACAGGGGTCAGCAACGGTCCCTGTCTCTCTCTCTGTCTTTTCCCCTTGCTTTTACCTGCCTCTACCTGTCTGTCGGATACTGTCCTTTAGATGTGGCAATAGATGCTTGAATATGCCAACTTTTTCTTGCTTCTAACCTCCTGTGTCATCACTCATTTTAAATGTTAATAGAGCTGAACTCACAGCACAGCTGCTGGCATGAATCTGTATTTTTGGTTAATTTGTCTGACAATGTTGTGATTTCATCTGCAGCTCAGCAGCTTTCTAACAGCTCAACACGATATTCATGAGCCAAGATCAAATTTCATACTCGTTCTGTGGTCTTACGAAGACAGCAAAGAGAACAACTATATGATGAATTTGACAGACTTAAAAAGCAGTGGCTGGGTTCACAGAGAGCAGGATGAGACTGAATGGAGGTTTAACAGCTTTCTCTCTCCCCGGCTGTTGTCCTCGCTAACTACAAAACTCATTTTGATTGACAGAGCGAAAGACAGGAAAAAATAGAAATGCATCATTAAATATTCATTTTAAGTCAATTAACAAAAAATACAGGCATCCACGTACATTTACAAATCAATTTCGAGCTTGACGTGAGCTGCTCTGACCAAAATAGACTGAGCGTGTAATGTGTGCACAGCAGGGAAAAAGACTATATGTTGGACTTACTAATGCTGTAAAGATCAGTTAAATGAACTGACTTTGCATTGCCAGGGTGTGAAAAGTGTATGTTTCTATTTGGTAATAATGCAGTTATGTTAGTAATCCATTACTAAATGGCTTTCTCACTTCTAATAAGCTACCAAGCTGCTGTTATGCATGTTTCCCTAAAGGAATGAAATCAACCTGGAAAACCAGTCAAAGGGATTCGTAAAATGTTTTGTAACCCAACGTCTTACAATTGATCTAGGTTTTCCAAAATTATGTATTAATCACTAATGAAGCCACTTTTTAGAATTTATAAAGCCTTTATAAATACATATATCTTATTACTGTCTGTCTCATACTGTGTTTGTCTTATTGTTTCCATCTCCCTGCACCTGTATGTCTTTTACTGTATCTGTTTGTCTGTACCTGCCCGCCTTGTTTGTTTCTGTCTCCACTTCTGTCTGCAGTTCTCACCTGTCAATAGTCCTCTACTTCATTTACCTCTTCCTCTATTGGTCTAGTTTTTTCTCTGCTTG
Organism: Chaetodon trifascialis; assembly: GCF_039877785.1. Taxonomy (NCBI): domain Eukaryota; kingdom Metazoa; phylum Chordata; class Actinopteri; order Chaetodontiformes; family Chaetodontidae; genus Chaetodon; species Chaetodon trifascialis. The sequence continues at coordinate 19,734,239 of NC_092075.1, forward strand.
TCCTCGTCTCTGTCTTTATCTTTCCAAGTATTACCCTACATCAGGGTCAGCCTTCCTGTCTCTGCCTCTGTAACTGATTGTGGGTCAGGCCAGAACAGACGATGTCCAAGATGAGCTGCAGTTATTAAGAATGTCACCACATAATTACCTTTCTGACAGATGACATCACTGTGACATCATCAGCATGTGTCCCACCCTGTCTGATAGTGAAGGTCACCTTTGGACAAACAGTCCATTTCTGCAGCAACACTTTGGGCAGGCTAAAAAAATCATTTTTGGAGTTCATCTCTGACCCTTAACCTGTGCTATCATCTGTAATATTTATCATTAACTTTAACATGTAAGTCACAATTCACATTTAGACTTTATCGCCCCCAAGGAAATTCCTTTCCACGGCACAGTGCACGTCAAACAACACACAGCAATCACAGACAATGACTAACAGCAGAAGTAGAGCAAAAATGTCACCTTGCTTTTGTGATCCACTGTTAACATAAAAATATTCATTACAGCCACATCAACATAAAGCTAAACTTATAACCTTTACTCATAAATTAACTAAGTTAGCTCCACTATGCCAGTGATGCTGCAGACACAACATGTACGGTCAGTCGTCACATCCTCCAAAACATATTGTCCTCTTTGCAAAATAGTCACACATGAATGTAAGTTGAAAGAACTGTACACACAAAGACCCTAACCCTTTTTCCATGATGAAAACAAGACCAAAGGGAAATAAAAAGTAACCTTTGAAAACGAGAACTATGACATTATGACACTGACATTTCTGAAAAGGTAAGATAACGTAACATTAAGTGCTGTGGATGAAACGCTGCAGTCGGCCATCTGCACAAACGATTGCAGTGAGATGCTGATCACTGGGAGCAGACTTGAGAGAAGGAAAAAAAGTGTTGCCACCCTGGCTCAATATGCATTTCTCTTTCAAGAGTCTGTTGTATAACTGCAGAGTGCAGTTTTTACCATCCAGAGATGTAAAAGACACCTGTAATCCTGATCGCTGCACACAAAAAAGATGGCAACAGCCTGACTGTAGCTTCAAAATGCTTAGGAAACTTTAAAGTGCATGGCAATGAGACTTAAATGTCACTGATGAAAGACTAAAAAGTCTACACACACACACACACACACACACACACACACACACACACACACACACACACACACACTGTTTGCCATACAGTCAGTCATGCAATTAGGCCTTGATCCATAGTAGCTCTGCCTGTATAGAGCTCAACGTGTTGTCTATTGATTGGCCTGTGAGTAGAGAACAGACCAGAGGCCATGTTAAAGTAAGTGTGTGTAAAGTGTGTGTGTCGGGGGGGGGGGGGGGGGGGGGAGAGGAGAGCCAGAGTTAGTAAAGGAAAAGAGTGAGAGAGACAGAGAAGGAGAAAGAAACAGATGGAGTGAAGATGCGATGGAGACAGAAAGACAGACAGAAATAGAATCAATCACGTGATTTAGATGGATGAATCTCTGAGTGACACTGCTGCTCGTTCACAGACTCACTGCCACCAAAGCAGTTTCCTGTCTGCTTCTCGTGTATTTCTGTCTGTCTCTGTCGGAACATTTGTCTTTCTGTCTGATTCTGCCTCTCAGTTATATGTGCCTCAGAGTTGTACTCTGTGATGTGATGTTATTCAGATGTGGCTCTGAAGCTTTACCTGCAAGGGGTCAGTGCAGACTGGAGGATGCATAAAGGAAATACTGATGCAGGGACTTCTGCATACAAGATCAGTGTGTGTTGTGAGCTAAGTGATAGCCATCAATGCCAGTCTGTTTCTGTATCACTGAGAGCTTCTCTGAGAGCTTCAAGATGTACCTCTTCCCAACTTCTGTTAATCCTGTTTTCACTGTAAAACTTTGTTGAGTTCAAAGCAATTTGACTCTGGGTTAAAGGTTAATTTTGGTTTATCAAAACTTGACTTTGACTCCTGACAGTCAAAAATAGGTTGTACATCAATGAAAAGAAGTGAGAAAGAAGCACGAGCAGTGGGATGGCCAGAACTGTGTTCAGTACAGGAGGTCAAAGTTGAAGCAGGAAGTCTGTCTGTAAACTGTGCTGGATGTTTACAAGATTGGGTTATAGTTTACAGTTCACCTTCATTTCCTCTTCCAAATCAACCCAACATGTGGGCTTCTTTACAAGCTGTCATGCTCACTGACCCTTTTGACTTCTATTTAACAATGTCACTATGTTTCAAGATCTCAGTAACCTCTGCAAAATTGCAGTTGGTCAGTCATATCTTAGCCGAATAGTGTGTTTGGGGCTCAGTATCCAAAGAGTTTTGCAGAGATTTTTCTTCTCTGCATGAGAAAAATAAGAAGAGCAGATGTGTAAGGAAAGTACTGCCTTTATCTGCTCTTCCATAAACTGCAGAATGTTAGCATGCCTGGCTCACTACCTACAATAGTAACAGAGTAATACTTCCAAAGTCAAGGAGTATATCATTAGCTCACTGGATTTTAATGGATTTTGGTAAGTGTACCTGATGCATGTTTATCGAACTCATTAATTAGTCCTCACCCTCACTTGAGGGTCAAATAAAGGCCATGTGGGTGAATGTTGTGCGTTCATGTTGTATGTGAACACACCATCAGCCGCGTCCTTTCAGGTCCTACAGTCAGTTTTCTGTCCAAGGCTGTGAGCTGGTGGAACAGCTGTACAGCTGTTTGAAGGTGTTTGCACTGTCAATCATGTGGGAGCAGTGTGTTGCATTTATTAGGGTCTGCTCCTTTTGTCCTGTTCAAGGCATTTTCTGTGTGTCTGTGCGTGTGTGTGTGTGTGTGTGTGTGTGTGTGTGTGTGTGTGTGTGTGTGTGTGTGTGTGTGTGTGAGTGAGAGAGAGAGAGAGAGAGAGAGAGAGAGAGAGAGAGAGAGAGCTAATTCCCCATCAGAGAGTCAGAGAGAGAGGGCATGGGAACAGGGCGATTGAATCACTGCAAATAGAGCATGAGGGCTGGCTTCACAACAGGAGGGAGAGGGTAATGCACACACACACACACACACACACACACACACACACACACACACACACACACACACACACACACACACACACACATAACCCTCATACACACATCAAGTGTGGTTGTTTGATTGTCAAAACATTCTTCATGTGTGTTTTCATGAGTACGCAAGCTGACAGACATCTTCCACATGTACATCAACACTGGGGTCATCCTAACTATCCAATTTGACCAAGATGTTGTCCAATCAATCAGGGGACAGTGAACTGTGGGTCACCTCTGGATTTCATTATTTCACTGACAAAAACAGTCTGATCAAAGAAAAGACAGGTGTGTTGTCTTAAAAATCAGCTGACTCCACCTGACATAATGAGCACAGTTTGTCTTATAGTCTCCAAATATGTCCAAAATGGTTTTATTTTCTTTAGAATAATGAAAAATATGTACTTCTGTTCCTGTCTTGAGGTTTGAATTCTGCCGTTTGGTGGAGCAACACAATAGGCAAATGACACATTAGGATCATGATTTTTGTTTTTAACCATCATTCTGAACAAGAGCTTAATGTGTATTGAACTGCAGGTGGTGATGGCAACAGCACTGAATCTGCAGAAGCATTTACAAGTTAACCCCCACCACTGAAACAATTCAATGATTTGAGAACTTGATGGAAGAGCTTTAATACACTCCCAGGAGTTCAGGTCACTCACATTTTCCCGTATCAGAATGCCTTAGAAAATATTAATACAGAGCAGAATTAGATGTTTTAGGGAACAGTTGACCACCACACAGGGTTTGTGTTTTAAAAGTCTGAGCGTGGATTCTGCCCATGTGAAAGCAGGTATTAGAAAGGTTAAAATGGAGGCATCGATGGAGAGAAAAAACAGAAAACAAAACAAAAAAGAAGCCACAATAACAGCATCTCTTGCCTTTAGTGTGTGTGTGTGTGTGTGTGTGTGTGTGTGTGTGTGTGTGTGTGTGTGTGTGTGTGTGTGTGTGTGTGTGTGTGTGTGTGTGTGTGTGTTGGCGCGTGTAGAGATGGGCTGAAAACAACAATGGATCAATAGGTTTACTGTGGCCTCTAGCCAGCGGCTCTAACACTCTGATTCTGTGTGTGTGTGTGTGTGTGTGTGTGTGTGTTTCTCTTTCCTTTGCTCTCATCAATACTTCCATTCGGTCAGCCCGAGGGCCCCGGGCCCCCCCACAGTGATCACATTTATTTTTAGAGAGCCAACAGAGTTTCACTGCAGGGCAGATTACTGTTCCATGTGTTTGTACTGCAGGAGTACTGTATATAATCAGCATACAACTGACTAATGTATTTATACTGCATCCATTTATCTCATGTAGAAGTACACACAGCATTACAGCAGAAAGGAAACAGCACAGGTTTTAGCCTGATAAACAAACAGAATGTGTCGTTTTGTTTCACTTCATCACTGAGCCTGACATAACGCTCATGTTTGCTGTTTAATGTTAGCAAAGTGGGTGTTATTCTGCCTCTGCCCCTGAGTAGTTATACTTCTTGCACTGTATATATACAGTATATATATATATATATATATATATATATATATATATATATATATATATATATATATATATATATATATATATTTTGATGCTAACACTTTTTTTTACTTTTACTTCAGTAACATTCTGAATGCACGACTTTTCCTTGTAGCAGAGTTTCTACACTGTGGTGTTGCTGCTTTTCCTTATGAGCAGACCCGGAGTGGCTAATCGGGAGGACCGGGACAATTCTAAACTAAACTAATATTTAGAAAAATACACTGAATTACAAGGCTTAACATAACAGTGCGCTATTGTAGACTTTAAATGTAAGGTTGTAATTACATGATTTTAATATTAATAGGTCATGATCTAAAGTGGGCCGGTCTGAGGCATGAAACTCCAGGGCTGAAAATGAGTCCCACTCCGGCCCTGCTTAGGAGTAAAAGGTCTGCGTACTTCTTAAACCATAAGTTTACAGTTTGTATGCAGCAATATTTTTCTTGTGTATCTATGGTCATAATTATTCACATCCTAATGTTAAGATACTCACATAAACACACGTTACATTGAAGGACATGCATACACATCAAAATGTTCCCCAAAGCTCCCTTAGTTTTTTTCTCCACTCTGTTAGAGTGCACTTTTTGTTCTTAGTTATCTCTCCACTCCTTTTGAGTGTGTCTTTTGTTCTACAATTTATTGTTAATAAATTGTGTTCTTTTTATGACCTTCGGTCTGCATCTTTGGGTCCAATCTAAAACACAGGGTGAAAACCCTAACAGTCGGCGGTCCTACAATGTGTGTTTCTCTTCTATTCATTGACAGGGGTGGACTGGCCATCTGGCATACCGGGCACTTTCCCGGTGGGCCAGTGTCTAGTGGGGGCCAATCAGCACAGCAGTTTTTTGTTGTTGTTGTTGTTTGTTTTTCCCCCACACTTAATTAGCCATCCAGGATGGGCTGGGCTAGGGTTCCTAACGGGCCTGAAAATTACAACGCAACCTGACCCGGGTCTGACCATGACACCCCCCACCCCACCCCCCCACCCCCCACACACAGTGTAAGACCAATAAAAACACCCTCATTTTTCTTTTTAACTAAAGACAATAATCAAGTGCAAGTGTGGAAACCATGGTAACGGCCAGCTCCGCCCCCACGCCACTGTCCATAAGTGACAGTACTGAACAGACCAGATCGTGGGGAAGTAGGGGGAAAAAATGAGTAAAAGAAGCGGTTGCAGTAAGTGAAAACGATGGAGAGATGGAGATGAAGAGGAGAGACAGAGCTGAGGAGGAGAGAGATGGAGCTGATGGAGGTCCATGTGTGTTTGTATTCGGGGGACCCTCCAAGAATTTTTTGCCCAGGGGCCCCTGCCCTCTTGATCCAGGCCTGCCCACGACAAGCGTTACTTCCACAGTCTCCGATGACAACAGAAGTCTGTAGAAGTGTCTCTGATTCAACAGCAGACAGAAAGGTGATTGACCAATCACTGATCCCCATTGTTTGTCCAAGGAAATCCTTCTTCTTTGTTTTTGTTCTAAATTATTAAACTTGAATATATTTTTATTCTCTTAACTCTCTACACAGAGTTTGGAAGATGAGTTTATTCCATTGTCTGGATCCTCTCTATTCAACATTTTGACAGCCTGCATAAAAGGTTTTTGAAGTTGATGATAGCCGCTTAAAAAGAAAAACAATAATTTATAAAACTAGTAAGAAGTAATTAACTTGACTTTATTATTTGAATCTTTGAAAATGTTAGAACATAATCTATCGACATCTAGCAACTCTTTGAACAGGCTTTAGCTCGGCCCCACTCACCACTGAAGACAGTCCGCAGTACTGGTGGCGGTCCATCATATTCACCAACTCTCATTTAAACTGCTGTCGTAAAACATGCAGCGCTCTCTGTCCTGCTGTCTCTATAGAAATGTCTGTACTAGCCACTCTGAACTTGTCTCAGATGGGGAAGCTGATGATGGTTAGAGTTTATGGGACAACGGAACAGAAATATTAAATACATAAAAATATGACGATTTTTCAAAATATACTATCCTTTTTTTTGTTTGTTTACAGCCAGCAGATTATTCGTTTAGTGCTTGAATGAATATTAATAGCCTCCACTCCACCAGAAAAAAATATCAGAAAGTGTGTGAACTGACAAGACGACAGTGACACTGACTTGACTGAAATTAAGGAAATGCCACACAAGCATTGAAACGTCATGATGGACCACAGCTAGAGAGTTAATGGATCTGATTTTATTCTGCTGCTTTGTCACTGTTGGGTGTAAAATGTTGATGGAAAGCAAGCATTTTCTCTCCTTCCTCGCCTTTACACTCACTTTCTCTCTTATGCTCTTTTGCCCCTCGGTTTTACTCGTTCTCTCTCACACTCTCACACACAGTTTCACCCCAAGTGGCTCAGGATATTACCTCTCAACTGGAGCTTGATTAATTAGTCCTTAATTGGTTGTCATGTCACTGACCAATTGTGTGACAGCTCCCCTGAGGGCCGGGTGAGACAGAGGACACCAGAGAGAGAGAGAGAGAGAGAGAGAGAGAGAGAGAGAGAGAGAGAGAGAGAGAGAGAGAGAGAGTAGGAAAAATGATCTGAAACACCCAATACTTCACCAGTGTGGCTTCCAGATTCTCACACACACACACACACACACACACACACACACACACACACACACACACACACACACACACACACACACATTTATACTCATGTATTTGAGTACAACAAAACAATAGTGTAGCAATACCACAATATTTCTGTTCTCTAAACTAAAAAAAAAATGTTTTTAAAGATCTGTGTCTCTGGCTGAAGCCACAAACCAGCAAATTAGAAGACCAAGTGTGAAAAATGAAGGAATCCTTAAAATAACTCTGTGTTTATAGCCCTCACATGTATTTCTTCCAAAGTGGTGCCATTAGGATATGAAAATGTTGTGTATGTAAAGCCTACAGACAGCATTAAGGCATAATCATTAAATATTAAGTGAGACAGTTTTTCAGTCAGGACAACCTTTGCATCACCATAAGAACAAATAACCAACCTGCTAACAAGTCAGATCAATGCCAAAGGATATATTTAGCACACAAATCGTGATTTGGTGGGTTTCACCGAACATTCACACCAGCCAGTACTCACACAGGCCCACCACACACGCCTGCACCGATCAGTACATTTGAAGCAATTTTTTTATAAACAACGAAGTCATGCAATCACCCAGTTGTGGTCACACATCCACATGTCTGATGCTGCCCTAATGGGACTCCAGCTTCTGTTTGTGTAGCTAATTTTAGCCATTTACTAGGCTACTAGCTACTAGCTACTAAGACGTGTGGAAAACAAATTGAGAAACAGATAATGTTAACAGAAAACACTTTTCTGCTGCTGATTGGCCTTTCATGCTAAAAATCAGTCTGCTGACTGTCAATTTCGATTCATAACATCCTGTAAGATATACAGGCTATAAATAATATGAACACACGAGGTCTGGGAGCAGGCAGGTAGAGCAAATGAAGAGACTGCTCTGTGGTACAGGCAGAGTTTATGAGAGTGATGTCTATTTTTTGTCTTTAATCAGTGTTTTTATGCCTGTAATGAAAATCGCCCTGCAGGGAGACATAAAGCCTATTGAACTGAATTGAATTGTTCTCTGCATCTCTGGCTACCAGGCACAGACAGGCTGTTAATAAAAAGGCTATTTGTCAGTCTGTCAGCGCTCACTCCTCCAATCAATGAAGACTCACCAAGTCTGGAAACGCAACTGTACTAGGACACAACATGGAGGGGTCAACAAGGAGGAGACAACAATGAGAGGTCAAAAAAGAGACAAGGTCATGTCCGCAAAGAGCAGACAACAAGGGCATGTTCATAAAGAGGAGAAAGCAAGGACAGGTTAACAAGGAGGGGACAACAAGGAGAAAGAGGCATCAAGAAGGAGGCAACAAGGAGGAGATGACATGGAAGAGCCAATGTGCAGTCAACTCAACAAAGGAAAAGTGAAGGCAACAAAGTGTGGACAAGGAGGAGAGGAGAGGTGAAGGTGGAGATAACAAGTAAAAGGAGGCAATGAGGGGACAATAAGGAAGGGGCAACAAGGAAGAGACAAATAGGTGGAGGCAACAAGGAAGAGACAAACAGCAACAAGGTGGAAGTGACAAAGAGGGGTTAACATCGAGGGGACAGCAAGGAGGGGTCACCGCAAGAAGGAGACAAAAAGGTGGAGGCACCAAGGAAGAAAAGCCGAGGTGGAGACATCAAGAAAGAGGAGGCAACAAGGAGGGGTCATCAAGGTGGAGACAACAAGCAGGGGCAAAAAAAAGAGGAGACAACAAGATGTAGACAACAAGGATAGGCCAACAGGGAGAAGACAACAAGGAGGACAACAAGAAGACATCAACAAGCCTGATACAAGGATGAGACAACAAGGAGGAGCAGACAGAGAGGTGGAGACAACAAGGAAGGGTCAACAACAACAGGTCAACAAGGAGGAGACATGACAGAGACATCAACAAGGCAGCATCAAAACCACAGTTACAAAGATGTCAGACGTACAGAAGTAGACAACAAGGAGACATCAAGCAGCATGACATGACCAGGAGTCCAACATAAGGGGAGGTCCGAGGTCAGCAACAGTAAGAAAAAACAGGGACAGATCCATTATACTTAAAGCGCTTCATACTTGTTTTATCTTTACCCGCACTTTCCTGTCCTCACCTGTTTCCTCCTTTCCTTTGTCATCTGGACACAGATCTCCATCGTCCCAACACTGAAAAAAGGTCATGAAGTGGTTTGGAGTTCTCTGTCTAGGAATCCTTGTCTGATGAAACACAACAGTACACTGTGTCTACGCACACATTACAGATAAATATTCACACTCAACAACAGTAAGTCGGTTTCGTAAATGGAAATGAATTTGTAAATTGACAGGATTGTTAAGATTCCCCATAAATATTGCAATTTCAGCTGGAAATTAAAAAAATGAAAGAATCAGAGTAACCTTTTAAAATTGCACTGAATTTTTCTATTATTAATTTCTTGGACCGCAGTTCATAAGGCCCTTCACATGTAATAATGGCCTTTTATGTTAAATTTCCTTCCTTCCTTTTGTCATTACTGAACAACAACAATAGGTCACACACTGGAAAAGAAAGACACCAACAGGAAGTACATCAAAAATGAAAAACAAATCCATAATGGTGTCCAGATTATGAGTAAATTCAAACTAATCAAAGTCCCTCCAGATGTCGGGGGACTGACTCACCCTTGTTCTTTAATCTGGTTCCTTCTTGTCATCCATGTCCACAATTTAGCAAGAAAACAAGTTAAACAGCACAAGGAGGCATGGCTACTAGTATGTTTAGGGTGAAGGAAAGATTGTGGTTACAGCAAATAAACTATGGTAAAGGTATTGTCAGCATCAGGCAACTAAACTACTTGGTTAAGGATAGAGAACGCTCACAGGAAGTGTTAACAAAACTGAAAAGGTTAACTGCTGGTTTGTGAGAAGATGTGAACTCCATTCTCCTGCATTACGAAGTCACATGTACTAAATGTCCATCCAATTCACCAACTTATGGAACGATTTGGTCGAGTGATTTTATGTGTTCTCATCCTGTGATCTTTCATTGCATTTGTGTGACCCAAGAATGTCCTTCACAGCTCAGAGTTGTAAGATAACGTGACTGTGGAGAGCCAGTTCTGATAACAAGAGGCAGTGACGTATGTTACATCAGATACACGCCTAAACAACACACATACATACACAGATTGTTTATTACATGTCAAGGATAAGGCCTAAACCGTACTGTTCACAAACACCTGTACCAAAGCATGGTATGTCCACTTCTAGGAAACTGGCCAATTACATTCTGTAACGTATGTCTGTTAATTGTATGGGGTTTGGTCAAACCCAACAAGATAAATGTGAACTTTGGTCTGAAAACTGTGCTCATTATGCCAGAGATCCTGCGAGAGCTCTGTCATTTTGAGACCAGCGCTGCATTGCTTTATATGTGACCTCAATAAATACTTTGACTGTGAACTGAAGATTGCTCCAGACTGTTCTTGGGTTTTCAACAAAAGAAACGGGGCTAACATGTACTTAAAGGGCAGACTACTTCCTACACTTGCACTAAATGACATCCATTGTGTCGAGAAGATTTGTTCAATATGGAGGTAATTTCCAGAATTCTGGGCTGAGGTGTGCTGGATACACGTGTAGCCAAATCCCCTTTTACAGGAACAGTCTGATAATATTCCCTCAGTTTCAAACATTTACACCTGGAAGCTGCCTGGTACGACCACAATCCCACCTGCTGACCATTGAATAGCTCCACTGGAGTGAATGGAGTTAAAGGTCTTGCTCAAGAGCACCTCAATGGTGGTAATGAGGGAGGGACTTTCCCCAGGGTGTGCTGACAGGACAAAAAAACAAACACCTTGATGACTTCAGACCAATAGCAGATATGACATTTGGACACAGGTGAAATACAGAGCTTTCTTCTTGGTGTGTCAAACATGATAAATTGTGGATATAAAAGAGCTGAAACACGAAGATACCCAACCAATTCAAAACATTTATTTTAGGTAAATCAGACTTTATTACTGGAAAAGTCAATAAACATCTATTTATAATAGGGCTGTCAGTTTAACGCGTTAATTAGATCAATTAATTACTTAACGCGCTATAAAAATTAACGCAATTAATCATGAGTGTAGGGCTGGGCGATAAAAACAATAGCGATATGTCTCGCGATAGACGCGTCGTCAATATCAATAAAAAATGCGTTCGATAAAACACTCGATAATTTTTTTTTCTTCGTCGGAAGAAACCTAAAGTTGCGAAGCGAGGTTGGTTGCATGAACAAAGGGACTCGCTCTCAGGTAACCGAGCAACGTAGGGAGTAATCGCTGATCAGTGAGAGAGACACGCTAACACGCCAATCATGTAACAGTATCGAGTTCGGTTGCGCCATGTCGTTGTCACGTGTTTGATGCTCTGCGAGGAGTGAGATGAGAAATAGAAAGTGAGCGCTGCAGCGAGCGAAGAAATCGTCGATAGAACAGGGAAAGTTAGCTCGACAGTATGGAGTTTTTTGGATTTTATAAGTCGGACCGTAGTCAGACCGATGTGGTCTGTAACTTATGCAAGACTGTCGTCTCCACTAAGACCGGTAATACCACAAACTTATTTAACCACCTTAGCCGCGCTCACTCTTTGGAGCGCAGCTGTATTCGCCAACTTCCGCCAACCATAGCCCCACCGCACAAGCAGCTGACCACCATGCAGAGGTATCTGCTTCAGTGCCTGATGACAAATCATCTAAAAGGCACGAAGACGTCACGGAGGCAGGGCATATCATATAGCTAAAGACATGCTTCACTGAGCACTGAGGAGAAGCCAGGTTATAAACATCTCTTACACGTGCTTTAAAAAAAAAAAAAAAAAAAAAAAAACCCACACACTTGCAATAAAAATATAATTGAATAGTTCATGTTTGTTTAGAGTAAGAAGAGTGACTAAAGTTGTTCATATGTCTAGGCTAGTTTTACAATTCAGTCAAGTCCACCTCAGTTTCTGCTATGTTTCCAAAACACTGCACATATCTGAAAACATTTTATTCACCAGAAGGTGAATCAGCTTGTGAACTTTCTGCACTAAACCTGCAGAAAAAAAGTTCCTAGGTTTCTCTCTGCTTACATTTTTACACTTTTTTTTTTTTACATTTATTATTTGTGTTTTCCATGGTTGTGTTGACATTTCCTTTCCTTTCTGCCTTGATAGCTGAGGGGATTATAATCAGAGGAAGGTTCAATTTAAAATAAAAATGTTTAAATTGAATGTATTTTTCTCCCGGTCCTTATTTTAAATAGGTCATAAAAAAAAAATCAATAATTATCGATATGACCAATATAAAACACTTATATCGCAATAGAGTTTTCAGCCATATCGCCCAGCCCTACATGAGTGGCAAGTCAATGTGCAAGCATTTTAAATTTGGCCCTTTGAGTGACCCGTAGGCTGCAGTGGCAGGTCGCATCCTACCTGCGCCACTAGTCAAAAGCAGGGTGACAACAGACATGGATGAACGGCAAGTTTATTTATAAAAAGAACAAAGACGGGACTATTAACAAGAACGCAGTGATTTGTACCTTGTGTAAAAAAGAGTTTTCCTATCACCGTAGCAGCTCCAGCCTGAATTATCATTTCAACGCTAAACACATAGTTGCTGCTAGTGCCGCTAGTGCTACCGTGAGCTCACTCTGCCAACCCACACTTGCTGAGTTAGGAAAACGAATGAGCAAAGCCACGACAGAAAAACTGACAAACTCAATTGCAAAGTGGGTTGCTGCTGATTGCAGGCCGATTTCAATCGTGGAAGACGAGGGCCTAAAAGAGGCGTTTCAGATAGCGTCATCTGACTCTAATTTCCAGCTACCGTCGAGAACTACAGTGATGAAAAGAATTCACCAGCTGTAATGTGAATGTCAGTGAATTGTAATGTCCTAGAATTCAAATTCTTTATTTGGGGACCTTTAGCAGATATGAGATTAAAATGCGATTAATTAGATTAATTAATTACAAATCCTGTAATTAATTAGATTATTTTTTTTAATCGCCTGACAGCACTAATTTATAATAATGATAACTGCAGCTTAGAAAAACATCACCAGACATTGGTTGCACCCTGGACCCCCCACATTGAGAGAATGGGTGGACGTGATCGACGACATATTTCTAATGGAAAAATCACACACTCGCTTAATCTGCAAATGGACAAATTTACTAAGATATGGTCAAAGTGGATATCCTTTGTGGAAAAGAGGCAGTGAAGTAGCATAAGGCTGCTAAAAATTGAAAAAAATTTGAAAAAAGAAAAAGAAAAAAGAGCTGAAACAAGCATGACGGAAAGAAAGCCATTTAAAATAAAAAAAGAGGAAAAAGGCTGAAGTCAAGCATAATCAGAAATATAAATCAGTCCTAACCATGACCCAAAACTCGTGCGTGGGGTGTGCCTATTGTTTTGTTTCCAGTTTACAATCGGATCCTGTAGTTTTTCTTATGTTACTAGCAGTGGCCACAGCTTATAAAGTTCACTAGGTCACAAAGAGCGTTAATCTCGCGATAGAAAAAACGACGCCGTTAAATCGAATTGACGCCATATTTTTGACAGCACTACTAAAAACCCAAACAAATTTCACATTCACACAGAACAAATTTCATATTTGACAAACATACAAATGTGTTTAATGCAACAAAGTTAGACTATTTTGTGAAATGTTGTCTAAAATATCAATCAAACCTCAATGAGATCACATTTTTAAAGACACTGAAAATTAGAGATATCAGAGCTCTGAAATGGAGGGATGGGCAGATGGATGGAGGGGCAGGGAGGAGGGGGAGGTCAGGCGAACAAACTGGGAGAGAGAAATCCCAGGAAGACTTTCTCTCATAATTAATAAATGAAAGATGTTGTTAGTGCATCTGATCAATAGAGTTGTTAGGGAGAAAGAGCGATTGATCTGACAATGGAATGAGGGATGGAGGGATGAGGGGGAGGAGGAGGAGGGCGATATGCTGTTCACTCTTGTGGCTGTTTCGAATTTTCACCCTCATTGAGAACAAAGGAGTCTCCTGAGCCTCATCAGCACTGATAGACACTTAGCACCATTCTGACCTTAATGGGGGGGGGGGGGGGGGGAGAAAAAACACGGAGGAAAAAGAAGGAAAGGGAAAATAGAGAGGGAGTGAGAATGAAGGAGGGGAGAAGAGAAGCAGGAGAGGAGGAGGGAGAGAGGAAAGGGGATAAAATTGGGAGCAAAAGGAGGGATCGTCTCCTCCTTGAACTGCCACCTTATCGTGGTGGAGGAGTTTGAGTACCCGAATGATCCTAGAGGCTATGTTGTCCGGGGCTTAATGCCCCTGGTAGGGTCTCCCAAGGCAAACAGGTTCTAGGTGACGGGTCAGACTAAGAGCAGTTCAAGAAGCCCCTTATGAAAGAAATTAAAGCAAGGAAGCGTACGTCGCCCGGATTGGCGTCACCGGGGCCCCGCCCTGGAGCCAGGCCTGGGGTTGGGGCTCGCAGGCGAGCGCCTGGTGGCCGGGTCTTTGCCCACGGGACCCGGCCGGGCACAGCCCGAAGGAGCGACGTGGGCCCGCCTTCCCGTAGGCCCACCACCCGCAGGAAGGATCAGAAGGGGCCGGTGCTATGTGGAATGGGTAGCAGTCGTGGGCGGGGGCCCCGACGACCCAAATCCTGGACAACGACTCTGGCTATGGGGACATGGAATGTCACCTCACTGTGGGGGAAAGAGCCTGAGCTAGTGCGGGAGGTTGAGCGGTACCGGCTAGAGATAGTCGGGCTCACCTCCACGCACAGTCTGGGCTCGGGAACCCAACTCCTTGAGAGAGGCTGGACTCTCTTCTACTCTGGAGTTGCCCGCGGTGAGAGGCGGCGAGCTGGTGTGGGCTTGCTTATAGCCCCCCAGCTCAGCCGCCATGTGTTGGAGTTCTCCCCGCTGAGCGAGAGGGTCGCTTCCCTGCGCCTTCGGGTTGGGGATAGGTCTCTCACTATTGTTTCGGCCTACGGGCCGAACAGTAGCGTAGAGTACCCGGCCTTCTTGGAGTCCCTGGGAGGGGTACTGGAAAGTGCTCCAACCGGGGACTCCATTGTTCTGCTGGGAGACTTCAATGCTCACGTGGGCAGCGACAGTGACACCTGGAGGGGAGTGATTGGGAGGAACGGCCTCCCCGATCTGAACCCGAGTGGTGTTCTGTTATTGGATTTCTGTGCTAGTCACAGTTTGTCCATAACGAACACCATGTTCGAGCATAAGGGTGTCCATCAGTGCACGTGGCACCAGGACACCCTAGGCCGGAGGTCAATGATCGACTTTGTAGTCGTATCATCTGACCTTCGGCGGTATGTCTTGGACACTCGGGTAAAGAGAGGGGCTGAGCTGTCAACTGATCACCACCTGGTGGTGAGTTGGATTCGCTGGCAGGGGAAGAAGCGGGACAGACTTGGCAGACCCAAACGTACCGTGAGGGTCTGTTGGGAACGTCTGGCGGAACCCGCTGTCAGGGAAGTTTTCAACTCCCACCTCCGGGAGAGCTTCAACCAGATCCCGAGGGAGGTTGGAGACATTGAGTCCGAATGGACCATGTTCTCCACTTCCATTGTTGATGCAGCCGTCCATAGCTGTGGCCGTAAAGTCGGCGGTGCCTGTCGTGGCGGCAACCCCCGAACCCGGTGGTGGACACCGGAAGTAAGGGATGCCGTCAAGCTGAAGAAGGAGTCCTATCGGGCCTGGTTGGCTCATAGGACTCCTGAGGCAGCTGATGGGTACCGGCAGACCAAGCGTGCGGCAGCTCGGGCGGTTGTAGAAGCAAAAACTCGGGTCTGGGAGGAGTTCGGGGAGGCCATGGAGGAGGACTACCGGTTGGCCTCGAGGAAATTCTGGCAAACCGTTCGGCGCCTCAGGAGGGGGAAGCAGCTTTCTGTCAACACTGTTTACAGTGGAGGTGGGGAGCTGTTGACCTCGACTGGGGATATTGTCGGGCGGTGGAAGGAATACTTCGAGGATCTCCTCAATCCCTCTGTCATGTCTTCCGTAGAGGAAGCAGAGACTGGGGACTTGGAGGTCGATTCATTCATCACCGGGGCTGAAGTCACTGAGGCAGTTCGCAAGCTCCTCGGTGGCAAAGCGCCGGGGGTGGATGAGATCCGCCCTGAGTACCTCAAGTCTCTGGATGTTGTAGGACTGTCTTGGTTGACACGCCTCTGCAGCATCGCGTGGCAGACGGGGACAGTGCCTCTGGACTGGCAGACTGGGGTGGTGGTCCCTCTTTTTAAAAAGGGGGACCGGAGGGTGTGTTCCAACTATCGGGGGATCACACTCCTCAGCCTCCCTGGTAAAGTCTATTCCAGGGTACTGGAGAGGAGAATCCGGCCGATAGTCGAACCCCGGATTCAAGAGGAACAATGCGGTTTTCGTCCTGGCCGTGGAACACTGGACCAGCTCTATACCCTCCACAGGGTGCTTGAGGGTTCATGGGAGTTTGCCCAAACAGTCCACATGTGCTTCGTGGACTTGGAGAAGGCATTCGACCGTGTCCCTCGCGTCATTCTGTGGGAGGTGCTCCAGGAGTATGGGGTTGGAGGCCCTCTGTTGAGGGCTGTACAGTCCCTGTACAACCGGAGCAGGAGCTTGGTCCGCATTGCCGGCAGTAAGTCGGACCTGTTCCCAGTGCATGTTGGACTCCGGCAGGGCTGCCCTATGTCACCGGTTCTGTTCATCATTTTTATGGACAGGATTTCTAGGCGCAGCCAGGGGCCGGAGGGGGTTCGGTTCGGGGGCCGGCAGATTTCGTCTCTGCTTTTCGCGGATGATGTTGTCTTGTTGGCTTCCTCGAGCCAGGACCTTCAGCATGCGCTGGGGCGGTTCGCAGCCGAGTGTGAAGCAGCTGGGATGAGAGTTAGCACCTCCAAGTCCGAGGCCATGGTTCTCGACCGGAAAAAGGTGGCTTGCTCCCTTCAGGTTGGAGGAGAGTTCCTGCCTCAAGTGGAGGAGTTTAAGTATCTTGGGATCCTGTTCACGAGTGAGGGAAGGATGGAACGTGAGATTGACAGGCGGATCGGTGCAGCGGCTGCAGTAATGCGGTCGCTGTATCGGTCTGTCGTGGTAAAGAAGGAGCTGAGCCGAAAGGCGAAGCTCTCGATTTACCGGTCAATCTACGTTCCTACCCTCACCTATGGTCATGAACTTTGGGTCATGACCGAAAGAACGAGGTCCCGGATACAAGCGGCTGAAATGAGTTTCCTCCGCAGGGTGGCGGAGCGCTCCCTTAGAGATAGGGTGAGGAGCTCTGTCACCCGGGAGGAGCTCAGAGTAGAGTCGCTGCTCCTCCGCATCGAGAGGAGTCAGCTGAGGTGGCTCGGGCATCTCTATCGGATGCCCCCTGGACGCCTCCCTAGGGAGGTGTTCCAGGCATGTCCCACCGGGAGGAGGCCCCGGGGAAGACCCAGGACACGCTGGGGTGACTACGTCACTCGGCTGGCCTGGGAACGCCTCGGGATCCCCCCGGAAGAGTTGGAGGAAGTGTCCGGGGAGAGGGAAGTCTGGGCGTCCCTGCTCAGACTGCTCCCCCCGCAACCCGGCCCCGGATAAGCGGAAGATAATGGATGGATGGATAGGAGGGATCGTACAAAAGAGGAGCAAGGAGAGGAAGGAGATAAAGGGGATGAGTGTGGGGGAGGAGGCAATGGTGGAGAGGTGTCAAAGAGGGAGCATGGAGAGAAGGGGGGAAATAGGAAAGAAAATGTGAAGGAAGAGAGAAAGAAAAAACAGTTGAGGAGGGAGAAGGGAGAGGGAGGGAGGAGAAAAAAGGAAGGTAAAGAGAGGGGAGAAAATGGGTTGGAGCAAAAGAGGCAGAGGAAGAGGTGAGCAGCATGAAGGGTGGAAGGTAAAGGAGGGAGGGGGAGGGAGGATGGAGAAGAGGAAAGAATGGAGAAGAGAAGAAGGAGCAGAAGAAGAAGAAGGGCCTGATCCATATCACACTGCTTACAGGCCTGAATCCACAGAAATGTCCTCTGGTAGGTTGACAGGTTAACACATGAATAGCATTTCAATGTCAGTGTCAGTGTACTTACAATTTGTTTAGTTTTTTTATGGCAACTTTTTGGATCGTGTTAACTTTAACTGATTGTGCAGCTTGAACAGCAGGGAAAACTAATATGATAGCAGCTGACTGGTGCTATGATCACTGGGGTCTCATTTATAAAACTTGCTTATGCACTAAACGGGGCATAAAAGTTGGGTACGCAACTTCCTACACAAAGGTTGTGATTTATAAAAATAAACTTAGCGTGAGAATGTGCGCACCGGTACGCCAACTTTGATGCTTGCTTACGAGCATTTTGGAGACAGGGGGAACTGGCGGTGCAGATGGTGAGGTGGTGAATTGAAGCCAGACTGATCTCATACATTTAATGTCATCACATATCAGACTTATAGACCCGCGTAATCTTAAACACCCAAGTCTGCAGTGTTATACATGTGTTCCTTTAGTGAGCCGTTAGGCCTACTACTCTATGCACAATGTTCATATATCATATTTCCATCTTCAAATGATACAGAACGGTGGATGGCACTGATTGATTAGTAGTAATTGTGACAAGGTGTGTAACAATCATTCAGTTTGCTGAGTAAGCATATAAATAGTGAGGTGACAGGTGGCTTGTGGAGTTCTGCACAATGTGGCACTGGGGAATGCTGTTCCCCTCCCGCATGGCCTCCCTCCCCCACGCCACGAGGACCCGGATCCACAACCACCTCCCCGACATTAGGAATTTCAGCAGGGAGTAAGGCTCCGTGAAGGTGTCATGCGGTGTTTTAAATAAGACGGCAAGTATGTTTCATTTTTTAACAAGATCTTTAATGGAGCTGGCAATGTCAGACATGTCCTCACACATGTTGCCCATCACTGTGCGTATTTGCTGGAGCTCGTCACGGACTTCATTAATGGCACTGATGGTGTCCCTTTGTGTTTGAAGGGCAGCGTCTGTCAGGATCCGACCACTTCTAGGTGCACCATGCGGTCGGGACGCACTGGTGCTGGGGACAGCCAGGCCTTCAGCCACGGTGCCAGGACACGCCATGCCCCGAATCTCCTCATCACCCACCGCTTCCAACTTCACAATGACTGGGGACACAAAGAAGTCAACTACCTTTTCACAAGTCTTAAAATATTTACTTTAATAAACAGATAAAACTGTACTTTACCAGTCTCCTCTGTGGTCTCTGCCAAATCGGTGTCTCCTTCCTTCTCTGACACTATGCCATACACGCTGGCCGTACCAAGGATCAAGGCTATCTTGGTGTCCAGCGGTGTGGGTTCGGGTGCGCCCTTGCCCCCACCAGTAGCAGATGCGCTTTGACGGTGCCATGCCACTTTCTACTTGGCCTCCACCTTCAAATCCGACCACTTCTTTTTCATTTCTGCCACAGAACGCTCTATGGCACTGGAACTATTCACTGCAGTGACGACGTGCTGCCACTCATTTCTTTTTATTTTATTTGTGACGCCACCACTGTGACCACCAAACAAAATATCTTTTCTGGCCTCCACCTCACTCAAAAGCACCTCGATTTCACCCTCTGTAAAATTTCTTTTTCTTTTTTCTGCCATGATTGTACGTAAAATGCCATTGATCAGCAGGCATATTTATATGCAAAGACATTCATGAGGTACTTTGCATTGACCATTCATGGTAAAATGTGGGTGTGTTGGGGGCGGGATGTGAGGTGAATCCACCTGCATAATCTTCCAGGTGGAGTGTGATTTATAAAGGGAAAATTGCGTGCAGGTGTGAGTACACACGGTTTTATAAATCCGAATATTTTTTGGCATACACCATTTCCAGCTTTTGGGCCTACAAACACTTTTAGTATGGATTCCATGCAATGTTTTATAAATAAGACCCCTGGTCTCTAGGCTTCTTGATTAATTCAACTGTCTGCCTCCTACCATGATGGGACTGGCTCCATCATGCACCCTTTCTTTTCTATATAGCCCTTCTCGGTTTGTGGATTTGGCCACAGCCCAGGCCTACATGGTATAGTATTAACATGCATTATCAGTGAGAGTGAATACAGTATGTGTGACCTGGCCTTATCCTTTGTCATTTACAAATGCATTGCTGTCTCCTGTAATACTATGATCGAAGTCTTCTCATCTGTTCTGGTGTCAGTCTCTAGATATTCTCATAAGAGACACTACGCAAAGCACATTATTCTAGGAAAATGACATGGCTGCAATTGTAAAAGCTAATGAAAAAATCCATGTCATTCAGTAGGGTTATGACACAATACCTGAACAACTAAAGCAACTTTAGGATTAGACTAAAGAACTTGCTTTCTCAAACAGGTATGCCTGGAGAGTTTTCCGGTTCTTCTCAGGGAGTAAAGGCACTTTTGCCAGTGCATGGTACCAAAACAGACCCAGGCTTGACCAGTCTGAAAGGCGATGTTGTGTACTGCTTCCCTTGTAGACAGTTAAGGGGGTGAGGAGAGGGGTGAAAGGAGAAGGGATTAAAGAGTGTGGAGGGGAGATGAAGAAAGAAGGACAACATTGTGGATAGAGTGAAGAGTAGCAGGGGTGGAAGGGTTAGAGGAGGGAGGTGAACATAGAGAGAAGGGAGGAAATGAACAGAGGAAGACCAGAGGAATGAGAGAGTAGAAGAAAGAAGACCAGCAGAAAAGAGGAGATGAAAAAGGGAGAGATAGAGAAGGAGAATGTAAGAAAACAGGGGACAACAGAAGAAGACGAGTGGAGAAATACATGGTGAGAATACACGGAGAGAAAGAAGAAAAAGGAAAATATGGTAAACAAGAGGAAAGATAGAGAGAAAAATATGCAAAAGGTCCACTGACAGCATAATTTGTTTTCTTACAATATCCAATGATTGTAACTAATGCAAGCTTTAATGCTTTTATGGGTCTGCTTGTGCTTGGTTACAAGTTAGGGAAAGTCAATGTGACAGGAGACAGAACCAAATCACCATCTTTCACTAATCCATAAACTAACTACATGTGGGACTCAGGGCACAGGATCCAACCATCCACCCTGACCTCATCCCTATGACCTCACTGCAGGACAAGAAGTCAGCTCTTCCTGGACTGGTTAAAAAATCATGAGTGAAACGTTACTACTTTACCTTCTGTTTGCAGGGAAAAGTTGTCTTTCCTCTGAGCTCTTCCACTGTCTAAAGGTACTCCATCACACTCCATCTCTGGTCCAGTTCAGCTAAAGCGCGTGTGACAGACAAATTCAAGCACGTGTTCAGTGCAGTCTCCAGCCAGCTCTGGTGGACTCGCAGGTCAGTGCTCACCTTTGTTCAGCAGCAACTTGAAACACTGATAAACTGTTTTGGGAAAGGAGACATTATTCTAGCATTTGAGGGGGTATTACAAACTTTGGCTTGCATACAAGATCTCATTGACAGGCTTAAGGCACCTGTATACTGTGTAAATCTGGGCTGTCCCTAATGAGTGTCAACAGTCTTGAGAGAAACCCAGTGAAATTTTGTTGCTTAAAACACTAGAATGATTTTTTTTTTTTTTTTTTTTTTTTTACATGTCTGCTTGCAACAGTTTTTGCAGCAGCCTTGCTGGTGGCATGGTTTTAGGGATGGCAATGTTGGTCAGACTCATGGTCCCCAGAGGATGAATCCTAATTACTTCACCTGACTTTTGTGACTTTAGAGAACCTTTAACTCGTTATCTAGCACCATTGCTAAATAAGAGGGTGAACATGGTAAGCATTATATGTGCTAAACACAGCATAATAGCATTGACATTGTGAAGATGTTAGCATGTTGAAGTGAGCATATAGCTCAAAGCACTGCTGTGCCTAAGTACAGCCAGAGCAGCTAGTATGGCTGCAGACTCTTTGGGCCAGGTTATACAAGAAAAAGGCAGCAGGTGTACAAAGTGGTGTGATAATTATTTAAACATTGGAATATCACACACTTTCAGACAGTCTCTCCAGGAAGGCATTCATAGTCTTGAATGTTGAATTGTTGGTTTTTGAAAAGTTACAGAAACTGTCAAATGTAGCCCCTTCTTTGCCTCATGGCTAGGCTGGGGAAATATTCAATTCGAAGAACATGAGGATGGAGCACATCTCGCTAAAACAGATTTCCTACTGAGCTAAATGCGCTCTCACTTTACTCTGGAAGCAGCACTGTGCATAGGTGTGTGCGTGATGTGCGTGCGTGCGTGCGAAAGGAAGAGAGAGCGAGAGACAGAAAGGAACCTTGCAGTGTGGTTGTGTGTTTGTCCATTAACAGCTAATAGCAGCTCTGTTTCCCCATTATCACTAATGGATGGAACTCTCTGGACACACACACACACACACACACACACACACACACACACACACACACACACACACACACACACACACACAATGTCTGTTGGGACCATTACTTACTCTCTCATTCCCATGCTGTCAAAATTAGCCATGCAACATAAAAACTACAACCCCCCCCCCCCCCCCCCCCCCCCCCCACACACACACACACACACAGCTCTCTAAATGTCTCAGTGGACAGGAAGTGAGGGCGTTAGGGCAAACAAGGAAGTGTTTCCCGCGGCAATCAAAGAGCTTCGTGTCTGGCCCGACTGTGTGTGTGTGTGTGTGTGTGTGTGTGTGTGTGTGTGTGTGTGTGTGTGTGTGTGTGTGTGTGTGTGTGTGTGTGAGTGTGTGTGTGGGTGGGTGGGTGGGTGTTAGTGTGTATGTGATGTAATGATGAGATGCAGTCGGGGGAATCCAAAGAGCCTGTTGACTGTTTTAATTGTGTTCTCACCTCCCTTCCCTCCCTTATCCCTCCACCCATCATCCCTCCTTTCCTCTCTCTTTCTTTTCTTTGCTCTGTTTCTCTTTCCATCTTT
Source organism: Chaetodon trifascialis (assembly GCF_039877785.1). NCBI lineage: Eukaryota > Metazoa > Chordata > Actinopteri > Chaetodontiformes > Chaetodontidae > Chaetodon > Chaetodon trifascialis. The sequence goes on from NC_092075.1 coordinate 19,757,215, forward strand.
CCTTTCCTCCCTCCCTCTCTCATTCATACTCCCTCCTTCCTCACACTCGTCTTTCAAATGGTTATCTCCCTTTTAACACCATTTTTACCTTCCTTCTTCCATCTCTTCTTCTTTCTTTAGCTTAACTTGCCTACCTCATTGCCCCTTTCACTTCGTCCTTCTCTTCTTTCTTCCCTCCATTCTGTTCTCTTTCATCCATTCCTTCTTCCTCCATCCGTCACTTTCTTCCCTTGAGTTCTCTTCCCATCAAAAACCTGCATATTAATCTTTCTCCTTTTTTCTTAATTGTAATTTTAACAGTTCACAGAAGTCACAGTTTTGTTCTATGTGAGATTTTAAATGTGCAGCCAGGGTGGCCAGTGCCACCCCTACAATCTGATTGGCCACCCCAGATGCAACCCCAGAATTTCTGCCATGTCATTGGCTTCCACCTTGCCGCAGGGCGGGCTCTTGGTCACAGAATTTTTTTGTAGCAAGTTTGTCTGGTCTGTTCCGCTTTGTCTTTGACGGAGGGGCTGTTTTGTTATTGATAAAACATAAATGAAACTTCACTCTGTGTAACAACACAAACAAAGTGCACCGGGGGGCGTAGCCCTGGGTGTAACCCTACGTCCCACTGAGAACTGAAAGTTAGACTCAACCCTACTGGACATCTCTTCAGACAGTGAGCAGTGAAGCTTCACTTTGGCAGGCAGGCCCCAGCAGCGTGTATCACTTTTCCAACCCAGTTTAAATGAAACCACGCCCACTTCCAGATGACTGTGTTCCCATGGAAACTGCCCACACATAGGTCACTCCTCCTCTGGAGTCAGAATGGCAAGCGTTCTCCACTGAATTTTCAGATTTGATACTGTTTAGTGAGTGGTGGTGCTGATTCAGCGGATTGTAAGCTGTAGTTTCAGTGGTAAACACATCAACCTCTTTGGCAAACACAGCTGTGTTTCTGGGCTGGGGAAAGAGCAGACAAGCCAGGTGTCTGTGGAACGGCCTAGCAAACCGGCCAGGGAAACCACCATCAGCTGCAGGAGGGGCAGCAGCAGGCCAGGCAGGACGGACTGCTTAATTGATTTGGAATGATAGAGGCAGCCCCAACACAACTTTTCTATGGAACATTACAGTGCAGCAGCATCAGTAGCACTTCAGTTTCTCCAGTCCGCTAATTCAGTCCTTGTATAGTCATATAATGCTTCAGCTAATATTTTTTCTAATTGAAATTTCAAAGCTACCCCAAAGCCATGAAAGACTAGGGCTCCTCTGATCGCCTTGTCTACTTTGTGACATCAGAGCTCACTCTCTGTCTGTTCTGCCTAAGTTCACATCCCTCCTCTCACAGTCTGTAAATTCTGTATGTATTCATGCCCTATTAATGCTACTAACTTAGCGTCTTTCGTGGAGTCCTTGTGCTTTCTCATCTTGCAGATTCCCATGGATTGGGACTAAAAGTTTGTGGGCAGAATTTGCACGTGTGAGCTTTAGTTTTGCATTGCATGCATCAGTATTCACACCTTGTAGTGTTCTTGCAGCTGTGTGCATCAGAACATGAACCCCACACAATGGTTCAGGGCAAATATATAAACTGTCACCACCTTCAACCCTAAACCTTAGCTTACATGTTTAGTACATGTTAAATGCTTGGTATATTCTTATTGGTTTCTTGAACCAATGCTGTCATGAACTGTGGGGGTTTTGTAAGAAGCTTCTTGTCCTGTCACATGGGGGCTGGTAACAAGGAAAGAGGATTCTCAGTAAAGAAAGAAGCGGAGACCTGCAATATGCATCAGGATACAATGATCCTACACATACTGATCGGACATTATGTCAATATGTGTGGGCGCCTCATCAACAAAGTCTAGAAATGTATAGAATGCATGTGGATGAGCAGAAGAGGATGAAGATCACTGATATCAGGCACCTAAAGAAAAACTACAGACGAAAACAAACTGAAGAAGAAACTCTGCTGCAGAAGAATGCTGATCAGCGTGTTAAAGAAGCAGAAAGGCCAGCACCTTGATGGCCCAGCTGATCATGGCATCAACACACCCAGTACGTGATCCAGAGAAGAACTGTGTGGATGGCTTTTTGCTATTTTGTTGCTGTTATTGGTCTTGAGCTTTATTCTGAGTAGCATTAAAAAGCCTTAAAAAATCTTCTTGCCAAAGCCTGCAGACACCGTGCAGCGTGTGTCTGATTTCAGGTCATATGATGGAAGATTATTGTACAATGTAGTTTTTCTGTCTGATATGAGATCAGTTACAGCCTTAACTACATGGCATGTATTAAACACGTTTTTGTTAGAACAAAGACTTTATTGTCAGTCCTTGTCCAAAAACTCTACACTCACATGAAAACACACACACACACACACACACACACACATGTTGTGTTTATATCACTTGTAGGGTCATTACATAGACTTACATTCATTTCCTGGAGCCTTACCCTAGCTTTTATCTAAACCTAACCATAACCACTATTTGCCTATTCCTAACCCTGTACCTAACCTAACCTTACCTAACCCGTAACCTTATCCTCAGGCTGCACCCTAAAATTTAATGATTTACATTAAGGGGACCTGCATTTTGTCCCCATAAGGGAAGTGAGTCCCCACAATGTGACTGTGTAAACAGATTTTTGTCCCCACAACGTGATAAATACCTGGTCACACACAAACACGGAGAGAGTCATCACTTTTATGTAAAGAAAACACAAACATTACTTGCCTAAACCTAACTTCAACCTAAACTAAGTGTACACCTTAAAATTTAGAGAGTTACATTATGGGGACTTGTGTTTTGTCTCCTTAAGGATGAAAAACCCCCACAATGTCACTGTAAACAGATATATTTTCCCACAACAGTAATACACTTACACACACATAAGATGGAAATTTCCTTGGGAAGAATTACACAAGAGAGACCCTCTTCCATGGCATACAAGTGTCTAGACATTTACAGTAACGAAAATGAAATTAAATAAAATACAAAAAATGAAATACTTACCATGGAAACATAATTGAACATAACAAAAATAAAGTATGTCAGGAAACCAACCTCCATTTTCTAGGAACATACCTCCAAAAACCTGTCAAGTGAGTTAAAGTTGGAAGTTTCTTTGGGAAAAATTACACAAGAGAGACCCTCTTCCAAGGCATGCAGGTGTCTTGACATTTAAAGTAAAATAAAATAAAATACAATAAAATGAATTACTTATCATGGAAACATAATTAAACATAACAAACATAAAGTATGTCATGGCACCAACCTCCATTGTGCAAGGACATACCTCCAAAAACCTGTCAAGTGAGTTAAAGTTGGAAGCTTCCTTGTGAAGAATTACCCAAGAGAGACCCTCTTCCAAGGCTTGTTGGTGTCTAGACATTTACAAAAATAAAAATAAAACAAAATGCATCAAAATTAAAGACAACAGAAATAAATTATGTCACGACAGCAACCTCCATTGTGCAAGGATAAACCTCCAAAAACCTGTCAAGTGAGTTAAAGTTGGAAGTTTCCTTGGGAAGAATTATACACGAGAGACCCTCTTCCAAGGCATGCAGGTATCTTGACATTTACAGGAACTAAAATGAAATGAAATAAAAAACAATAAAATGAAATACTTACCATGGAAACATAATTAAACATACAAACATAAAGTATGTCACGGCACCAACCTCCATTGTGCAAGGACATACCTCCAAAAAACTGTCAAGTGACTTAAAGTTGGAAGTTTCCTTGGGAAGAATTACACAAGAGAGACCCTCTTCCAAGGCTTGTTGGTGTCTTGACATTTACAAAAATAAAAATAAAACAAAATGCATCACAATTAAAGACAACAGAAATAAATAATGTCACGACACCAACCTCCATTGTGCAAGGATAAACCTCCAAAAACCTGTCAAGTGAGTTAAATTTGGAAGTTTCCTTCGGAAGAATTACACAAGAGAGACCCTCTTCCAAGGCTTATTGGTGCCTAGACATTTACAAAAAAAAAAAAATTAAACAATCCATCCATCCATTCATCCATTTTCTCCCGCTTATCCGGGGCCGGGTCGCGGGGGGAGCAGTCCGAGCAGGGACGCCCAGACTTCCCTCTCCCTAGACACTTCCCCCAGCTTTTCCGGGGGGATCCCGAGGCGTTCTCAGGCCAGCCGAGTGACATAGTCACCCCAGCATGTCCTGGCACTTCCCCGGGGTCTCCTCCTGGTGGGACATGCCTGGAACACCTCCCTAGGGAGGCGTCCAGGGGGCATCCGATAAAGATGCCCGAGCCACCTCAGCTGACTCCTCTCGATGTGGAGGGGCAGTGACTCTACTCTGAGCTCCGGCCCCTGGCAATGCAGACCAAGCTCCTGCTCCGGTTGTACAGGGACTGTACAGCCCTCAACAGAGGGCCTCCAACCCCATACTCCCGGAGCACCTCCCTTAGAATGACACGAGGGACACGGTCGAATGCCTTCTCCAAGTCCACAAAACACATGTGGACTGTTCGGGCAAACTCCCATGAACCCTCAAACACCCTGTGGAGGGTGTAGAGCTGGTCCAGTGTTCCACGGCCATGACGAAAACTGCATTGTTCCTCCTGAATCCGAGGTTCGACTATTGGCCGGATTCTCCTCTCCAGTACCCTGGAATAGACTTTCCCAGGGAGGCTGAGGAGTGTGATCCCCCGATAGTTGGAACACACCCTCCGGTCCCCCTTTTTAAAAAGAGGGACCACTACCCCAGTTTGCCAGTCCAGAGGCACTGTCCCCATCTGCCACGCGATGCAGAGGCGTGTCAACCAAGACAAGCCTACAACATCCAGACACTTGAGGTTCTCAGGGCGGATCTCATCCACCGAACTACCTCAGTGACTTCAGCCCCGGTGATGGATGAATCGACCTCCCCAGTCTCTGCTTCTTCTACGGAAGACATGACAATGGGATTGAGGAGATCCTCAAAGTATTCCTTCCACCGCCCAACAATATCCCCAGTCGGGGTCAACAGCTCCCCATCTCCACTGTAAACAGTGTTGACAGAAAGCTGCTTCCCCTTCCTGAGGCGCCGAATGGTTTGCCAGAATTAACTCGAGGCCTCCCCGACCTCCTCCCAGGCCCGAGTTTTTGCTTCTACAACCGCCCGAGCTGCTGTGCGCTTGGCCTGCCGGTACCCATCAGCTGCCTCAGGAGTCCTATGAGCCAGCCAGGCCCGAAAGGACTCCTTCTTCAGCTTGACGGCATCCCTTACTTCTGGTGTCCACCACCGGGTTCGGGGGTTGCCGCCACGACAGGCACTGCCGACTTTATGGCCACAGCTACGGGTGGCTGCATCAACAATGGAAGTGGAGAACATGGTCCATTCGGACTAAATGTCTCCAACCTCCCTCGGAATCTGGTTGAAGCTCTCCCGGAGGTGGGAGTTGAAAACCTCCCTGACAGCGGGTTCCACCAGACGTTCCCAACAGACCCCCACGGTAGATTTGGGTCTGCCAAGTCTGTCCCGCTTCCTCCCCTGCCAGCGAATCCGACTCACCACCAGGTGGTGATCAGTTGACAGCTCAGCCCCTCTCTTTACCCGAGTGTCCAAGACATACCGCCGAAGGTCAGATGATAAGACTACAAAGTCGATCATTGACCTCCGGCCTAGGGTGTCCTGGTGCCACGTGCACTGATGGACACCCTTATGCTTGAACATGGTGTTCGTTATGGACAAACTGTGACTAGTACAGAAATCCAATAACAGAACACCACTCGGGTTCAGATCGGGGAGGCCGTTCCTCCCAATCACACCCCTCCAGGTATCACTGTCGCTACCCATGTGAGCATTGAAGTCCCCCAGCAGAACAATGGAGTCCCCGGTTGGAGCACTTTCCAGTACCCCTCCCAGGGACTCCAAGAAGGCCGGGTACTCTGCACTGCTGTTCGGCCCATAGGCCGAAACAACAGTGAGAGACCTATCCCTGACCCGAAGGCGCAGGGAGGCAACCCTCTCGCTCAGCGGGGAGAACTCCAACACATGGTGGCTGAGCTGGGGGGCTATAAGCAAGCCCACACCAGCTCGCCGCCTCTCACCGCGGGCAACTCCAGAGTAGAAGAGAGTCTAGCCTCTCTCAAGGAGTTGGGTGTGACTGTGCGTGGAGGTGTGCCCGACTATCTCTAGCCGGTACCGCTCAATCTCCAGCACTAACTCAGGCTCTTTCCCCCACAGTAAGGTGACATTCCATGTCCCCATAGCCAGTTGCCCAGGGTTTGGGTCATCGGGGCCCCCGCCCACGACTGCCACCCATATCACAAAGCACCAGCCCCTTCTGATCCTTCCTGCGGGTGGTGGGCCTACGGGAAGGCGGGCCCACATCGCTCCTTCGGGCTGTGCCCGGCCGGGTCCCATGGGCAAAGACCCGGCCACCAGTCGCTCGCTAGCGAGCCCCAACCCCAGGCCTGGCTCCAGGGTGGGGCCCCGGTGATGCCAATCCAGGTGACGTACGCTTCCTTGGTTGTTTCTCTTTCATAAGGGGCTTTTGAACCGCTCTTAGTCTGACCCGTCACCTAGAACCTGGTTGCCTTGGGAGGCCCTATCAGGGGCATTAAGCCCCGGACAACATAGCCTCTAGGATCATTCGGGTGCTCAAACTCCTCTACCACGATAAGGTGTCGGTTCGAGGAGGAGAAAAAATAAAAAATAAAAAAATGCAAATAAAACAAAATACAGTAAAATTATAGACAACAGAAATAAAGTATGTCACGACACCAACCTCCATTGTGCAAGGATAAACCTCCAAAAACCTGTCAAGTGAGTTAAAGTTGGAAGTTTCCTTGGGAAGAATTACACAAGAGGGACCCTCTTCCAAGGCATGCAGGTGTCTTGACATTTACAGATGCAGCAGCCTCGAATTTCTCCTCCCAGCCAGAGGCCATCCAGCTCCCAGGCGGCTCCCAGCCGGCTGCCAGCCAGCTACCAGTCCCCCCCCTCCTCTTGGGGGTGTGCCCAGAATCCACTATAAACACGCCTCTTCATTCAATTGCAGGGTGTCACCAAGAGATGGCGTGTCCCTCACAGGAACACATCTCAAGGGCAAAGATTTTTACTCCACTACATTAATCTGCTTTAGTAGGCTTATTTGTAGTTAGGCAGTCACAGTTACTCAACTATTTTACGTTGATTATTTAAATCAACTTAGAAAAATATTTCTCGCACAGTCTTAAAAAAGTCTTAAATGTGTGTTTCCATCAGCCTGTTTTAATGCATATTTTCCATTTGCAAACAGAAAATTCCTAAGTTTTTCTCTTACAATATACTGTATGAATTTTTTTGTGATTGTTGCGATCATAAAAAACAAACTCATGTAAAAAAGTTGTATATAATCACTTCCTATATGATAATAAACATACTTCACATTACAGAAACAGTCGAAAAGATTCAGTTCTCATCTCAATGTTTTGACTTGAGAATGAGAGGCATCAGCTCAAAGTTAAGAAATTATGTGGCAGAGATTTGGCGCAGTTGGTAGAGCGTTCGCCCCATGAATGAAGTTCTCTGCAGCGGCTACGGGTTCGATTCCCGCTTTCAGCCCTTTGCTGCATGTCATCTTCCCTCTCCTGAACCACTTTTATGGCTGCTCCTCGGCTGTCCTATACACTAAAGGCCAAAAAGCCCAAAACATAACTTCGAAAAAAAAAAAAAAGTTACAAAATCATTCCTGAGTCATAAAAGTGATGTAGCTTTACAAAACAGCCTGTGACTCCAAAAATAAACAGGCTCCATCTGTTAACATAGAGTTTGCTCTTGATAATTATCAACAAAAATGATGACCTAATTTTACTTTACATGCGCTGGAACAGAGACAGAGCTGCAGGAGCAGAGCGTGTCATCTGGAGATTCCAGGGCTCGCCTAAGTTTTCCGCACTAGGCACGCGGCTCTCGGCAAAAATAGACCAGGAAGCGGCCAGTAGACAGTCATATTAGTATTGGTTGAATATGCGCTAATTTTTGCGATCGCAAGATTTCCTGGTCGGACTGATAATATACATTTTGATGCATGAGGGAGGTGGGAAAGTTGGCTTATCCATAAATGTAATTAAGTGTAATGGAAACATTTAGTGAAGTCTATAAAGTAGCCAGCGACACAATATTAATATCTGTGGCACAAATTGATTTTTAATTACTGGAGGTACGCGCTCCCCTCAGCCCTCCACCTATTTTACTGGCCATAGCTAGTCTGTGGGAAAGTGGGGGCTGGGAGCCTGTCTGGCTGGCGACCATCCATTGAGTTAGAACAAAGGATATACTGTAATGCAAATAATGACTTTTCAGCCAACAACGCGGCAGGCTCGACACTACACATGCCTGACAGAGTGACAGACAGGAGAACATCATGACGCCCGTGGTGATGATGCGCGATGTATCAGTGAAACTACAGGTTTACTCAGCTCTGAAATGTGCCGGGAGTTAATCGCTTCAAATGCACAAATGCAGTGAAGTTCACAAACCACCAACAGTTTGTAGAATAGGATGGACTGTCTATCAGTGGCCATTAGAGCAGCTCTCTAATAATTAAAATAGATGTCACACTGTGCGGAAGAGCTTAATAAGTTAACAAGAGATTTGGCCTTGACAACTGAAATGTAAACTTTTGTGATGCAAAACTGTGTTTGCTTCTGATGTCTAAGTGTGAAGCGTTTTAAATCATGTGCATCTTCTTTGGACTCAGAAGCACATCAAGAATGCATTTTTTACTCCGAAAATTATGAAGAATCAACAAAATATCACAGCCAAGAGAAGGATCACAAACTTTTCAATGTCTAATGTCAATTTAGTCGCCTTTATATTTATTTATTTATTTACGTGCATAACGTGCTGTCTGCCACCAGCTTTGTGTGGAAATACTTCAAAATATGAAACAATGAAACAATTGGATTTATACTTTACCCAAAATCATGGTGAAATATTGCATGCCACGGATTAGATAGATACAGAAATCATCATCTGAGAAATACTCATGATACTGATTTCACTGTTTATTGGCCGTTTTCATGTGTGTGTGTTAACTGATTGGCCAATAAAAACAAGTAGATTGGCCCATCTACATCGGCCCATTGGCCCTTTATGCCCCACAACATTGTTTTTTTCATTGGTCTGATTGGCCCATTAGAATTATTCATGATTGAATGTAGGTGTCCGTGCGGGGGATGAGGTTCGCTGGCTGCGGAGGGAGAGTTGATGTTGTAGTAAGAACCTGTCTGCCTGGTCTAACATGATGAAGTCATGTTGAACATTTCCGTTTCCCAAAAAAACATTTATTTGAGGTGCAGCGGCACAATATTAATATCAAACACGCGTGCACAACGCCTGACGTAAAAAATGCATTCTTGGTGCGCTTCTGAGTACTATGTTTTCCCGCGACTATAACTTTTTTCAATAGTTACTGTTTATATTCATTGCGTGAACAGTCTGAAAAAAGAGACAGACACAGAGAGGAGGACACAGACAGTCACACAGACAGAGTGATGAAAAAGATCAGTGATAATTAACTACAGTATATTAAGCCTATGATGTTGAACATCGCAGTGCGCAGTGCGAGCCGTCTGCTGCGCTCCGCAGCCGCCTGTGAAGGTGAACGAAATCTGGAAACTTTCAGCTCAATGACATGACTTTGAAAGCACCAAGTGACTTGTTTTAACGAATTTTGTTAGATTAAAATATGTAGAACTGTAAAATATCACTTCCATGAGGCTGTACAGTCAGACATTAACAGATCACAGGCTGAAATTGGCATTTCATCCTCCCGTCCCTCCCTCTTCAGCGCACTGTAAATGATTTCTGTCCAGTAATATACAGTACACACACATACAGGACTCTGCGTATTGCTGGTCGCCGCATCAAATAGCGACCCGCAAATCTAAAATGCGCTACAAAGAGGAAACCCACCAACTGAAAAGCAAAGTGGCTCCGCGAATCAGGCAGAGTATTAAACATTTAACTGTTTAACAGTTCAAAATGCTAGAAAAACGCGACGCACAACTTCTGTTATTCATGATTAATTTTCCGGGCACAAATCACTCGGCACTCGGAGATGCGCTGGGAGCCTCTCCAAAAGTGGAGAGAGATGTGGAGGAAAAGGCAGGATGGGCAGATGAGCAGATCCAAGTTTGTGAACGAGCACTACAATAATGTGGATGATTAAGCATAATTATATTTAAAAAACTGCACAGGGTGCTCTCCTAGACAAGCAGTTTTTCTTACAGCAGTGGAGGCTAGGTGCAGATCTAATGAGCGACTCAGCAAAGCTGACACGGTAACCAATTATAATGACTGCTCCTCCTGGTGGACTGATCGAGCAAGTGCAGGTAGTTTCCGCAAATGGAGCTTAGGGGCGTTACGAGTTTGCCACGTGCCGATGACGTCATTGCGGGGGATCTCATTACAGTCACGAACCCGCCTACTGCAGAGCAGGGACCGGTCACGGACCCGCCAGGGCCCCAGCACGAGATTAGGGGAATTTCGAGGCCGCTACATCTGTACAGTAACTAAATTAAAGACAACAGAAATAAATTATGTCACGACACCAACCTCCAAGACCCGGCCACCAGGCGCTCGCCAGCGAGCCCCAACCCCAGGCCTGGCTCCAGGGTGGGGCCCCGATGACGCCAATCCGGGCCACGTACGCTTCCTTGGTTGTTTCTCTTTCATAAGGGGCTTTTGAACCGCTCTTAGTCTGACCCGTCACCTAGAACCTGTTTGCCTTGGGAGACCCTACCAGGGGCATTAAGCCCCAGAAAACATAGCCTCTAGGATCATTTGGGTGCTCAAACTCCTCCACCACGATAAGGTGTCAGTTCAAGGAGGAGAAAAAAAAATAAATAAAAAAATAAAAATAAAACAAATTACAGTAAAATTATAGACAACAGAATTAAAGTATGTCACGACACCAACCTCCATTGTGCAAGGATAAACCTCCAAAAACCTGTCAAGTGAGTTAACGTTGGAAGTTTCCTTGGGAAGAATTACACAAGAGAGACCCTCTTCCAAGGCATGCAGGTGTCTTGACATTTACAGTAACTAAAATGAAATAAAATAAAATACCATAAAATGAAATACTTACCATAGTAACATAATGAAACATAACAAACATAAAGTATGTCACGACACCAACCTCCATTGTGCAAGGAGCAACCTCCAAAAACCTGTCAAGTGAGTTAAAGTTGGAAGTTTCCTTGGGAAGAATTGCACAAGAGAGACCCTCTTCCAAGGCTTGTTCGTGTCTAGACATTTACAAAAATAAAAATAAAACAAAATACATCACAATTAAAGACAACAGAATTAAAGTATGTCACGACACCAACCTCCATTGTGCAAGGATATACCTCCAAAAACCTGTCAAGTGAGTTGGAGGTTTCCTTGGGAAGACTTACACAAGAGAGACCCTCTTCCAAGGCATGCAGGTGTCTTGACATTTACAGTAACTAAAATGAAATAAAATAAAATACGATAAAATGAAATACTTACCATAGTAACATAATGAAACATAACAAACATAAAGTATGTCACGACACCAACCTCCATTGTGCAAGGACATACATCCAAAAAAACTGTCAAGTGAGTTAAAGTTGGAAGTTTCCTTAGGAAGAATTACACAAGAGAGACCCTCTTCCAAGGCTTGTTCGTGTCTAGACATTAACAAAAATAAAAATAAAACAAAATACAGTAAAATTAAAGACAACAAAATTAAAGTATGTCACGACACCAACCTCCATTGTGCAAGGATAAACATCCAAAAACCTGTCAAGTGAGTTAAAGTTGGAGGTTTCCTTGGGAAGACTTACACAAGAGAGACCCTTTTCCAAGGCATACAGGTGTCTTGACATTTACAGTAACTAAAATGAAATAAAATAAAATACGATAAAATGAAATACTTACCATAGTAACATAATGAAACATAACAAACATAAAGTATATCACGACACCAACCTCCATTGTGCAAGGACATACCTCCAAAAAACTGTCAAGTGAGTTAAAGTTGGAAGTTTCCTTAGGAAGAATTACACAAGAGAGACCCTCTTCCAAGGCTTGTTCGTGTCTAGACATTAACAAAAATAAAACAAAATACAGTAAAATTGAAGACAACAAAATTAAAGTATGTCACGACACCAACCTCCATTGTGCAAAGACATACCTCCAAAAAACTGTCAAGTGAGTTAAAGTTGGAAGTTTCCTTGGGAAGAATTGCACAAGAGAGACCCTCTTCCAAGGCATGCAGGTGTCTTGATATTTACAGTAACTAAAATGAAATAAAATAAAATACGATAAAATGAAATACTTACCATGGTAACATAATGAAGCATAACAAACATAAAGTATGTCACGGCACCAACCGACAGTTATGTATGTAACTACGGTTCTATGAATTCTGGATGACTGCCAGAGGTGGTGCCTTAAGCACTGAATGACTCCTGTCTAGCCACGAACAAGCCTTGGAAGAGGGTCTCTCTTGTGTAATTCTTCCTAAGGAAACTTCCAACTTAAACTCACTTGACAGTTTTTTGGAGGTATGTCCAATGGAGTTCTATTTCATCCTTCCTGACCACCAGAGGCGGTGCCTTAAGCACTGAATGACTCCGTCTCGCGCATGCGCAGGTCGAGAACCAATACCAACAAAGTCACATGTGAGTGACCCCCTGACGACCCCGGCCAGGCTATAACTTCCGGTGTCGTCAGAGGATCTGTTCCTGCAGAATCTTCTCGCGAAGCCACAAGGATTCTGAGTGACTGAACGCTCTGGCGGTCATCCAGGATTCATAGAACCATAGTTACATACATAACTGTTGTTCTATTTCATCCTTCCTGACCGCCAGAGGCGGTGCCTTAAGCACTGGATGACCAATACCAACAAAGTCACGAGGAATCCAAAATGCATACCTCATTGACTGGAAGCAGAAGAACTTGGTAGGAGGACCACACCCAGTGGGTGAAGAGAGGCAACGTTCACCCGATAAAACCTTGCAAAAGTGCTTGGTGACGCCCACGAGGCTGCGGCACATATCGCCTCCAGGGGAACCCCTCTCAGGGTAGCCCATGATGTGTAGACGCTTCTCACAGAGTGGCATCTCACACCAGCAGGCAGGGGACGACCACCCGCCTTATATGCGTGGCAAATGACGTCCACAATCCAGTGAGACAGACGGTGTTTTGAGAGAGCGCAACCTTTCTTAGGACCACCAAAACACACAAATAGCTGGTCCGACTGGCGTATGCCCACAGTCCTGTCCACATAGGTTCTCAGAACCCGTACAGGATACAGCAGCACCGACTTCTCGTCCCCTTCCCCTACTGGCGGGTCAAACAGAGCCAGCTGGATAGGTTGATTAAGGTGCGAGTTTGACAGAACCTTAGGCAAGAATGCAGGATTCGGCCATAAGGTGACCCCTGAACCGTCTGAGTTCCACCGCAGGCAAGAACTGCTGATCGACAAGGCATGAAGCTCACTAACACGTTTCGCCGAGGAGATAGCGAGGAGGAAGGCAGTCTTCTTTGACAACCACCGTAGGCCTGCCTGTGCCAGGGGCTCAAAGGGTGGCGAGCATAGAGCATCTAGCACCAAAAGCAGGTCCCATGCTGGAGCTCTTGGCAGTCATGGGGGACGCAGTCTCAGAGCCCCCTTCAAGAAGAGGGACACCAACCTGTGGCATCCCACCGTGTTGTTATCGACTGGAACATGTCGAGATGAAATGGCGGCCACGTACACCTTCAGGATAGAGGGGGACCGACCGCTATCCAGGAGAGACTGCAAAAATTCCAAAATAGTAGGCACAGAGCAGTGCACAGGGTCCTCATGCCTCCCTGAACACCAACCAGAGAACAGTCGCCACCTGTTCTCATACTGCACCCGGGTAGACTGCACCCTGGCGTTCAGAACAGTATTCTGGACGGTGCTTATGCACTCATTCAGCAGTGGATCGGGCTCTGCAGAGGCCAAACCCACAGCTGAAGACGGCGAGGGTTGGGATGCCACACCCGGCCCCCCAGCTGAGACAGGAGGTCTTTCCTGTCGGGGAGGCGCCATGGTGGGCCGTGACAGAGCCTGTGCAGGAGAGGATACCACGTACGCCCTGGCCAGAAGGGGGCCACCAGCAGCAGTCTGTGGCCCCGCTGAAGAACCTTCTGCAGCGTTGCCATAATCAGAGGGACTGGCGGGAATGCGTACAGGAGAACCTCTGGCCATTTGTGTGCCAGGGCATCCTGCCCGAGAGGGCTGCTCTCCTCCATCCAGGAGAACCAGAGAGGACAGTGGGTAGTCTCTTCCGAGGCAAAGAGATCCACCTCCGCCCTGCCAAAGAGGCCCCAGATGTGGAGTACCACCTCCGGGTGAAGCCTCCACTCCCCTGGGGAAGGCTTGCAGCGGAAAGGAAGTCCGCTACCTCGTTCCGCTTCCCCGGTAGATACATTGCCCTCAGGCTGGCTAGGCAGGGGGCTGCCCAAGTCAGGAGGCCCCAGGTCACCTGCAGCAACCGCATTGACCTGGTACTCCCTTGGTGATTTATTTGAGAAACAGTTGAGATGTTGTCCGACGGTACCAGCACATGCTTCCCCCTCAAATATGGGAGAAAGTGCTGGAGTGCCAGGTGCACAGCCCGCAGCTCTAGCACATTGACATGCTCCGTGCGGGCCTGAGCAGACCACCGCCCCTGAGCTGCTCTGTTCTGCCATACTGCACCCCACCCTGAGAGGAAAACAGCTGTTGTGACGGTCTCCCGACAAGCCTGAACAGAACCCATTCGCATGCCCTGTAACGTGAAGGCCCTTTTCCTCCATGGAGACAGAGCAAGGAGGCAGCGCCATGACACCCTGATCTTCCTGTGCCTGTGCCACTTGGCATCCAAGTGAAAGCTGTTCAGCCACCGTTGAAGAGGGCGAAGTGACAACAAGCCCAGAGGAACAACGGTCGTGGCAGCTGTCAACTTGCCCAGGAGGCGTAGATACTGCACACAGGGCAACCACCTGCCCTGCTGGAAGAGGGGAAGGAGGTGGAGGATGTCTTCCACCCGCCGCAGTGATGGACAAGCCTTCATGGTTACAGAGTCTAGGGTCACACTGAGGAAGGTGATACTCTGGGAGGGGATTGGACAGCTCTTTTTGATGTTCACCCTGAGACCCAGCCGGGCTAGGTGAGTCAGAAGAGCAGCCGTATCCTGCACCACTTGAGACTGGGAAGGCGCACACATCAACCAGTTGTCTAGATATGGAAGGATCTTCATGCCACTCAACTGCAGGGGAGAGAGGGCTGCGGCCACACAGCGGGTGAACACCCGCGGGGAGAGGGAGAGGCCAAAGGGTAGCACCCTGAACTGAAAATGACGGCCTTGAAAGGCAAACCGAAGGAATTGCCTGTGGTGAGGTATGATGGGCACATGAAAATAGGCATCCTTCAGGTTGATGGAAGTGAACCACTCCCCTTCGGCAACCACACGCAAAACCTCTGCCATGGTGAGCATGTGAAATGGCATGACCTTCAGAAATCTGTTGAGGCCCCTGAGATCGAGGATGGGGCGAGATCCGCCATCTTTCTTTTCCACCAGAAAGTACATCGAGTAGTATCCCCCGGGCTGTGACAGGGGATCTACCGGCTCGATGGCACCCTTGACCAGGAGGGCAGACAGCCCTTGGTCCAAGGCTACGGCTTTTGCCGGGTCGCCTATGATGGTCATTTTGACCTGGCTGAAGGCAGGGGGCCGGCGTCGGAACTGCAGTTTGTACCCCTGGGCTAGGGTGGACACCACCCAGGGGTCCGAGGTGTAAGCAGCCCAATAACTGAGCTGCTGCTGGGAAAAGCAGCCGACGACCGGCCCAGGAACTTCAGTTTCTGGCCCCCCCGGCCTTTGGAGGCTCTGGGAGGGCGCCATTAACATCCAAGACCCGAGGCTGACTAGAAGGCTGACAATCAGGGGCACGAAGAGCCTGAGTTGCACTGGCCGTTGCACTTGCCGCTGAGGCCTCTGGTAGCCATCAAAACAAGCCTGTGGCTGAGAGCGGCGCTGCGCAGCTGCTGAAGAACTTCTAGGTCGAGCAGGGGGAGGCACGCTCCTGTGGAGACCTGAGAGCCGCTGTCTTGTCTGCCTGGCTTGGACTGTCCGCTCTAGTGCCTCTAAAGCGGCTGACCCGAACAACTCTCCTGGTTCCACTGGAACGCTGCGGAGGGTCCTTCTGCACGCCTCTGAGAGGGACGACTGAGCCAGCCAAACCTGGCGGCGAGCCTGAACCAGGGTGGACATCACACCCCCTAGCTCCCTGGTCATTAGGGCGAAAGCCTGCAGGGACGCATCGCTAAAATTATGAGCTGATGTGTCCTGTGTAGTCTCCTGAAGGCAGGCTGAGAGGGCGAGCATGAGGTGTGACATCGAGTTACCGATGCGTCCCATACGAGCCGTTGCATCATATGCTTTGGAGAGCAAATCATCCGTGACACGGCACTGGGGTGAAGGACACCTCACATTCACCCTCAGGGCCTCATCAGGAGAGACCATGAGTGCAGCCACCGTCGGCTCAACAGCTGGCATGTGGCCAAGGCCAACTTGGCCGCATCCTGCATGGCTGCCAGTGTTCGGCCATCAGACGTTGCTTGAGAAAGAGCCTTGGAATCTCTCCAACATGCATGCAACTCCTTCAGGTACTCCTCTGAAGGAGGCACAGTGAATGTGGCAGGGGCTGAACTGTGCCTGAAAAATGCGCTCACCAGAGTTGGTTGGGCTTGCGGCACGTCTAGCTGCAGGCGAGCCAAGGCCATGCGAATGATGGCCCCCATGGAGCTACCCTCTGAGCAACCTCCTGAACTATGGGCCGAGGAACGAGAGCCCACTTCTGAGGGATGGAAGACGGTGTCATGAGAGACAGCGTCCATCCCATATTCCCCAAATTCAGTGGCCGAAGCCGCCGTTGAGAGGATGTCATCCTCTGGACCCGACAAGGCCACAGGAGGGATGTTCCACCTCAGCCAGTCTTGCCGCCCTCAGTGCCCGGGGCATGAAGCTGCAGTTCATGCAGGGGTCCTCTGAAAGACCTTCCCTCAGGTGCTCGAGGCCAAGACATAAGGGGCAAAGGTCATGACCGTCCTCAGGCTGCAGAGGAGCCATACAGGCGGTACAGGAGTGAGAAGACATCATAATGGCGCTACCAATTATGAAGAACCACTCTCAAAAACAATGTATAACACAAATTAACACAGCAAGCACCGTTGCTAACTCCAACTCAAGAAGGGACGCTGTCGAAACAGTCTGATTAGCTCGAGCGAAAGCACTGCTGCTAACCATAACAAGACAGAACAACACACCTATGCTGGGAGAGGGAGCGAAAGCACAGCCGTCACCAACAGGTCGTTACTGACAAAGCAGGTACAACAAAGTTACTACCAAATAATAAAGTTAGCTTAAGCGGACACACTGCTGCTAACTATAAGATAACAGAGCACACCTATGCTGGGAGAGGGAGCGAAAGCACAGCCGTCATCTACAGGTCGTTACTGACAAAGCAGGTACAACAAAAGTTGCTACCAAATAATAAAGTTAGCTTAAGCAGACACACTGCTGCTAACTGTAAGATAACAGAGCACACCTATGCTGGGAGAGGGAGCGAAAGCACAGCCGTCACCAACAGGTCGTTACTGATAAAGCAGGTACAACAAAAGTTGCTACCAAATAAAGTTAGCTCAAGTGGACACACTGCTGCTAACTGTAAGACAACAGAGCACAACTAAGCTGGGAGAGGGAGCGAAAGCACAGCCGTCACCAACAGGTTGTTACTGATAAAGCAGGTACAACAAAAGTTGCTACCAAATAACAAAGTTAGCTCAAGCGGACACACTGCTGCTAACTGTAAGACAACAGAGCACAACTAAGCTGGGAGAGGGAGTGAAAACGCTGCCGTCACTAACAAGGTACATTATGCGCTGATTAGCGGTACCTTACCGGTCGAGTCCAACCGTGACATGAGGATGAAGAAAGGAGCGTCCGCGATGCCGGTGAGACAGCACACACCGCCTCCCGGAGGGACAGCTTGCCGCAGCCCTTGGAGGGCAAGCACCTCGCAGCTCCGACCAGCAATGAGCGGTCACAAGGCTACCGGCGACAAGCGTCTAACTGTTAAGTATGGTGATAATTAGCTTAAAGCTAATGCCACGACCGTAGTATACCTGTGAAGCGAGAAGAAAAAAGGAACAAATCCTCTGACGACACCAGAAGTTATAGCCTGTCCGGGGTCGTCAGAGGGTCACTCACATGTGACTTTGTTGGTATAGGTTCTCGACCTGCGCATGCGCGAGACGGAGTCATTCAGTGCTTAAGGCACCGCCTCTGGTGGTCAGGAAGGATGAAATAGAACTCCATTGGACATACCTCCAAAAAACTGTCAAGTGAGTTTAAGTTGGAAGTTTCCTTAGGAAGAATTACACAAGAGAGACTCTCTTCCAAGGCTTGTTCGTGGCTAGACATTAACAAAAATAAAAATAAAACAAAATACATCAAAACTAAAGACAACAGAAATAAAGTATGTCACAACACCAACCTCCATTGTGCAAGGATATACCTCCAAAAACCTGTCAAGTGAGTTGGAGGTTTCCTTGGGAAGACTTGCACAAGAGAGACCCTCTTCCAAGGCAAGCAGGTGTCTTGACATTTACAGTGACTAAAATGAAATAAAATAAAATACGATAAAATGAAATACTTACCATAGTAACATAATGAAACATAACAAACATAAAGTATGTCACGACACCAACCTCCATTGTGCAAGGATATACCTCCAAAAATCTGACAAGTGAGTTAAACTTGGAAGTTTCCTTGGGAAGAATTACACGAGACCCTCTTCCAAGGCTTGTTGGTGTCTAGACATTTACAAAAATAAAAATAAAACAAAATACATCACAATTAAAGACAACAGAAATAAAGTATGTCATGACACCAACCTCCATTGTGCAAGGATAAACCTCCAAAAACCTGTCAAGTGAGTTAAAGTTGGAGGTTTCCTTGGGAAGAATTACACAAGAGAGACCCTCTTCCAAGGCTTGTTCATGTATAGACATTTACAAAAATAAAAATAAAACAAAATACATCACAATTAAAGACAACAGAAATAAAGTATGTCACGACACCAACCTCCATTGTGCAAGGATATACCTCCAAAAACCTGTCAAGTGAGTTAAAGTTGGAGGTTTCCTTGGGAAGACTTACACAAGAGAGACCCTCTTCCAAGGCATGCAGATGTCTTGACATTTACAGTGACTAAAATGAAATAAAATAAAATACGATAAAATGAAATACTTACCATAGTAACATAATGAAACATAACAAAGATAAAGTATGTCATGACATCAACCTCCATTGTGCAAGGACATACCTTCACAAAACTGTCAAGTGAGTTAAAGTTGGAAGTTTCCTTGGGAAGACTTACACAAGAGAGACCCTCTTCCAAGGCATGCAGGTGTCTTGACATTTACAGTAACTAAAATGAAATAAAATAAAATACCATAAAATGAAATACTTACCATAGTAACATAATGAAACATAACAAACATAAAGTATGTCACGGCACCAACCTCCATTGTGCAAGGACATACCTCCAAAAAACTGTCAAGTGAGTTAAAGTTGGAAGTTTCCTTGGGAAGAATTACACAAGAGAGACCCTCTTCCAAGGTTTGTTGGTGTCTAGACATTTACAAAAATAAAAATAAAAAAATGCAGTAAAATTATAGACAACAGAATTAAAGTATGTCACGACACCAACCTCCATTGTGCAAGGATATACCTCCAAAAACCTGTCAAGTGAGTTAAAGTTGGAGGTTTCCTTGGGAAGACTTACACAAGAGAGATCCTCTTCCAAGGTATGCAGGTGTCTTGACATTAACAAAAATAAAAATAAAACAAAATACAATAAAATTAAAGACAACAAAATTATAGTATGTCACGACACCAACCTCCATTGTGCAAGGAGCAACCTCCAAAAAACTGTCAAGTGAGTTAAAGTTGGAAGTTTCCTTGGGAGGAATTGCACAAGAGAGACCCTCTTCCAAGGCTTGTTCATGTCTAGACATTTACAAAAATAAAAATAAAACAAAATACATCACAATTAAAGACAACAGAAATAAAGTATGTCACAACACCAACCTCCATGGTGCAAGGATATACCGCCAAAAACCTGTCAAGTGAGTTAAAGTTGGAAGTTTCCTTGGGAAGACTTACACAAGAGAGACCCTCTTCCAAGGTATGCAGGTGTCTTGACATTTACAGTAACTAAAAGGAAATAAAGTAAAATAAAATACCATAAAATGAAATACTTACCATAGTAACATAATGAAACATAACAAACATAAAGTATGTCACAACACCAACCTCCATTGTGCAAGGACATACCTCCAAAAATCTGTCAAGTGAGTTAAAGTTGGAAGTTTCCTTGGGAAGAATTACACAAGAGAGACCCTCTTCCAAGGCATACAGGTGTCTTGACATTTACAGTAACTAAATTAAAGACAACAGAAATAAATTACGTCACGACACCAACCTCCAAGACCCGGCCACCAGGCGCTCGCCAGCGAGCCCCAACCCCAGGCCTGGCTCCAGGGTGGGGCCCCGATGACGCCAATTCGGGCGACGTACGCTTCTTTGGTTGTTTCTCTTTCATAAGGGGCTTTTGAACCGCTCTTAGTCTGACCCGTCACCTAGAACCTGTTTGCCTTGGGAGACCCGACCAGGGGCATTAAGCCCTGGACAACATAGCCTCTAGGATCATTCAGGTGCTCAAACTCCTCCACCACGATAAGGTGTCGGTTCAAGGAGGAGAAAAAAAAAAAAAAAGAAAAAAAATGAAAATGAAAATAAAGCAAAATACAGAAAATTATAGACAACAGAATTAAAGTATATCACAACACCAACCTCCATTGTGCAAGGATATACCTCCAAAAACCTGTAAAGTGAGTTGGAGGTTTCCTTGGGAAGACTTACACAAGAGAGACCCTCTTCCAAGGCATGCAGGTGTCTTGACATTTACAGTAACTAAAATGAAATAAAATAAAATAAAATACGATAAAATGAAATACTTACCATAGTGACATAATGAAACATAACAAACATAAAGTATGTCACGACATCAACCTCCATTGTGCAAGGACATACCTCCAAAAAACTGTCAAGTGAGTTAAAGTTGGAAGTTTCCTTGGGAAGAATTACACAAGAGAGACCCTCTTCCAAGGTTTGTTGGTGTCTAGACATTTACAAAAATAAAAATAAAAAAAAATGCAGTAAAATTATAGACAACAGAATTAAAGTATGTCACGACACCAACCTCCATTGTGCAAGGATAAACCTCCAAAAACCTGTCAAGTGAGTTAAAGTTGGAAGTTTCCTTGAGAAGAATTACACAAGAGAGACCCTCTTCCAAGGCATACAGGTGTCTTGACATTTACAGTAACTAAAAGCAAATAAAATAAAATACAATAAAATGAAATACTTACCATGGTAACATAATGAAGCATAACAAACATAAAGTATGTCACGGCACCAACCTCCATTGTGCAAGGACATACCTCCAAAAAACTGTCAAGTGAGTTAAAGTTGGAAGTTTCCTTGGGAAGAATTACACAAGAGAGACCCTCTTCCAAGGCTTGTTAGTGTCTAGACATTTACAAACATTAAAACAAAATAAAATACAGTACAATTATAGACAACAAAATAAAAGTATGTCACGACACCAACCTCCATTGTGCAAGGATAAACATCCAAAAACCTGTCAAGTGAGTTAAAGTTGGAGGTTTCCTTGGGAAGACTTACACAAGAGAGACCCTCTTCCAAGGCATGCAGGTGTCTTGACATTAACAAAAATAAAAATAAAACAAAATACAATAAAATTAAAGACAACAAAATTATAGTGTCACGACACCAACCTCCATTTTGCAAGGAGCAACCTCCAAAAACCTGTAAAGTGAGTTGGAGGTTTCCTTGGGAAGACTTACACAATAGAGACCCTCTTCCAAGGCATGCAGGTGTCTTGACATTTACAGTAACTAAAATGAAATAAAATAAAATACGATAAAATGAAATACTTACCATAGTAACACAATGAAACATAACAAACATAAAGTATGTCACGGCACCAATCTCCATTGTGCAAGGACATACCTCCAAAAACTGTCAAGTGAGTTAAAGTTGGAAGTTTCCTTAGGAAGAATTACACAAGAGAGACCCTCTTCCAAGGCTTGTTAGTGTCTAGACATTTACAAACATTAAAACAAAATAAAATACAGTACAATTATAGACAACAAAATAAAAGTATGTCACGACACCAACCTCCATTGTGCAAGGATAAACATCCAAAAACCTGTCAAGTGAGTTAAAGTTGGAGGTTTCCTTGGGAAGACTTACACAAGAGAGACCCTCTTCCAAGGCATGCAGGTGTCTTGACATTAACAAAAATAAAAATAAAACAAAATACAATAAAATTAAAGACAACAAAATTATAGTATGTCACAACACCAACCTCCATTGTGCAAGGATATACCTCCAAAAACCTGTAAAGTGAGTTGGAGGTTTCCTTGGGAAGACTTACACAAGAGAGACCCTCTTCCAAGGCATGCAGGTGTCTTGACATTTACAGTAACTAAAATGAAATAAAATAAAATAAAATACGATAAAATGAAATACTTACCATAGTAACACAATGAAACAGAACAAACATAAAGTATGTCACGGCACCAATCTCCATTGTGCAAGGACATACCTCCAAAAACTGTCAAGTGAGTTAAAGTTGGAAGTTTCCTTGGGAAGACTTACACAAGAGAGACCCTCTTCCAAGGCATGCAGGTGTCTTGACATTTACAAAAATAAAAATAAAACAAAATACATCACAATTAAAGACAACAGAAATAAAGTATGTCATGACACCAACCTCCATTGTGCAAGGATAAACCTCCAAAAACCTGTCAAGTGAGTTGGAGGTTTCCTTGGGAAGACTTACACAAGAGAGACCCTCTTCCAAGGCATGCAGGTGTCTTGACATTTACAGTGACTAAAATGAAATAAAATAAAATACGATAAAATGAAATACTTACCATAGTAACATAATGAAACATAACAAACATAAAGTATGTCACAACACCAACCTCCATTGTGCAAGGACATACCTCCAAAAACTGTCAAGTGAGTTAAAGTTGGAAGTTTCCTTGGGAAGAATTACACAAGAGAGACCCTCTTCCAAGGCTTGTTAGTGTCTAGACATTTACAAACATTAAAACAAAATAAAATACAGTACAATTATAGACAACAAAATAAAAGTATGTCACGACACCAACCTCCATTGTGCAAGGATAAACATCCAAAAACCTGTCAAGTGAGTTAAAGTTGGAGGTTTCCTTGGGAAGACTTACACAAGAGAGACCCTCTTCCAAGGCATGCAGGTGTCTTGACATTAACAAAAATAAAAATAAAACAAAATACAATAAAATTAAAGACAACAAAATTATAGTATGTCACGACACCAACCTCCATTTTGCAAGGAGCAACCTCCAAAAACCTGTAAAGTGAGTTGGAAGTTTCCTTGGGAAGACTTACACAATAGAGACCCTCTTCCAAGGCATGCAGGTGTCTTGACATTTACAGTGACTAAAATGAAATAAAATAAAATACGATAAAATGAAATACTTACCATAGTAACACAATGAAACATAACAAACATAAAGTATGTCACGGCACCAATCTCCATTGTGCAAGGACATACCTCCAAAAACTGTCAAGTGAGTTAAAGTTGGAAGTTTCCTTGGGAAGACTTACACAAGAGAGACCCTCTTCCAAGGCATGCAGGTGTCTTGACATTTACAGTAACTAAAATGAAATAAAATAAAATACCATAAAATGAAATACTTACCATAGTAACATAATGAAACATAACAAACATAAAGTATGTCACGGCACCAACCTCCATTGTGCAAGGACATACCTCCAAAAAACTGTCAAGTGAGTTAAAGTTGGAAGTTTCCTTGGGAAGAATTACACAAGAGAGACCCTCTTCCAAGGTTTGTTGGTGTCTAGACATTTACAAAAATAAAAATAAAAAAATGCAGTAAAATTATAGACAACAGAATTAAAGTATGTCACGACACCAACCTCCATTGTGCAAGGATAAACCTCCAAAAACCTGTCAAGTGAGTTAAAGTTGGAGGTTTCCTTGGGAAGACTTACACAAGAGAGACCCTCTTCCAAGGCATGCAGGTGTCTTGACATTAACAAAAATAAAAATAAAACAAAATACGATAAAATTAAAGACAACAAAATTATAGTATGTCACGACACCAACCTCCATTGTGCAAGGAGCAACCTCCAAAAAACTGTCAAGTGAGTTAAAGTTGGAAGTTTCCTTGGGAGGAATTGCACAAGAGAGACCCTCTTCCAAGGCTTGTTCGTGTCTAGACATTTACAAAAATAAAAATAAAACAAAATACATCACAATTAAAGACAACAGAAATAAAGTATGTCACAACACCAACCTCCATTGTGCAAGGATATACCGCCAAAAACTGTCAAGTGAGTTAAAGTTGGAAGTTTCCTTGGGAAGACTTACACAAGAGAGACCCTCTTCCAAGGTATGCAGGTGTCTTGACATTTACAGTAACTAAAAGGAAATAAAGTAAAATAAAATACGATAAAATGAAATACTTAACATAGTAACATAATGAAACATAACAAACATAAAGTATGTCACAACACCAACCTCCATTGTGCAAGGACATACCTCCAAAAACTGTCAAGTGAGTTAAAGTTGGAAGTTTCCTTGGGAAGAATTACACAAGAGAGACCCTCTTCCAAGGCTTGTTAGTGTCTAGACATTTACAAACATTAAAACAAAATAAAATACAGTACAATTATAGACAACAAAATAAAAGTATGTCACGACACCAACCTCCATTGTGCAAGGATAAACATCCAAAAACCTGTCAAGTGAGTTAAAGTTGGAGGTTTCCTTGGGAAGACTTACACAAGAGAGACCCTCTTCCAAGGCATGCAGGTGTCTTGACATTAACAAAAATAAAAATAAAACAAAATACAATAAAATTAAAGACAACAAAATTATAGTATGTCACGACACCAACCTCCATTTTGCAAGGAGCAACCTCCAAAAACCTGTAAAGTGAGTTGGAGGTTTCCTTGGGAAGACTTACACAATAGAGACCCTCTTCCAAGGCATGCAGGTGTCTTGACATTTACAGTGACTAAAATGAAATAAAATAAAATACGATAAAATGAAATACTTACCATAGTAACACAATGAAACATAACAAACATAAAGTATGTCACGGCACCAATCTCCATTGTGCAAGGACATACCTCCAAAAACTGTCAAGTGAGTTAAAGTTGGAAGTTTCCTTAGGAAGAATTACACAAGAGAGACCCTCTTCCAAGGCTTGTTCATGTCTAGACATTTACAAAAATAAAAATAAAACAAAATACATCACAATTAAAGACAACAGAAATAAAGTATGTCATGACACCAACCTCCATTGTGCAAGGATATACCTCCAAAAACCTGTCAAGTGAGTTGGAGGTTTCCTTGGGAAGACTTACACAAGAGAGACCCTCTTCCAAGGCATGCAGGTGTCTTGACATTTACAGTAACTAAAATAAAATAAAATAAAATACCATAAAATTAAATACTTACCATAGTAACATAATGAAACATAACAAACATAAAGTATGTCAGGGCACCAACCTCCATTGTGCAAGGACATACCTCCAAAAAACTGTCAAATGAGTTAAAGTTGGAAGTTTCCTTGGGAAGAATTGCACAAGAGAGACCCTCTTCCAAGGCTTGTTCGTGTCTAGACATTTACAAAAATTAAAACAAAATAAAATACAGTACAATTCTAAATAACAGAATTAAAGAATGTCACGACACCATCCTCCATTGTGCAAGGATAAACCTCCAAAAACCTGTCAAGTGAGTTTAAGTTGGAAGTTTCCTTGGGAAGAATTACACAAGAGAGACCCTCTTCCAAGGCATGCAGGTGTCTTGACATTTACAGTAACTAAAATGAAATAAAATAAAATACAATAAAATGAAATACTTACCATAGTAACATAATGAAACATAACAAACATAAAGTATGTCACGGCACCAACCTCCATTGTGCAAGGACATACCTCCAAAAAACTGTCAAGTGAGTTAAAGTTGGAAGTTTCCTTGGGAAGAATTGCACAAGAGAGACCCTCTTCCAAGGCATGCAGGTGTCTTGACATTAACAAAAATAAAAATAAACCAAATACAATAAAATTAAAGACAACAAAATTATAGTATGTCACGACACCAACCTCCATTGTGCAAGGAGAAACCTCCAAAAAACTGTCAAGTGAGTTAAAGTTGGAAGTTTCCTTGGGAGGAATTGCACAAGAGAGACCCTCTTCCAAGGCTTGTTCGTGTCTAGACATTTACAAAAATAAAAATAAAACAAAATACATCACAATTAAAGACAACAGAAATAAAGTATGTCACAACACCAACCTCCATTGTGCAAGGATATACCTCCAAAAACCTGTAAAGTGAGTTGGAGGTTTCCTTGGGAAGACTTACACAAGAGAGACCCTCTTCCAAGGTTTGTTGGTGTCTAGACATTCACAAAAATAAAAATAAAAAAAATGCAGTAAAATTATAGACAACAGAATTAAAGTATGTCACGACACCAACCTCCATTGTGCAAGGATAAACCTCCAAAAACCTGTCAAGTGAGTTAAAGTTGGAAGTTTCCTTGGGAAGAATTACACAAGAGAGACCCTCTTCCAAGGCATGCAGGTGTCTTGACATTTACAGTAACTAAAAGGAAATAAAATAAAATAAAATACCATAAAATGAAATACTTACCATAGAAACATCATTAAACATAACAAACATAAAGTATGTCACGGCACCAACCACCATTGTGCAAGGACATACCTCCAAAAAACTGTCAAGTGAGTTAAAGTTGGAAGTTTCCTTGGGAAGAATTACACAAGAGAGACCCTCTTCCAAGGCTTGTTGGTGTCTAGACATTTACAAAAATAAAAATAAAACAAAATACAATAAAATTAAAGACAACAAAATTAAAGTATGTCACGACACCAACCTCCATTGTGCAAGGATAAACCTCCAAAAACCTGTCAAGTGAGTTAAAGTTGGAGGTTTCCTTGGGAAGAATTACACAAGAGAGACCCTCTTCCAAGGCATGCAGGTGTCTTGACATTTACAGTAACTAAAATGAAATAAAATAAAATACCATAAAATGAAATACTTACCATAGTAACATAATGAAACATAACAAACATAAAGTATGTCACGGCACCAACCTCCATTGTGCAAGGACATAACTCCAAAAAACTGTCAAGTGAGTTAAAGTTGGAAGTTTCCTTGGGAAGAATTGCACAAGAGAGACCCTCTTCCAAGGCTTGTTCGTGTCTAGACATTTACAAAAATTAAAACAAAATGAAATACAGTACAATTCTAAATAACAGAATTAAAGCATGTCATGACACCAACCTCCATTGTGCAAGGATAAACCTCCAAAAACCTGTCAAGTGAGTTTAAGTTGGAAGTTTCCTTGGGAAGAATTGCACAAGAGAGACCCTCTTCCAAGGCTTGTTAGTGTCTAGACATTTACAAACATTAAAACAAAATAAAATACAGTACAATTATAGACAACAAAATTAAAGTATGTCACGACACCAACCTCCATTGTGCAAGGATAAACCTCCAAAAACCTGTCAAGTGAGTTAAAGTTGGAGGTTTCCTTGGGAAGACTTACACAAGAGAGACCCTCTTCCAAGGCATGCAGGTGTCTTGACATTTACAGTAACTAAAATGAAATAAAATAAAATACCATAAAATGAAATACTTACCATAGTAACATAATTAAACATAACAAACATAAAGTATGTCACGGCACCAACCTCCATTGTGCAAGGACATACCTCCAAAAAACTGTCAAGTGAGTTAAAGTTGGAAGTTTCCTTAGGAAGAATTACACAAGAGAGACCCTCTTCCAAGGCTTGTTGGTGTCTAGACATTTACAAAAATAAAAATAAAACAAAATACAGTAAAATTAAAGACAACAGAATTAAAGTATGTCACGACACCAACCTCCATTGTGCAAGGATAAACCTCCAAAAACCTGTCAAGTAAGTTGGAAGTTTCCTTGGGAAGAATTGCACAAGAGAGACCCTCTTCCAAGGCTTGTTCATGTCTAGACATTTACAAAAATAAAAATAAAACAAAATACATCAAAATTAAAGACAACAGAATTAAAGTATGTCATGACACCAACCTCCATTGTGCAAGGATAAACCTCCAAAAACCTGTCAAGTGAGTTAAAGTTGGAAGTTTCCTTGGGAAGAATTACACAAGAGAGACCCTCTTCCAAGGCTTGTTCGTGTCTAGACATTTACAAAAATAAAAATAAAACAAAATACATCACAATTAAAGACAACAGAAATAAAGTATGTCATGACACCAACCTCCATTGTGCAAGGATATACCTCCAAAAACCTGTCAAGTGAGTTGGAGGTTTCCTTGGGAAGACTTACACAAGAGAGACCCTCTTCCAAGGCATGCAGGTGTCTTGACATTTACAGTAACTAAAAGGAAACAAAATAAAATAAAATACCATAAAATGAAATACTTACCATGGAAACATCATTAAACATAACAAACATAAAGTATGTCACGGCACCAACCTCCATTGTGCAAGGACATACCTCCAAAAAACTGTCAAGTGAGTTAAAGTTGGAAGTTTCCTTGGGAAGAATTACACAAGAGAGACCCTCTTCCAAGGTTTGTTGGTGTCTAGACATTTGCAAAAATGAAAATTAAAAAAAATGCAGTAAAATTATAGACAACAGAATTAAAGTATGTCACGACACCAACCTCCATTGTGCAAGGATAAACCTCCAAAAACCTGTCAAGTGAGTTAAAATTGGAAGTTTCCTTGGGAAGAATTACACAAGAGAGACCCTCTTCCAAGGCATGCAGGTGTCTTGACATTTACAAAAATTAAAACAAAATAAAATACAGTACAATTCTAAATAACAGAATTAAAGTATGTCACAACACCATCCTCCATTGTGCAAGGATAAACATCCAAAAACCTGTCAAGTGAGTTTAAGTTGGAAGTTTCCTTGGGAAGAATTACACAAGAGAGACCCTCTTCCAAGGCATGCAGGTGTCTTGACATTTACAGTAACTAAAAGCAAATAAAATAAAATACAATAAAATGAAATACTTACCATGGAAACATAATTAAACATAACAAACATAAAGTATGTCACGGCACCAACCTCCATTGTGCAAGGACATACCTCCAAAAAACTGTCAAGTGAGTTAAAGTTGGAAGTTTCCTTGGGAAGACTTACACAAGAGAGACCCTCTTCCAAGGCATGCAGGTGTCTTGACATTTACAGTAACTAAAATGAAATAAAATAAAATAAAATAAAATAAAATAAAATACTTACCATGGAAACATAATTAAACATAACAAACATAAAGTATGTCACAGCACCAATCTCCATTGTGCAAGGATAAACCTCCAAAAACCTGTCAAGTGAGTTAAAGTTGGAAGTTTCCTTGGGAAGAATTACACAAGAGAGACCCTCTTCCAAGGCATGCAGGTGTCTTGACATTTACAGTAACTAAAATGAAATCAAATGAAATACAATAACATGAAATACTTACCATGGAAACATAATTAAATATAACAAAAATAAAGTATGTCATGGCACCAACCTCCATTGTGCAAGGACATACCTCCAAAAAACTGTCAAGTGAGTTAAAGTTGGAAGTTTCCTTGGGAAGACTTACACAAGAGAGACCCTCTTCCAAGGTATGGAGGTGTCTTGACATTTACAAAAATTAAAACAAAATAAAATACAGTACAATTCTAAATAAAAGAATTAAAGTATGTCACAACACCAACCTCCATTGTGCAAGGATAAACCTCCAAAAACCTGTCAAGTGAGTTAAAGTTGGAAGTTTCCTTGGGAAGAATTACACAAGAGAGACCCTCTTCCAAGGCATGCAGGTGTCTTGACATTTACAGTAACTAAAAGCAAATAAAATAAAATACAATAAAATGAAATACTTACCATGGAAACATAATTAAACATAACAAACATAAAGTATGTCACAGCACCAACCTCCATTGTGCAAGGATAAACCTCCAAAAACCTGTCAAGTGAGTTAAAATTGGAAGTTTCCTTGGGAAGAATTACACAAGAGAGACCCTCTTCCAAGGCATACAGGTGTCTTGACATTTACAGTAACTAAAAGCAAATAAAATAAAATACAATAAAATGAAATACTTACCATGGAAACATAATTAAACATAACAAACATAAAGTATGTGACGGCACCAACCTCCATTGTGCAAGGACATACCTCCAAAAAACTGTCAAGTGAGTTAAAGTTGGAAGTTTCCTTGGGAAGACTTACACAAGAGAGACCCTCTTCCAAGGCATGCAGGTGTCTTGACATTTACAGTAACTAAAATGAAATCAAATGAAATACAATAACATGAAATACTTACCATGGAAACATAATTAAATATAACAAAAATAAAGTATGTCACAACACCAACCTCCATTATGCAAGGAGATACCTCCAAAAAACTGTCAAGTGAGTTAAAGTTGGAAGTTTCCGTCCAACTGTGTCAAATGGTGTCAAATGCAGCACTAAGATCCAATTAGACTAGTACAGAGACAAATCCTTTATCTGATGTAGATATCAGACCACTGTTGTCTCTGTGCTACGATGCACTCTAAATCCTGACTGGAAATCCTCAAATAAAGTATTATTGTTTAGAAAGTCGCACAGCTGATTGGCAACTGCTTTCTCAAAAGTCTCTGAGAGAAAGGGAAGGTTGGATATCAGTCTATAGTTGGCTAAAAACCCTGGCTCAAGAGTAAGCTTTTTAAGTAGCGGTTTTATCACAGCTACTTTAAAGGACTGTGGTACGTAGCCTGTTGATCAGGACAGATTGATCATGTCTAATACTGAAGAGTCAATTAAAGGTATTACTTCTTTAAACAGCTTAGTCGGGATGGGATCTAAAATACAGGTTGATGATTTTGATGATGAAATTATTGAAATTAGTTGTCGAAGGTCGACAGGAGTAAAGCAGTCTAAAACTGCGACAGGCTGAGTAACAGTTTCTACGGTTTCTGTGTTTGAAGACCAAACAGTACCTGTTGACGGCAGGAGTCGATGAATTCTGTCTCTAATAGTTAGGATGTTATCATTAAAGAAGCTAATGAAGTCATTACTGTTCAGAGCTAAAGGAATACATGGCTCAACAGAATTATGGCTCTCTGTCAGCCTGGCTACAGTGCTGAAGAGAAACCTGGGATTATTCTTATTTTCCTCTATTAGTGCAGAGTAATAGGCTGCCCTGGCACTGCAGAGGGCTTTCCTGTATATTTTAAGACTGTCTTGCCAGTCGAACCGAAATTCTTCCAAATTGGTAGAACGCCATTTCCTTTCTATTTTCCGTGAAGTTTGCTTTAATTTGCGGGTTTGAGGAGTAAACCATGGAGCTAACCTTCTCTGTTTAATTATCTTCTTTTTTAGGGGAGCTACAGAGTCAAGTGTCATACGCAATGAACCTGTAGCACAATCAACCAGGTAGTCTATCTGGGAGGGACTAACATTAGCATAAGAATCCTCTGTTGTATTGAGACATGGCATTGAATTAAATACTGATGGGATCATATCCTTAAATTTAGCTACGGCACTATCAGACAGGAGTCTGGTATAAGAATTTTTGTCTACTGGATGGTAGTCTGGTAATATGAATTCAAAAGTTATTAAATGATGGTCCGACAAAAGAGGATTCTTTGAGGAGACTATTAAGTCTTCAATTTCAATGCCATATGTCAGAACAAGGTCAAGGGTGTGGTTAAAACAGTGAGTCGGTTCATGGACATTCTGATGGAAGCCAACTGAGTCTAATACTGAGATAAATGCAGTGCTACGGCTGTCATTGTCAACGTCGACATTAACATTAAAGTCACCTACAATAATTACTTTATCTGCTTTAAGGACTAAACCTGATAGAAACTCTGAGAACTCAGCTATAAATTCGGAGTGGGGACCAGGAGAGCGGTATACTATAACAAATAAAACTGGCTGCACTGTTTTCCATTTTTCATGAGAAAGAGTGAGAACAAGGTTTTCAAATGAGTTATAGTCGAGTTTGGGTTTAGGGTTGATTAAAAGGCTTGAGTCAAAAATGGCTGCAACTCCACCTCCTCTGCTGCTGCCTCGAGGAATGTGAGTATTAATATGGCTCGGAGGAGTAGCTTCATTTAGGCTCACATACTCTTCAGGACACAGCCAGGTTTCAGTCAGACAAAATAAATCAATATTTTGGTCTGATATTAACTCATTTACTTAAGAGGACAAAGATCTGATGTTAAGGAGTCCACATTTAAATCTCCTATCATGTTGTACTATTGCAGAGGTTGTTCTAATTTTAATTAGATTCTTATGTTTAACTCCTCTTCTCTGTATTTTTGGTTTACTTAGTTTATGTGGTCGGGGGGGCAGACACAGGAGAGTTGGGTGGGTAACTGCTCTAATGGAGGCGCAGAGAAGCGTGTAGGACTGCAGCTCTGAGTTGTCAGGGGTTAGGTTCATAAATAAAATCGGTCAGATTTCTAGAGATGAGAGCTGCTCCCTCCAAAGTGGGATGGATGCCGTCTCTCCTAATCAGACCAGGTCTTCCCCAGAAAGTCTGCCAATTATCAATGGAGCCCACACCGTTTGCTGGACACCACTTCGACATCCAGCGAATGAATGATGACATGCGGCTAAACATATCATCGCTGATCAGATTTGGCAGGGGTCCAGAGAAAACTACGGAGTCCGACATCGTTTTAGCATATGTACACACCGATTCCACATTGATTTTAGTGACCTCCGATTGAAGGTAACCGGGTGTCATTACCGCCGACGTGAATAACAATCTTACGGTATTTACTCTTATCCTTAGCCAGCAGTTTCAAATTTGGTTCGACGTCGCCCGCTCTGTCCCCCGGCAGGCATTTGACTATGGTCGCTGGTGTCGCTAACTTCACGTTTCTCAAAATGGAGCTGCCAATAATCAGAGTTGGTTTCTCAGCGGGTGTGTCGCTGAGTGGGGAGAACCTATTAGAAACATGAAGTGGTTGGTGGTGACCCGTGGGCTTCAGCTTAGGACTATGCTTCCTTCGAACAGTCACCCAGCCTCCCTGGTTTCCCGGCTGCTCGGAGCTGTCGAGGGACGGCTAGCCGGAGCTGCACTTGGTCGGTCCGCACCGGCTACGGGGGCCTGGCTAACTACAGCTAATGGTTTGGTTTCCATGGTGCGGAACCGAGCTTCCAATTCACTAAGCCTCGCCTCCAACTCATCAAATAAACTACATTTATTACACGTACCGTTATCACTAAAGGAGGCAGAGGAGTAGCTAAACATGTGACACACCAAGCAGGAGAGAGCTGGAGAGGGACAGAGGGAAGCCATCGCTAGCTGCTAGGCTAAGCTGGTGTAGCTAGCAGAGCAGACAAGTGCGTAGACAAATAAAATTAACGGTCGCTAAATAAACAGACTTATGGGTGCTTGAGCAGAACTGATGTTACTCTAGAGCGCGGATAATAGGCCGCTGTAACAAAACACAGAGCAAATTACTCTCGGAGCAGACACAGCGATAGACGCAGGCTATCACTAGCGCAGCAACCAGAAACAGGAAGTGAGACAATATGCTTACCTCAGCACGTCCTCATGCTTTCACACACTATAGGTCCACCTCCAAAAACCTGTCAAGTGAGTTGAGTTGTAAGTATCCTTGGGAAGAATTACACAAGAGAGACCCTCTTCCAAGACTTGTAGGTGTCTCAACATTTACAATAACTGAAATGAAATAAAATACAATAAAATGAAATACTTACCATGGAAACATAATTAAACATAACAAAAATAAAGTCCTTTCCAGTCAAGCTACATTTCACTCCTGAGGCTGTTTCTGATGGTGTGGTGCTGCTGCCTGCCTTATAAGTTTGTGGAGAGGTTCTAGAATGTTGATCCATCAAAGCCATCAGAGCTCTCCTAGAACATCTAACACACACACACACACACACACACACACACACACACACACACACACACACACACACAATAAACTTAAATAAAGTACAATGAAATACAGTAAAATGAAATCCATACCATAGAAACAATTATAAATAAGATAAATAAAGCCACACATAAAGTCACAACTCAACCTCCATTGTGCAAGGATAAACCTCCAAAAACCTGTCAAGTGAGTTAAAGTTGGAAGTTTCCTTGGGAAGAATTACACAAGAGAGACCCTCTTCCAAGGCTTGTAGGTGTCTTGACATTTACAGTAACTCACACACACACACAGGTGCACACGCACACACACACACACACACGCAGAGTTCTTCCAGTCCACTGCTCCTCTCTGTCCAATAAATGCAATATTAATAAGCCACAGCCCTGCTGGCTACACCAGGAACTGTGTGTGTATGTGTGTGTCTAACTGATGATATCCGTGCACACTTTCTTCTGTGTCCCTGTACATGCATGTGTGTCATCAGTGTATTTCTATCAGTGTGTGCCACATATGTTGTGTGCAAGTGCATATGTGCTAATGTGTGCTTAAGTGTATTTGTGTGTGTGTGTGTGTGTGTGTGTGTGTGTGTGTGTGTGTGTGTGTGTGTGTGTGTGTGTGTGTGTGTGTGTGTGTGTTGTGTTCCCTCCAGCTACAGGACAGGCCTAAGGTTAAAGCTCGGTTAGTGTCAAGGTCACACCCACACACGCAAACACATAGGCACACACATACTTGCCTCTGTTTCATCTAGATGTGTGTCTGTTGAGCTCTTCATGAGTGTTTGAAAAAGTACACTGTGTGTATGGTCACAGATTTTCATCGCACAGTTTCTCCCCCCAAAAAAAACAATTATCAAAGGAGCAGAAGTTCTGAAATGAACATCAACACTACCTTCAGTCGTCATTTTTGTGTTGTGCAGGGCAGACGTGCCACACTGTAAAAAGTGTCACTGGGTTTTCAGGACTTGTTTCTTCATCCCACGGTATCTGAAATGATCTCAGCGCTTATGCTATTATTTTTTGTTGTATTCACTTTTACTCAGCCACTTCACTGCAGACACAGAATAAATCAAGTTAACCCTGAGGGAGTAGATAAGATCATGACTTTTATTTTGAAGGCCATACATTAGCCCTTAACAGCAGCGATGTCTGCTGACTTCACCACCAGCTGCCTCCTGGTTTCACAGAGTGATTGTTTTTTTAGAGATGTTTGTAAGACAACAGTTGACACCAGACTGCTTTGAATTTTTTTTTAACAATTTAGAGGAGAAAACCACACTGACAGGAACACAGACTAAATCTGCAAAATAATATCCTTTTGTTTTGTTTTAAATCTAACAGATGAAACAGGATTTTTTTTTCTGCTCCAGCAGCTCTGTAAACTGCCACCAAAGAGAGAAGTTTATCTTCTATGTGCTTTGCTTTCATGATGGCGCATTATTTCAAAGGAATACTGTCCCATTTAAAAACACGGTTACAGTCTTTTCGACTGCAAAAACAGATGAATTTATGGTTTCAGCTGAAATTTGATTATTTTGGTCCAAGTTCCAGTGAAATGACAGATAAAGCATCAAGTGCAGTTTTATGCAATTAGGGCTCAAATCACTGTTTTTTGTTACAGGAAACCCTCACTTCAAGGTGACAATGCTGAAAATCCAACAACGACACCATTTTGACATGTGCTTGGTTGTTCTTCATTCGCCTGTTAGTTCAGTCTCCATTTAACATAGCTTTAAACACTCCAGCAAACAGACAGACAGAATAATAGAAAGAGTAATCACAGGCCTCTCTCTCTCTCTCTCGCTCTCTCTCTCTCTGCACTAATCACAGGCCTCTCTCTCTCTGAACATCCAGCTCTCTGTCCAGGCTCCGTGCGTATCGATCCATCCGCTCTCACCAATCTTCAGCCTTAACCAGTCGATGCTCCTGCTGGTCACATCCTGCTCGCTGCCGTCTCTCTGCTCGGCTTCCGGCTGTAATAGACCTGAGGAATCTGGTCTGCAGGCGATTTACTGCTGTCAGGTGACAGCCTTGCTTCTCCACGATGTGTCTGCAGCAGACGAGGTTTTGTTATTTGTTATTGTTTGTGTTAGTTTTGTTGTTTGTTGCTCGCTCTGAGGTGAAATTACAGACGGATGTGAGAGTGTTTCAGATGAGGTGGCATCACAGAATTGACATTTGCCATTTAGTGGAGTGAAAATAAATCTTTCCCTCGCTTCCACTGGACTTAGTTTTTGTTGAAGGCTTTTCAATTTCAGAAAAGCTGCACCTTGATGTGTCTCACCAAAAGTTTCTAATAATGCATTTTCTGAATCCATCAAAGTGTCTGTGCAGAGAAGATGAAATGCTTTTTAACAGACTTCATGTAGCTTTAAAGGGTTGCTGCTGATTTTAGAAGAAGAACAAGAAACGTATTGTTATTGTCACAACACACAGTGAGTAGCACACTACATGCACACGACATGCTTCCGTGAAATTATTTCTCCACATTTAACCCATCCTTGATCAGTCCTTCCTCCGCGGCAGACCAGGAGCGGTGGGCTGCCAGCCGACAGCGGCGCCCGGGGACCCAATTCTCATTTGTCATCATTGGTCAGGTGGTGATCTTCTTGCATGTTTTTAGTGGGGGCTTTTTTTATGGAGGATACCCCAGGTGAACACGGGGAGAACATGCAAACTCCACACAGAAAGGCCCCTGTCCTCAAGCAGGCACTGAAGGCATGGTGGAGGACACGCCACCAGCGCCCACAGGATTCGAACCGGGACCTTCTAGCTGTGAGGTGACAGTGTTACCACTTGTTTCACCGTGCCACCACGGTAACAATATGTTGTTTGAAAGACGTTATCTTATTTGTTTTTTCTTCAATATCTTCTTTTGAAATGCAACATCAGCTCAAAGCAACTGAAAATGTATTAACCTTTCAAATCTTATGGTGGTTTAGAAACCTAAAGACACACAGGACTCACACAGGATGTACACTGGAGGTCACATTTCCCTCCTGATATCTTTGGCAAAACAAATAAATATTACATGAATGTAACTTCTGCGAGTCAGGGTTGGCCTCTCCTGTGCAGGATTCAAGCTGCGTGCCCAGGCTCAAGGGACTTTGAGAGTTTTTGCTTGTTTCCAGCAAGTTGTTTTATTTCTAAACACTGAAAATGCTTATAGTAATTCAAATCTCACCTGCTGAAAAATGCCCAGTAACAAATCAAGCAGAAGTCACCTGAGCTTTAGTTACAAATCCGCACTCCATTCATCCTCTCAGCTCCTTTTCCTGTCACTATCAGTTTATAGATTGACTTCCTTATTTCCAGCCAGCCAATAGTTTCATTTATTTCCCTTTAAAAATTGATTTACAGACACTTGAAAGTGACTGCAGGCACAGAGTCTCATTGTTTGGCCTTTTTAACCAATTTTTCATAATACCTGGATTTTTTACCCCTTTAAAGCGTACTGTCATCTGAACCTTTATGCTTCCAGTCATCACAGAGTCGCAGGGTTACAGATCATTCTGAATACTCTTCTTGTTGTGTCGCAGTCTGTCCCCTCGTCCCTCCTCTCCAGCCGCTTTTGTTTTCCTCAGGCCCTTTCAGTGCCTTTTTTCCTTCTGTCCACCAGTTGTCCTCAGAATTTCCCACCTTTCCTCATCACCTGACAGCCCCACCCATTCACACACCTGTTACCTGGTGTACTCCCCCGACTCCTCTCCTACACCTCACTGTCAACCTTCACTACATAAACCAGTTCTCCTCCTCTGTGCCCTTCCACATGTTGGAAGTGACCATGTGCTTCATCTCTTGGCTCTCCAGCTTATGTACTGCTACTGTTTATCTGTTAACTTGAGACCTGTATCTGGAACCTGTCTGTGCCTGTCTGACCTGCGTGTTTGACCTTTTGAGTGTTTATTGGTGTTTGGACTCCTGCCTGCTCTTTATTGGATTTGTTTGCTGGTGTTGGACTGCTGTCTGGTTTTGACCAATGCTTGTCTCATTTATTCTGTCTGTGTACCTCAGTTAGTATAATGAAATCACTGAACAGCAGCAGATCAGCCTCAGTTGTTTGCATTTGGGTCATGAGATTGGGTGACAGTCATCCTTTTCACACTGTCAGTGTTTGAACATTCAGTGTCCTCTGGGTGTGACTGTCTGTCAGCAGAGGTCGGCACTGCAGTGCTCCACACCGAAGGAAACACTAACATATGTTTTCTCAGCAGTTAATTGCGATCAAATATTTAGTATTTTAAAAA
The DNA here is from genome assembly GCF_039877785.1 of Chaetodon trifascialis. Lineage (NCBI taxonomy): Eukaryota > Metazoa > Chordata > Actinopteri > Chaetodontiformes > Chaetodontidae > Chaetodon > Chaetodon trifascialis. The sequence continues at coordinate 19,795,581 of NC_092075.1, forward strand.
TTTTCTTTTGACATGAAATTTGACATAATAAACATGAGTGATGCTGAGAAACCCTTAACCTGGAATTCTTGGTTGGATCAGCATTAAAAACCTTTAAGTTCGGCACACATCCTGAACCTGATGAATACACACTGAAACAAGACTTACAACAGCTGTAAACAGGAGTTACAAGTTTTCCCTCCTCATTCATTTCCCCATATATGGACAATAGGCTAAAGACAGCTGGCTGTCAATCATCTGAAGTGTGATTATGAGCAGCAGCTCCAGCATACAGAGCGGATGCTACGCCACAAAACCAATTCATCTCCCATCAGCTGCTCATAAACAATCCATCAATATCCTCACTGAGATCATCTGTGTCCAGAATGAGTCCGCAACAACTCGCACATTGTTGGGGAGTCATTTATTGACACGCACAGAAATGAAATATTTATCATCAAGCAGCTCTTGGTTGGGAAACGTGATCAATCATTATGCCCTCCGGTGTACAAATCAGGATGGTTAAGAGAGGAATCGTACCGATGCTTGTTCAAGACATCAAACACAAGAATGTATTGATCTCATTTTTCAGCATGAAATGAGCTGATGTGAACACGGAGATAGGAGTTTATCTGCTGCCTGAACATAAGAGGAATTTAAAAGATGTGCTGTACATTATGCTGTATTGTTAACTGTGTGAAAAACAGTGAGTCTCTCCACCCTTCACAAGCAGGTCAGAGGGCAGGGGGGTTGTGATGGGGGGGCTTTTTCAGCTTCATTCTCTCCTTTGAATATTCAGCATTAGCTTCCCTTCAAACACCAGTTAGTATTTGTGTCATTCACATACATTCACAGTGTCCAGCCCACATGGCCTTTTGAGACACCAGAAATGCCTCAGTGGAGTGGAGGAACGCCGCACAGTTGGTGCTCAGACCACAGGAGTTGAACTGGCACCTCCAGCTAGTAGTTCACTCTTTGTAACACGGTGCAAGCTGGACTTGAACTGGCCGCCTCCAGTTCCCAGACCAAGTCCCACTGATCCGCAGTGTTACATTTCTTTCAAAGTAATGTGTGTGCTTTTGACTGTCATTGTCTTTGAACCAGTTTCCCACAGCAGACTGCACATTTTGCAGTGCAAGGACAAAACTAGTGGTCTTGCTAGCCATCACTGTGTCCCTGTGGTACATTTTTGTTCTTCTTTTGTTTTTTCTCTCATCACATTTTACTACATTTTTTGTCTCTCACACATTACGTTTACTCACATTGATGTCCTGCCCTCCACGCGCAGTTTGTTACATGAAGGAGTAATGATGCACTCCCAACGGGTTGCAAAAGTGATCATACAAATGCAGTTGCAGACCTGCAATTAAAATGTGCATCGATAGACAAGTAAAAAGTAGTGCTGTCAAAAAATATCGCGTTATTAAGGCGTTAACGCAAATCAATTTTAACAGCGTCATTTTTTTTTTTAGCGCGCGATTAACGTTCTTTGTGACCTTTGTGAAGTTTTTTATAAGCTGTGGCCACTGCAAGTAACATTACAAAAACTACAGGATCCGATTGTAAACCGGAAACAAAACAATGGGCACGCCCCACTCATGTTTTGGTCTCACCTGCTCGCTAGCTGTGAAAGTGTAGGCAGATGTGAAGCGCGAAACGCTGAAATGGATGCGTTTCAAAAAGTTGCCGGATGGGTCGACTGACAAGACCAAAGTTTGGACAGAGGCATATGGATACAGCAACTAAAAACAAGCTTACTGCAGCCATAGCCAAGTAATATTCATTCTTTCTGGAGAGAAATAAGAGGCTGCGTTGAAAAGCCTCTGGTGAATAAATAGAAGAGCATCATAGTCTGACTGCTTGTATGTTCAGAGGAAACTTAAGAAAGGAAAGTTTAAGCCATGGTTTAACTGCACTATAGGCTGAGTCCTAGTTTACAATGATGTGCACTTTGTAACTTTATCTTGTATCTTTTGATCCCTTAGAAAGGGTTGTTGAAGGGGCTTTTTTGTAACCAAGCATTTATTTATTTATTTATTTTTGCCATCTGTTTATTGTTAAAATGTGTGAGATTCGATTCATTCAAATGTGAATGACTGCTCAAAGTGAGAATGTTAGTGTGAAATATAACACTACACGTTGTTGTTTTCAATAAAAAACATTTGCACAAAGCAAACCTATCCATATGTGTGATTAATTTGCGATTATTCGTGAGTTAACTATGACATTTATGCGATTAATCGCGATTAAATATTTTAATCAATTGACAGCACTAGTAAAAAAAAGTGATCTCCACACTAATGCATCGCAGGCAGAATTGAGATCAGGATTTTCCTTTTTTTAATCTTGCAGCTACTTCACAGAGATCTCTTCACTGTAGTTGTTTGATATAGGTTTGTATCACACATCAACAGATCATCAGTATAATATATTTGTGTTGCTGTCTGGGGATATGTGTGGTTTGGGGCACACAGTGCTGTGACTGGATATTTGCTGGTTTGGGGATTAAATCTGATCTGAATGAACAGTTTAACATCTCGATCTGCTCATGAAGGCACCACACTGTGGTTTGGTGTATTTTAGAAGTTCACTCCGGAGCTGAGCAGAATCACAGCCTCTCCATTCTTAACTAATCAAAGCCCCACCCCCCCTCCACCCTAAATCCCTCCTCTCTGTCATCCTCCTCTCTTTCTCCATCCTCGCTAACTTTGACAACAAACTCCAAGCTTGTCAGAGCTAAACACACATATTGTCCCGTTTTGATCTCCTTTTCACTCAGCACTTAACATGGATTTTCCATCCTATCTTCTTTAAACGTTGACACCGTGTACTTGGTCCCACGTTTAAGTATGCGTGGATACTTTCTCAGGATTAAAAAGAACTTAGCAGGTTGAAGGCTCTGATGTTGAAATGAGCAGCTGCTGTCAGGAGGCTCACAGGCAAGATGCGGGTGGATAAGTGGACTACTTAAGACTGTTTGTAGGGATAAAGGTCTGCAAGGAGACAGCAGAGAGAAGTTTTATCTGAAATCTGGATTCAAAACACAGATGTGGAAAAAAAATGAAATAAAATAACCTGTAGCTGTAAGGTTTCCTGTTAGAGAGGTTTGAATTTCTTAGCTCATATGCCATCCCATATGACAGTCTCTTATTTTTGAGTTTATTATTATTATAGCCATAAAAATGATTTCTAAATGTACCTTTACACAACTGAAAAAGTTATTATGTGAGAAAAATACATCACTATTATGAGAAATTAAGTCAGGATTTAAAGAAGCCACTGAGATATATGAGAAACTTTATGTGTTTAGGAAAAAAAAGTGACACGATAGTGTCATGACCCTTTTCCTTTTTTTGTTTGTTTTTTGTTTTTGTTTTAGAAGCTCTGTCTTGATTTTAGACTTGATGTTGGAATTAGTGATATGTCAGTGAGGGTCCTTAGAGGGATAGAAAATAAAACATCTGTGTGTCCCAAAAGGGACAGATGGGTTGTTTCCAGGAACTCCCCCTTCCATCCCTCCTCCCACACACACACACACACACACACACACACACACACACACACACACACACACACACACACACACTCACACACCACACACACACACACACACACACACACACACACACACACACACACACACACACACACACACAGATGGATGTGGTGACATTGTGATGAGTAGAGCAGGGGACAGAGGTCACAACCTCAGGGGGTCAGAGGACGTGTGTGGAGGCGGGATGCTCTAAATAGACAATATGTGTGTGTTTGACTCTGATGCTGATGATCTCAGAAACACACACACGTTTGTACCTTTATGAATTTTAACTTTTAATGTAAGTTTATTTGCAAAGTTGAGAAACAAAATCACTGATTTTTCAGACATTTTATGTCTTAACTAAACAGCGACAGAGGAGTCAACTTGGCAGGGGGATGTTGTGATCACATGGTTAGACTGCCTGCCTTCACAGTCGTGTTTTCTGACAGTCTGACCCCTCTAACTCATTCTTCTCTCTGTCCTCACACTAAAGACTGTGGTCAGGACCAGCTGTGGGTCAACAGGCAGATCTCAGCCCAGAAAACCTCTGTAACCTGCAGCCAGTGGAACAAGTTCCGACAAACAGCATAAAAAATGAGACAACAGCCATAAATAAATAAATAACGAGAGCTGATTATTTATGAGAGAAAATGATCAACTGAGGAGTAAAGGAAAAGTACTGCTGATTCTACAAATATTCTGCTCTGCTCCTGCTTTTGCTTTTATTATTTTTACTACTGGCATTTTAGTCTTTATCAGATAGAAAAAAGTGCAGACAGAGACAGGAAACAAAGGGGTGGAGGGCTGTGATGTGCAACAAAAGGTCCCGAGCTGGACTTGAATCGAGGATGTTGTAGTTCTGTGGCGCAGTATGCACCTTAACCATCGGGCTGTCAGGACGCCTCCATCCTTAGTCTCAGTCCTTTACTGATGGAGGCTCAGTGATTCTGCAGCTGTAAGAAATCAAACATCTGCACATGAGAAAGGTAAAAGACTGAACTTCTCAGCTTGCTGTGTGCAGACAGTAAAGTAGAGCTGCTGATCAACTTTTCTCAGTTTCTTTATAATAAATAACGAGGTCATTCCAAGATAAAAACTGCCTTCGCTCCTCGCCAGAAGGTTTGTTCAGCGCTCGATGGAGAAAAGCCTTCGCACCGACTGATGAAAGGAATTAAGAGAAGTGGAGGGAAGGGACGCGGCCTAAATTTGCTGCATAAGTAATTTTCGATCAATACCTAACATTAGAAAGTTTGTTCTTTGAGGCTCTTGTACCTTTCATCAAGAGAGGAGAGTTCACCGCTGTATGGGGCCAGAACACTGCAAAAAGTGACGCGGTGCAGATGGATGATGTTTCGGGAAGCATTGCTGCAATTTATTGATTAAAGTGATGATTATTGGTTTACTAAAGCAGTCAAATAACAGCTATAGTCGCAGGTTAATTTACACATCCAGTGTACAGGATCTTTTACTTGTAAATGGAGTACTTCACATTTACTTATGTATAGTAAAGGATGAGAATACATTTAATTTGTTCAGAAACCTCTTGTTTGTTGTTCAGTGTAAAGCATTACAAAGAGCTCCACTGTCAGGAGGGGAGTCTTGTGTACAGGTGTATTTCATAAGATATGCCTTATGAAGTGATACTGAGGGAAATGTGACGGTCGTGATCACTCAGTGCGATCTTATAGACCAAAGAAGTGTTTGTGGTTTCTAGTTTAATCAGGCATGATTCTTATGTGATTATAGGCAAAACTATTCTATTGTTTCCAATGTTTGTATGTGTTGGATATGTATAATTTGCTTGTTTAGGCCTATATTTGGAAACGAGACTGTATGAATGTTGAACATGAGATTTAAGATGCTCCATCAACATTAGAGCTGATCTGTGGCAACATTTCGGTTTTCCCCTTTTCAAAAATTGACGCTGGTGAAAAGGAAATTAAGAAAAACAAAACAACTTGCTGGACAACAGTCAACTACAGGAAACACATCAAACATGAGAAGCCATTTGGCACATCAGTACCTAGAAAAGCTCAAATCACAACGACAACAAAGCTTCAGCCAGACCAAAGAAGCCTGAAAGAAGCATTTGCAGCCCCGCTTCCCAATAAGAGTTCAGAGTATGGTGTAAGATCGCTGTCAAAAAGACGTGTCCATAATTAAAGTTTCGTTTTTGTAAAGTTAACAATTTGTGTGTCATAAAAGTTGTTTTGCACAAAATTCTGCTGTCATATACGTGAGTCTGTGAAATTGGGTTCGGGTTACGAGTGTTTTTATATGAGTATGAGTCTTAAAGCTGTGAGTGCAAAGTTAAGAGAATACAACTCATTTTTCTACGACTACGAAGTCTTCACTGTGAATACGAATTCAAGTTTACGGGTACGACTCGAAAAGTGCTGAAATGACGTCACTGAGGTCACAGTCAAGTCGCAGGGGAAAGTAATCGATCGGCGATTCCTCCAACTGCGTATGTGCATGCCCCAGACGCAAAACATGCAGGGCAACGCCGCCATCCCCGGAGAGACTTCACAGGCAAAGCTCTCAAGTCTCACCCATTGGGCGTGAGACACACGCACTTCAACCCATTCACATGTTCACACGCCGTATCTTGTATTTCTCACACAGAGAAATTAACAGGATAACACCCACCAAGTTGCGCAACTATTTTCTAAAACAGTGGAACAGGTAGAGGAAGTGGTGATGTGTCGGTCGCGGACGAAACGGCTCGTAGAGCCACTCTTTGAAGTGAACGATCAGAGCAGTCTCCTGCCTGGGAGCCGGAGCGGGAGCAGCTTTGTTTGTTTTTTTTATGTACTGAGCAGGATGGGGAAGGGCGGGGGTTACACACACACTTGCACTAAGAAATACTGAATTGAATAAATATTTTTATTTGTACCAATTTATGTGTCATTTATCAGATCAGACCCCCGTCCCCACCCCAACCCTCACTGCTGCTGCCAAATCTCACTCTGAACTCAGTTCAAAACTTAAGAGCCCTGCACAGGTAACATCAATAACGTGCATAGCCATTATTGATTTCATAAAATTGAATTGATATACATTTCTTGAACTCACATACTTATTGCTTTAGCTTGCAAGATAAAGATATTTACATGCCGATGAAGCTAGCTTAGTGCTATCGTTACTGGGATTAGAAGTGGGCCAATGCTAATTAGTTAGCACTAAACAACTATGAAACATATAACATTACCCCTCAAAAAATGCACTGTTCTCATAATTTTCGACCAGAGCATTAACAATCAAGCCAGATTTGGGATGAGTTAACGTGAACCAGTAACTTATTGTCTCAAATGTATAATTTCACCCGTGCAATAAGCAGGATGATTCATCATGTCCGGGTTTATTTCTCCATATCAACCTTCTCCCTCTTACCATGTTAACTTTACACAAAGTTACTGGTTCACGTTAATTCATCCCAAATCTGGCTTGATTGTTAATGCTCTGGTCGAAAATTATGAATGATAGCACCCAGTAATGATAGCACTAAGCTAGCTTCATCGGCATGTAAATATCTTTAGCTTGCAAGCTAAAGCAATAAATATGTGAGTCCAAGAAATGTATATTGTATAAAATGGTTCGATTTTATGAAATCAATAATAGCTCTGCACGTTATTATTGACATTACCTGTGAAGTCTCTCCAGGAATGGTGGCGTTGCCCTGCATGTTTTGCGTCTGGGGCATGCACATGCACAGTTGGAGGAATCGACAATGATTACTTTCCCCTGCGACTTGACTGTGACCTCAGTGACGTCATTTCAGCATTTTTTGAGTCGTACCCGTAAACTTGAATTCGTATCCTCAGTGAAGACTTCGTAGTCGCAGAAAAATGAGTTGTATTCTCAAGACTTTGCACTCACAGCTTTTAGACTCATACTCCTATAAAAACACTCATAACCCGAACCCAATTTCACAGACTCACGTATATGACAGCAGAATTTTGTGCAAAACAACTTTTATGACACACAAATTGTTAACTTTACAAATACGAAACTTAAATTATGGACACATCTTTTTGACAGCGATCTTACACCATACCAGAGCTGAAGAAATAACAAGATGCATCTGTGAATATAAAGCCAAAGACTTATGGCCGTTTTCTGTGGCCACATTGAAGTCTCACAGTGACAGCAGCTCTGTTCCAAGAGGCAAGAGCTGAAGTGACAGTAAAGAGCATCTGAATAACCACAGACGGGTGAACTTCACAAGCTACTCAGAGCTAAATTACAGTCACAGCTCATGTTACGACCACCAAATGTGAAATGAAAAGTTTTGTCCTCTTTTCTAATCACATACTGGACTCAACATAGCTGAGGTTTTGAAATCTGCTGTTTTGGAGAAGGAGCTCAACGTGAGAATAACAACTCACGGTTTTGCTGACATTATAGAGAATGCAGGAACTGTGGATGTAGTGGTGAGAGAGACCAGACTGTCCCCACACATGACGTGTTCTTCACACACTTTAAACCTCGCTTCACAAGCGGGTTTGAACGTCGGCCGCTGCAGCCGTCGGTCCAGTGAGGCCTGTCGCAGCGTTTTTCACCACAGTTCAACAACAACATCTGAGCTGACCACCAAACAGAGCTGTTAAACCTGCCAGATCACAAACTGATCATAGATGTGGTCACCTGGTGGAACAGCTCTTTAAATTATCTTACAAAAGGACTGCTACTGACTGCTGCGTTGTTTCTGCTTTGAAATTGTACATGTTTCAGTCAGGCATTACGAAAAACAATTCATAATAATTGTTTGCTCATCCTACTCATGCATGCTTTTAACTTTTATTTTATCTTATGAAAGAAGCAAAGCAGAAGCACTTTAAGTTAAAAATGCTGTATACACTAATTTATTAATAAATGGCTTTTTTCCAAGTAATTAGTCTTTCTTTTTTTAAAAATATCACAATAGCTATCATTTTGTGGCCTTAACATTGAGGTATTATTATACTGTAAGTTTTTGATATTGTTACATCACTTGTATTTAACATGATTTACAGATGGGTTATATATGAAATAATGATCTCTTTTGTTATTATACTCACAACTCCACATTATTTTGACTGCTAGATAGTAACCAATCCAATCATTTTTACCAGACAGTCAGGTTTTGGCAAATCATCACTTTTGGCACAACACTGGCTTCCACACAACACAATACTGCACAGTCGATGTGCTTGTTGTGAGCGGGCCTTTTACTACACATAACCTGGGATCCAACAAACAAGCGGGCTCAGTCAATGAAGTGTCCCTGGCCGCTGGAAGAAACACCCTGTTACTGCTGTCGGTAGTTATCCGTACACGCTAACAGCTGCGGCTAGCTGTGGCTCATGTCAGAGCAGACGAACTCTTTTCTCCACACCCTGCAGCTGCAGAAGCTCTGCTCCGACCTCTGCAATTACAACCCGGTTTGTCCAATTCCAACATAAAAACATACACAATCCTCCCCACTTCTTTAAGTGTATTCGGATGATCTCGGCTCTGATCTCCTCACCTCGTTAAAACACCACACACACAACAGTCCCTCTCCAATCCCACAAACCCCTGTGTCTTAACAGCCGTTAGTAACGCTAAGCCCGCTCTAAGCTGCAGCGCGGCTCAACACTGAATTGCTAATTGAAAAGTAAAGCGGCAGCGATTAATTTTTGACAGCGTAGTGGTTTTAAAGACGGCGGCCCCTCCTCGAGCTGCGGGCCCCAGACTCCTGCGGTTGGTGTGAGAAACCCCGGTGAATCAAAGCTCCGTCTGGGCTCTCGGGGGTTTCTATCCCTTCGTCTCTCCATCCTCCCATCCCGCCATCGCTCGGCTGGGTTTTAATGCCTACCTGAGGGACTGAAGGGGAGGGAAGCGAGGGGAAGCCGAGGTTCTCTGACTCCACATCGATACTTTCTCTCTCCAGCTGAGCAGAATCACAGCCTCTCTGCTCTTAACTAATCGAAACCCACCGCCCCCACCTCAAACTCCCTCCTCTCTTTCTCCATCCTCGCTAACTTCAACAACAAACTCCAAGCTTGTCAGAGCTAAACACACATATTGTCCCATTTTGATCTCCTTTTCACTCAGCACTTAACATCGACTTTCTTTCGTATCTTCTTTAAACGTTGACACCGTGTACTTGGTCCCACGTTTAAGTATGCGTGGATACTTTCTCAGGATTAAAAAGAACTTAGCAGGTTGAAGGCTCTGATGTTGAAATGAGCAGCTGCTGTCAGGAGGCTCACAGACAAGATGCGGGTGGATAAGTGGACTACTTAAGACTGTTTGTAGGGATAAAGGTCTGCAAGGAGACGGCAGAGAGAAGTTTTATCTGAAATCTGGATTAAAACACAAACTCCAGGATTGACAACTGAGTAAGGGTAGAGAAGTAACATTACTGAACCGTCAAATCGTCGTGTTTTAAAGAGGCGTAGAAATACAACAAAACATGGTGGAAAAAAAGTTTGTCACCTACGCCTTCATGAACCTCATACTGATGGAAATACGTCACAAAACACAATCCATTTTCCCAGTATTGCAAGATTTCATTGAGCTGCAGATAAGGAAAAGTCATTCTCTCCATACATTCAACATTAGTCACAGTATCCATCCAGTCAGTCTTTGGAGGTTCGGTCTGTAACCGTTTTCATGTCACGGCTTTCTTGCTGGCTGCTATCTTTGATAGATATTTGTCTTGAGCCGACAAACGAGCCTAAATATTGTTCCAAAATTCTGCATGGAGATGTTCTGCCAGCTGTTCTCCACATTTTCTCTAAAACAGATCATCACACCTGCCTTAAGATATTTTCGTTTGTTCTAATCAAATTCTGCCAACAACTTCTCTCCAATGACCCAAACTGGTGGAGGTAGACTGCACAGAGCTCGTGTTCAACCCATGATCCTCTGAGGTGGCAAGTTCACATTCCCTTTCCCAGTTTAATGAAACCTTATTTACTGAACACTGAAGTTTCCTGTTTTCCTTTTTTTATAGTCAGTAAATGTGTCATTTCTCCACAGCTTCCTTCATCACTTTCTAGATTGAGACGATGATGGTCGTCTAGTCTTAATGACTCAGGCTGCCATCTTTTCAGATACATACTGCTCATTAAAAACTTTCCTTATTATATTGGGAGAAAAAAGCATAATCCAGGACCCAGCATCCTGTTTATTTCAGTACATTTCTGAAGTAGTTAAAAACAGTTAGTGGTACTAAGCTGTACTGTATCGGGGTCGTATCAAACAGTTTACAAAACATTTGCACATGAAGTATTTTTCAGTTTTTCCCCTGAAACTCTCCCATCCAACTGTGAGATCGTATCGATTCTAAACAGCCGCAGATCTTCTGCTAATCTTTTTATCTTGAGAAAAATAAATCACTCCCAGCTGAAACACAGGAAGTTTTGGGAACATCAATAATGGATAAATATACTAATTGGATCAACATGACTTTCTGATCTCGCTAAAAACTTTCACATCCACAGCAACTTCAGCAGAAAGCAGTTAGATATCAACCGGTGTTCAGTGCTGCTCATGAGAAATTCATTTCCAAGATGAATATGTGCTGAACTTTTAAAAACATGGATTTCCTCCACCAGGAAGGTAGGAAGAAGGAGGAAGAAGAAACAAAAAAAGACAGGAGAAGAAGGAGGGAGGGCAAAGAAAGAGGACAGACTTTGGTTGGCTGGCTTGCTCAGTCGATCAATGAGAAAATCTGAGACCAAAGAGACTGAACCTCTTGCTGCTTTTCAGATTTTCTTTATTCCACAAGGAGGTATATGGACAAAAAACAAAACAAAACAAAACAAAACACAGAAATAACCTGGTAACCATTTAGAACTTGATGGGTGTTAAATGATGACTAATAAGACTGATTAAATGGACATTTTTAAATGTTTTGTCTAAAGCACAGAGTGTTGCTCTGACCTGCAGTTTTGGTGTCATAGACATTCTGTCTGGTTTCACCACTTTTGTGGTCAGTTATCTGGTAATCCTGACAGTATTTTCCAAGTTCAACCGAAGGCAGACTGGCCCAATAATACATTATGTCAACACTGATCCAAACACCGGGGCTGAAAAGCAAACAGAAAAGAAGTTAAAATCCCCCAAATCAGAAGCACTCAGAGGCCTCAAAATAACAAGTTAATGCATTTAGCAGCAGCCACACTGCACACAACAGCCAGAGAGGAGGACCGGAGCAGCCGAGAACATCCAGGACCACAACCCACCGAGTCCAGTCAAGTCATGGTGGGACAGCTGAGGCAGAAGACAGCAGGGTGGCAGTTTAAAAAGACAGCTACCTTTGCTGGGTGTTTAACACTCTAACCCCGCATAAAATCAGATTTAGTTTCCATACCAGACACTCATGTATGACAGATAGTGTTATACTCGTATCTTTACTGGAGAGAACTCTGGCTGTTACTGCTTTATCTTTGTTTTATGTTCAATTAAAGTATCTTTTTTGTAACCAAAAATACAGATTAAGGGATTTCCAAAGGGAAAACAAGTGGAGTGTACTGGTTGATTTGTAGCTTTCAATAGTGGAAACAGGCTAACATTTCAACACTACTGTGTCTTCAACAGACTCAAAATGGACAAAGACCTGAGGGAAGAACATACACAGTCAGCGCAGAACAGGGATACAATTATCATTGGATAACTGTTTGAACAGGATTTCAGATCTATTGGATAATGGATCCAGTGGTGGGAGTTGCCATAGTACTGAAACATTAGTCAGTTTGCACAGTTAAGGGCTGCAGATCAATCAGTGTGCTCCAGTCCCTTTTGTCTCTTGGTGCTTTGGTGTCAAACTAAGAGGTCCCTCATTCAGCTGCATGCTGCTGCAAGATGTGTGAAGAACTCTGCTTCAACTAGATTAAATTATTGTTTACTACTTAAACATCGTGCAGACGGTGAGGTACTTATTTCAGCTGAGCAGTGTCAGCAGGTCTTCTCTTCAGTCTCTATTCAACCTCCAGGAACAAGCCGGGGAAGGCTCCATGTAGGCGAGACCTTGCTGCACCACCGTCTGCTGCTCATTAGAGATACTGCTCTGAACTCACGAAGGCGACTTATGCCGAGTCCACATGTACAAGGCTTAAAATGGGGTTTCTCCTCCTTTGTCCAGACAAATAAACTTGCACGCAGCAATATAACCTGACCCTAAGCCATGTTGGCCAGTCAGAAGCCTGAAAAAAGCTATTACTGGAGGGCTTAAAGGTCCCATCCTTCACCATCGTCAACAAGTCAGATAATGGCTTCCACTCTGTCGTCACAATCCAAAGACACAGTTTTCTCTGCTCACGCAACACAGCATCAGTTTCTGAATGTCTTCACCCTGAAAGAGGTTTTCTAAAAGGCCAAAACTCATAGAAGAAGCTACATTTTGAAAAATACCCGTGGACATGAGGACTAGGCATCAGATGGAGAGTTTTTATCAAGTCCTCTTTTTTCTGGACCACAGGGGGTGGACAATGATCAGAGAGCTTATCGAGAAATTGGCCAACACAATTACAGTGACGTGCCCCCGCCCCCCGCCCCCCCAGCATGTTTTTCCCCTTACTGCTGACACCGCACCAATCTGTCTGTCCATCTCACGCTCCACTTTACCATCACTCCTGAACAAAACCCAACACTTACACTCCTTCACTCCTTACTTGTGACTGCTCACTTTTTGTTGATGCCTTACTTGTTTGTGTGTCGACTGAGTGATATGATGGTGTTTGAAAAGAAGTGTTATAGTGGGCTCTCTATGTACATGAATGTGTTTCTGATATTTTGTCTACTTCACAGCTTTACAAACTACAGTTATTAATTCTGAGCTGACACAGTGGAAATAACAATTGTAACATTACACAATTATTTGTGAGGTTATTTTTATATAGATCATTCTAATCTAAATGATTTAATATAGAATTCTACAAAAATTCATAGTTAGTTTAAGAAATCAAATCTCTGTTCACGACTTGACTTGGTGTGCACTGGTGAGGGTGTATCTCTTGGTGGGTTTTGGGGCTGGTCTGGTTTTAAAGTCCATCCTTGGTTTTTACCAGCTGGACAGAACGATTTCTCGTGTTCTGTCTGAAAGCATCAAAAGTGAGAGCTAGTTTTCAAACTTTTCAAAGGTCTGCAGGTTGTTTCCTGGTTCTGTGTGAAGGAATGTGAAGGCGAGGAGAGAGGAGGAGGAAAACGTTGAGCTGGGACTGCAGATTACAGCTCGTGATCAATACCATCAATACCTGATGTTGTTCATACTGAGGACTGATTAAAGGCAGAGGGAGACAGGGGAGGATAAGAGATCCTGTGCATGCAAGAAAAGAGATGACAGGAAACAATCAGGGAGAGAGAGAGAGAGAGAGAGAGAGAGAGAGCAGAGAGGGTGTGTGATACATGTTAATAATTACAGATAGAGCAGCTGGAAGGTCAAAGGTCAAGCCACCTGGAGGTTTGTTCCATGGTCTCAGATATGAGAAGAAGATGGAGGGAGAGACCACTGTGAGAATCTTTGTTTCACTATTTAATTGCTATGTTTTTCCCGCTTCACTCTTCATTTTCATTCCAAAGTTAACTTACCACACTTCACATGTGGAACCACAGCTTTAATCATTATTCACCTTTAAATTATGAACAGGCTTCATCTTTTCTGTTTTTAAAGTGAATGAGATGAAACATGAAGTTCACTTTAAATATCAGCCAGATGGAAACAGAGACTGTGAGGACGTTAAAGAGATGTGAGATTAAAGGAAGAGATCGATCTGCTTCTCTGTGATCACAGACTCATTAAAACACTTCTGCTCTCAACTCATAATGATGTTTTTCATCAGAGACAGTGTGTGTGTGTGTGTGTGTGTGTGTGTGTGTGTGTGTGTGTGTGTGTGTGTGTGTGTGTGTGTGTAAGAGAGAACCCAGCGTTTCATTGGTCAGACAGGAACACAGGGGTCCAGAATACTAGAAGTGATATTTAGTTGAAGATGTTTAAGAATTTAAGTGATATGAATATTTTGTTTTCACCATCTTTAGTTTAAAGTTACAGTATTTTAAAGATTTTCTTTATTTAAAACCTCGCTTTTTTTTTTTTTTTTTTTAACATATGATTTATGTTTCACATTTTTCCAGCATTTCATGTATTTCCAGTTACCTCCCTCCATTGTAGATTTCACTGTTGGTGGCAGAGTTTGCCATTTCTGTGCTCCATTAAAAACATTATTTTCCCACTTACAATGGATTTACAGGAAATGATTGGCTTGTAATGCAAACGGAACATTTCCTCCTGCTGCTTTTCAAAAAGCAGTCACTTGGTGAACCGTGGGCTGGTTTTTATTGTGAAGCAGCCACAGGAAATGCAGTGATTTGTCATCGAGTTGAGTGCTGACTGGCGTTTCCCACTTAAAATGTGTCACTTTCAGTCAGCCATGTCAGGGAGCCAGCATGTACAGCTGCAGGGCCCTGAATACCACGTTATGAAATACACCTGTGGGGACATATGATGTCTGCTGTGGAAAAGGTCTATTAAAACAACAATCCGTCCTCTCAGTCTACTTCGTGTGGTTGCAGTGTAAACAGACATGTAGCTCCTCTTCTTCTTCTGTTGGATTTCGATTTAGTGTCGCACTTCTGTAACATTGTGGGACTCTTGGCAGACATTGAAAAAACTAAATGTTTTTACCAAAGCAACTGGGAGTGATTTTTTTTTTTTTTTTTTTGCTAACTTTAAGGAAAAGTGTCAGGAAATATCTGAAAAGATCTGAAGACCTGAATGAGTGACAGGTGAACTGGGTGCACGGCATAAACGGACTCAAAGTGAATAACTCCATCTAACTGCTGCTTTATTTACTTCCTACAGCATTTCAGTCTAAACACCACAGAGGTAAATACAAACCAAGCCTCAGGTTAAAGAGACGGAGAAAAAAACAGGAGCACACATATTTGACACTCGTGGTCTCATTTTCATCTTTATTCCACACAAAGTCAACAACAACAGCAACACATTTGAACAGAGCACACGTTGTTTATAAGATGCACAGTAGATTCTACCTGCTGTGTGGAAGTTCAAGGGAAGAATTGAAACATGCACTATATCACACACACACTCTTAAATCTGTAGGTTTACTGTATAAACACTAAATACATGATAAAATCAAAATGATTAAGAAAAACTGCTCAACACATTTAGTGTGAAACTCAGTTGCTGTTGAAAACTAAGCAAACACTTTTTAAATCACCATCAGTGTGTTCATCGCACATCAGACGTGACAGCTGAAGTCGACAGACAGACTGAAGAAGCTGTCTGACGTCTTCAGTTTCCCACGAAAGATTGACAGAAAGAAAATCTGAGAAAGGACCGAAAAATGTAAAAAATGTTCCCTCGGTATTTATCATTTTTATATTAAGTCACAGAGCAGTGTCACTTAATCATAAATGATCTTTACTGTGCTGTAAAGATCAATTTCCTAAACTCATCAGCAGTTTTCTGAGAGCGGTTCAGTAACTGAGCCACATGTTGTCATTTGTTTTCCATGCTGCTGTAACTGAAGGAAAAGCAGAAGGCTCTTTCAGACACTTCGGTTGACTGCCTTCACCAAAGAGGCTTCTTTTTCTGGGTGGATGACCTGATCTTCCTCACTTGTTACTTACTCTTCAACTCTTCCTCTCTGCCTTCTTTATTTTTCTCACCTTTCCTCCCCCATGAGGCTGCCAAAAACAGATTTTCTCAAACTGTAAAGAGTGGTGGAGAAAACGAGAGATTAAGATCTCCGAGCTGTCTGGACCTCCTGGACGTGACGTGTGTGTGTGTGTGTGTGTGTGTGTGTGTGTGTGTGTGTGTGTGTGTGTGTGTTTTCAGAAACCCATCTGATGAGCTTTTTTCTTTGAAGAACTTGTGAAAAGCTTTGACACGCTCGAGCTTACAGGTGTGTAACAGTGTTAGAAGCTTTCTGACAGCACTAACTAAACTGACAGGAGATGGAGGAAGAAGAGGAGGGAGGACAGAGAAGAGGAGGAGAGGAGTGGAAAATATAAAATTAAAGCTACTGAAGTGTGCAACAATGTCTAATTTGCATGTCAAACAGATCAGCAGTTTCCAAGAGTCACAAAAATCAAAGTAAAAACATCTAAACTCTGATTATGACACAAAACTGTCTTGATAAATATCTCGATATATTTCTCTTTCTGCATAAAACTCTGAGCACTAAAACCGTGACAACATGTTAAAACACGAAGGTCCTGACCAACAGGAATAATGTGCAAAACGTATCACCAACCACAGTCATGCTGGAAAATGTCGAAGCCAGAACAAATTACACAGTTTGCTTTGCTACACCTGTAACCACACCCACCAGTGATGTCACGGTGTACTGACACACCTTTGTGTACACTTCTACCTCACTGAAGCCAGGCGAAGAGACAAACCACTGGAGGTCAGCAAAAACATTTCAGCTGCTGTTAAGCTGTTAAAGCCTTCCTTGTAAGAAGTGATGTTAGTTCCAGGCTAAAAGCTACTTCATGCCTGCTGTTATTAATATGGAATGTTAGCAACATTTAAGAGAACTTTTCTTTTACGCTGCAAGAAAAATAACATTAAACTGTAAATGTCCTATTATTGACTTTTTGTTTCTCTCAATAATCTGTATGAACTGACACATTTCAGTCTTCTCCTGCTTTTCTATTTTTTGCTGCATTGTTATAAGAAGACTTTCCCATTTATTGGCCCTTCTAGCGAATCTTAAATACTGTCAGCTCAACCAGTCGATCCTTCTTGTTAAAACCAAAAGAAAAAACAAAGAGTCACATCTCATTTTCCAAGTGGCTGGTGGTTAAAAAAGTGTTCAAATGAAAGGATGAAAAGTGACTTAAAAAGGAAATTCACTCACTTGAAGAACTAGTCAGTGCCAGGCAGACAGTCACGTTAGCCACAACGACGACACCAAACAGGATCAATGCTCACTGTACAAGATTAACAGACTACATTACGCAGCAATTCTGATGGTATACTATATACTGTATATGTACACATTCATATCTAGAGACCCCATCCCAAAAGTCAGATGGGAGCATGATGAAAGAAAGAAGCTGCAAGATGAAGAGAAGTCTTTACATCTATCAGTGAAGTATAAAGTGTCATCATTCGCAAAGAAAAGGGTCAAAACGAGGCAGGAAAGGAGGCTGCTGCTGTTTTCCTTCAAACATATTAAGTTCCACAAGGGTTCTGACATCCTGAGAGGGACAGAAACTCCAGTGAAGCCAGAGGGAAGTGACTGACAGGACATGGACAAAAGAAAAGCCCGTGGAGCAAAATGTGGACATAGGGAACCACGGCTGTTACTGAATTAAACAGGCTGAAGACACCAAGCTCCTCTAGGACCACGTGACAGACAGAACCAACTCTACAAGGCTGATGTTGAGTTCAGAGTCAATGTAAAGCGAGATCAAGGGAAGGAAGACATCTTTAAGAAGACTTACCAGCTAACTATCAAAATATCTTTTGCCCTTTTTGGACCAATTAGTACCCTAAAAAGACGTGCACCCCAGAACCCCTTTCATTGAACCACAGTGTTTCCATTGTCCCCTAAAAATAACGATATGCTTCGGTATTTGTACTTTTTGAAACATCTGCAGTGAGTAGTACTGCAGCCCCTGTGTCTGAGGATGCTTTTAGGCTGAGCCGTCTGAGGTGAGAATGTGTGTTTGTGAAGATACACACATGATGCTCAGAGAGGATGGAAAAGCTTCCAAAGTGTCATGAAAATAAAAGCAAACACCAAAGTGCTCACACACACGTGCAGGTTGAACTATGAGAAGCGTGTACTTGTCTTACAGAGGTCAGAGACAAAGCCTTCAGCAGGACAGTGGAGAAGTAAAACCAAAGAAAGTCTTTTTAGGTTGCTTCACTTTTTGACTCCTGAACTAGCAGAAAATGGAAAAAGGGGCCTAGACAGATTGATTTTGAGTGTTAAATCCATGTTTCAGTCACTGTTTCTGCAAAGTAAATCCACAAACACCTGCATTATGTTACAAGCATTTAATAAAAATAAGATGCTCTCACTAAGCTCTGTAATAAACTAAGTGGAAAGTCAACTGGCAGCGAATCAAAGGTTGACTTTAAATAAATAAACAGCAACTGCAGCGAGACAACGTCCAGCAGAAACAGTAAATAAATAGGAATGACAGGAAGGAGTTCAGAACTCAAAAAGACATCAATGCAAATCAGAATGTAAACAAGCCTTCTATCACAGCTTTCAAACAGATTAGAGAGGGAGCTTCCTCACAGCGATCAGTGTGGGAGACAAAACTTGATCCAGGCCAAACCTGGACCTGAGCTGGGTTTTTACTTCTCTGGCCAAGCTGCAGTTTGATACCTTCACCTGAAACATCTTTCCTGAAGACAAACCTTTGAACGAATCCACCTGAGCCTCGCTAATTTCAAGACTCAGCTACAACTTAAGTGACCACAGAGTGAATCCACGCTGCAGCATTTCAGACTCTGCCTTGGAGCAAAAACCCTACAACAGGTCCGGGTCTGTCAGGTACGACGAGGGGGCTCAGCTGGAGATACGGATTCGGTTTAGACCATGAAGCGGTGCTCTTTGCCGTCATGGGCCATAAGGATAACGTTGCGGTTAGATGTCCAGATGAGGCGGGCGAGCTTCAGGTGATTCTGGGAGCCCGGGGACGCCGGCTGCACAGGAGGAACCTGGTAGGTCTTAATGCAACGGAGCTGAGGCGCCGAGTTCAGCATCCCAATGCTGCCCAGCAGACTGGTGTTCATCTGAGGAGGGCAAGAAACACATGAGGCTGCACATTAGCCATCAATTAAGAAGCTCTTCTTCTGGTTAATCAGTTTATATTCAGCCTGTAAAGAACTGCTGACAGGTCCATCAGCACTTACCAGAATCTAAAGCTGTTTATTCAAATGTTAGAAAAAGCTTCAAATTCTTCACCGGAATCACGAAATATTTGATATTTTGTTAATTTTAATGAGTTTAAATCACTTTTATTAACTAAAGGGAAGGGTTTGAAGGTGGCTCCTGCATCCTTTTTTCATTTTGTGTCTGACATGGCCTCTCCCTGCTTCATCCTCTCTATCCTGTTGGTGCATACAGTCCATTCTGTACATACAAACTGCACTGTTTCAGTCAATAAACATGTTGGTAAGACTCTCATCACAGTTCCTGTTAGCGATGGACCTGCTGAGCCCTCTGAGGGAACACTGAGTTTAACCCGTGAGGCTTCCGTCACTGCGTCCTGTGAAGAAGGCCGAGCCTGAAACTGCACACAGTAAGAGTGTGTGTGTGTGTGTGTGTGTGCGTGTGTGTGTGTGTGTGTAGGAAAAACACAGCGAGTAGAAACTCTATCTTTTCCTGAGACGACACCGCCCCTCCGTCACTCATGCTCACACAGACAGACAGACAGACAGACAGACGCACGCACGCACACACACGCACACGCACACACCACACACACACACACACACACACACACACACACACACACACACACACACACACACACACACACACACACACACACACACACACCGACAGAACGTCTGCCAGCTCATTACCACAGCAGCCGTCTTGTCGGCGCACTCGCAGTGGTTTATGCTTACAGTAATGCCATTAGTGTGTGTGTGTGTGTGTGTGTGTGTGTGTGTGTGTGTGTGTGTGTGTGTGTGTGTGTGTGTCTGCAGACAGTGGTGTCAGAGGTCGTAAAGACCTTTCATTCAAAATAACAGTTCTGGGAAGACGATGAGCAGTGTGCGTCTGTGTGTGTGTTTATCATTTACCTGTGTGATCGGTCACTTGGCTATGTGTTGTTTATTGAGATGTTACTGATATTTCTTTTGTGCTTGCAAACTCTTATTTGTAATTTATTACATTATTGTATGTAAAGTATAACAATGTAAATAAATGAGAATAAAATGAAATTACATATGCAATAATTACAAAAACAAAAAGCCAGGGGAAAGCATCAAAATGTGTAAAGATGAAATATAATGAATGAAAAACAGAAAAATGAAAGAATGACTAATAGTGCACAGCCTGTTCATATATTGTTTAAGTAGATGCTTCATATTTAAAAGCAGATTCAAGAATCAAGAAATAAAATCCATTAATTTTCTTTTACTATTACTAAAAATTATCCACAGAAACAGATCTTCATCATCCTGTTAACCACCATCTGAAAGATGTTCTTGTAGATTTTCATTCTGGATTTGAATAACAAATCTCACAAAGATATTTTCTACAATTTTCAGTCCATAAATAAAAATTGTTAGTTTGTGAAAAAATAAGGACTGGGTGCTCATCTGAAGGCACGATTAACTCTCAGCAGAAATGTATTTACACTGGTGTGTACTGTGTGTACTACACAGCTGCTAAATACACACAACAAAAGTGACCGACAATAAAGTACAAACAAATGAATGATTAATTAACAAATGAAATGACTTCTCTGGAAGAAACCTTCTCATATATTTGATCTCTATAAACACGTCATGAAGCCAAAAATGCAGCAACAGCAGCAAAACAGAATCTGCAGGCTTCAGAATAAAACTGGATGGACTTTTTGACAGCAGAATCCCAGAGACGCACTTAAACTGAGCCTCTGTGTCCTGATGGGACGCTTCCTTCATGGCCATACAGCCAACACATACAGTAGAATGTCTGAAACTCCAGGTAACAGTTAATACTCAGGTGTGAACAGATGCTTCGCTTTGGCAGCAGCCACGTGATTTTAATGCATCTGAAAATGCAGCTGGAATTTCATTTTAGACCAACTTCAAACTGTAAATAGGGAGCAGGGAGAAAGGCTTTCTCTGTGTGAACTGGACTGAAAACTCAATCTTTTGAGCTCTTGAAGATTTTAGAGAAAACATGTCTTGTCTATGTGTGTGTGCTTGTGCATGTGTATGCGTGTGTGTGTGTGTGTGTGTGTGTGTGTGTGTGTGTGTGTGTGTGTGTGTGTGTGTGTGTGTGTGTGTGTGTGTGTGTGATTTACCTGCCAGAAGGAGATGTGGCTGTCAGCGTTAGAGTATGTTGCCAGGTAACGACCATCAGGGGCGAACGACACCGCAGTGATCGGACCCTTATGACCATGGATGTTCTACACAGCACAAGGAGAGGGGGGGGGGTAATTTAAAAAGTGAAACAGAATCAAATGAGCTTTTCACAGGAGCTGAACTCCTCAGATGTCGAAGTGAAAACACTTTAACAGTTTTTTTTTTGTTTTTTTTTTACTTTCCAGATGCAGCTCTCATCAGTGAATTGTTTGGTGAGGTTTTTTTCACATTACTGTGTGGTTGTCAGAAGTATCAAGCTCTGGGTCAAATACAGTGAAGAGAAAACTCACAAAGAAGAAGAAAAGAAAACAAGAAGCTCCCTGCTGGCAAAGATTGATGTGGTGTAAACATGTGAGTCAACAGAGGAAAATGAATAAGAACATGAATAAATTAAAAACAGGTGAAGGTTTTCATTGGAAATCCTTTCTACCAAAGAAACAGGCCAGAGGGGAAATAACCAAACATGAGTACAACAGCAGCATCCAGTCCGTGTACAGTACAGCAGAGGTACTGCTATGGAACAATACTACTGCTACAACTAATAAACAAATACATCCATCAGTCAGATAAACATAGAAACATAGAAATGAAAGCAGGATTTCCATCAAACACAAAGCAGTGCTGAGCTGTACAGTAAGACCCATGAATGGAATCCGAAGGTGAGGACTGTCTCTTCCTCACTGTTAGTGACTCATGACTGTCTGAGCCTATGTTTACACATAGCAGGGTACTTTGGGTACTTCAAAAAATGACATGAAAATATATGCGTTTTGCCTAAGTGCAAACGTAGGGTGAGGTAACTGAAAGGCCTGATGGGAAATACACTACAGTGCATGCTGAGGGAGAGTAGATGGACAGACAGGCAGACAGGCTTCCTCGACTCACCACGCTCAAGTCACATCAAAAACAATCACGACAAACACAACACTCTCATCATGCTGCCGATAACAACCACTAACACCATGGCTGTAAAAAGAAAACTAAATGCGGAAGTATAATTAGAAATGGTTATGACAGAGAATTATTGTAGGAATATTTGAAAAGAGTGAATTGACTTACAAGACATTAAACTCACTGAAAAGTCCTGTACCCTATCAGATAGCCTCCGTCTTTATAGGCGTGTTACAGGATTGTTAAAAAGGGCCTGAATGATGAACTGATTAGATGTGTTATTTTATGGAAGTGGAATTCAGTTAGTAAGACGCTTAATAAAATGAGACAGTCAGACGTCAGAGAGGAGTGCTTCTGTCTGCAGCTGGAGGTAAACATGAGCTCGTCTGGGTGCTGAAGGATTTCAGTGCTGAGCTGAAATTTGACAGATGAAGTTCAGTTCAAGTGTGATGAGTCTTTCCAGTCGGCTTAGCTCCGGCACACACCGCTGAACCACACCACCGTGACACCAGAGCCCTGTTGTTTTACCATTTTATCATCATGCACTCCAAGGCAACGGAGCTCTTCCTGCGTTATTCACTGCGCTGAATGGAAACTGATTCCCTGTGGATTCCCTTTCATTCCCTAACAGTCCTGTCTGGAATGTGGCTCTGAATGTTCTAACGTTCCAGGGTCCTCATGTCTGTCTTTGGTGTTAGTGGTTATTGACAGGCCCTGTGCCATAAAAACTTTGTTTATGTGAGTGCGTTTGCTGCTCTGTACGTCCCACCACTGTGCCACAATTTCATCAGTTTATGAAGTGTGAAGCAGTGTTATTGAGGCTTTATAGAACCTTTTCACAGATGAAAAACAGACTGGAACAAACAGCCACTTTACAGTATCAAACAGTTTTTATAAAAAACAAACAAACAAAAAACCCTCGAGCGTATCTCAAGCCCCTCCACATCGTTCCTCATCACCCACTGAAGATAAAATGAGAGCAATACTTGAGCTCTCCACAAGATTCCAGCAGCAGCAGCTCGAGGTTCCAGCCCGAGACTTCAATAACTTCTGCTCTGTGATAAATACCAGATGAAGAACATATTTGGGTCCTTGTTGAAATTTCATCACGGCGTCTCAGAAAAACTCGTTTTGCCGCTCAAATTTTCCTTGACAGTAAGTGTTTGGTTTGGACGGGATAATTCCATCAGATGAGGAGCAGCTTCTGGTCCAACAGATGCTGCCATTCGCCTCCAGAACTCAGGGGACAAAATAAAGCGCCGCTGCGCCGCGTGTAACGCAATAAACTGTCCCACCAGATGCAGGGTGTGTAAAGCAATAAACGCCCTTCCTGAAATCCCCACCCTGCGTCTGCCTGCGACTGGGATTACAAACTCTCACCTCCAGATGAGATTAAGACGCGTCGCCGCAGGCATCCCGACCATGAAATAATAACCCGTCTGTGGCGATTAAAGCAGAAAAAAAATAAAATAAAAACAACGCAATGAAATGAAAATCTCATCTTTTTAATTCGTTCTCTCCCTCCTCCTTTTGGGGGAAATCCTATTAGATTCCAGCGGTGTGCTGAGAAAAGAGCTGAATTATTTTGATTTCTCTCCAGCTTTCATCCCATCTACCTCCCTTTCCTTCCTCCCTCTCTTTCAACCTTCTTTGCATCCTTCACCTTTGTCAGTTTTTCTCCTCCATTATTTTTTCTTTGGCAAGATCCCAGACAGCATTTTCCTTCATGACTGTTGTTAAAAGTAAAGTAGTCAAGAGGACAGTTGGATTATATATGAATATGACACCAACGTCCATATTTTAGGATCTAGATCAAACCTGGATTCATTACATTCGTTCAGCAGAAGCCTTCAATGGCAGCAGCCAATCTGGGCTTTAGTGTCTTACTTGAGGACAATTTGAGATGTGGAGCCGAATAAACTAACCTGTTCTACCACCTGAGCTACTTCTTTGTATCTTTACACAATAAGTGCCTTTAATTGCAGACAATGAGCCGATGAATAGAGGATTCAGGTTTTCAAGTGAACAGCTGCTTCATGTCTGAGACTCAATGCCAAATGCTGACAGCCTTCACTTTCCATAAAGTCCAAATGAAATCCCATTTAGCCGTCCTTTACAACAGAATTAATGTCAACATGTTTCTCAAATGTACTGTTTTTTTATTATTGTTAAAAGGAAGACAAACATCTTTGGAGAGTATCAGAAATGCTCCTTTTTGTCTCAGTAGCTCCATACAGAAACCACAACGTCATTACTCCGTTAAATCAATGAAAAACTTAGAGTCATGTAACCAAAATTTTAAATTTCTTCCTTTTGGTTTTTCCTGGACAAGTGATTTAGAGAGCAGATACTGTACGAGTGTGCGTAATCATTCTGATTTTATTTCTATTCAACTTTAAAATCTAAATACTCATTCATAATTTAAAGAAAGGTTTGGGGGAAAGAGATGAATTGGAAAATGGAATGGATTTATAAACGAATCATTAAATGCAAACAATAAAATAAGTGTCTTAAATTACTTTCTTAAACGTATGAATTTATCAGTTGATAATAAAAAAAACTCTGCAGAAGTGTACAAATCTCCCTGTGGCTCAGTCCAGGCTCTGTGCAATGCCTTTACCTAGTTTGAACAACAGCATGCCAAGAGTGCACCACAGTAGCTCTGTGACTGAACTACACTTTGAATTACTACACTCAACAGTATTTGCAGCATTTAAAAAATCTGAGACGGGGTCATTTAAATGTTTTCGGACATTCTGAGGACCTGACAAGACTAAAAAAAACATGCATGTACACGGAAAGCAGAGAAACAGGATGCAGAGTAGAACTGTTTAATGTGCATCAAATATTGATGCTTTCATATATATTATGATGAGTGTGTGTGTGTGTGTGTGTGTGTGTGTGTGTGTCACGGTGTACTGCCTACCAAATCAATCAGTCTATCAGAGAGCAGTGAAGCACACTGAAACCATTTACAGCACTATGTACTCCAATACACCTGACGCCTGGGGACTGTGGCTGTGTGTGTGTGTGTGTGTGTGTGTGTGTGTGTGTGTGTGTGTGTGTGTGTGTGTGTGTGTGTGTGTGTCTGCCTCACACAGAGGGTTCATACCGTCTTATTTCCATCCTCTATAACTAAGACGGCTCTTAAAGCCCACCTCCTCTTAGACTTGATTTAAGTGACCTGATGGAGGATTTGGGAGTGTTCTAATAAAAGCAAACACATTTTGCTTTCAATATAACAAACCATACACTGCATGCATATCCAGGCACTTTCTATTTATGTGTTCATTACACTGAGTTGCGTTATGAGGTATAGGCCACTTGGGCCCAAGTCTGGAATAGATCGTGACAGTGTGCACTGGAGCAGGGAGTCTGGGCCTGACCGAGCTCACAAACAAATATGTATTCAACTAGCTGTTCAGCCAGCATTCAACAATAGCCTCGTCCTCCTTTAAGACTGAACCCTGGCATACGCTTGCAGTTCTGCATGGCAATGCTACAGTTTGCAGCAAACAATGACACTCAGGGGAATGCTAACCAAGCTAATGGCCATGCTAAAGTGCCGTGTTAAACTATTACCAAAGAGAGTTAAAGTAAAGTCGCTTCATTAAGCGATTGCTAGCAATGCTGGCACAGTTAGCTTTCCCTTCAAAAGGGAAAGCTAACTGTGCTAATTACTAGCTACAAATAGTATGAGAATTACAGCTAACTGAATATATTGGATTGTTGAGAAAATGCTAATACAAAAGCACCAACCAGTACTGAAAACAATAAAGCTGATACTGCAACACTTGTAGATAGTGTACATGTGAATGCAGCTGGATGTGTGTAAGAGGCAAGGCTGCACAGACAAACAGGAAGTGTTTGAACAGGGAATGCTGACCATGCTTACAGTGTGAGCAGTTGGAATCACTTTTGTTTTCAGTTTTAATTTTAGATTTTAATTAACTCAGAAGATGCTAATAAATATCAAGGTTTGATTAGATCAGAGGTTCAGCTTGTGATAGGTCTGCTAATGATCAAGCCCCCCGCTAGTTCCACCCCTGATGCTGACAATGCTACAGGGGGCTTTATAGATCTGCATTAAGGGGTTCCAGAGTAGCTGTGCCCGTAGCCACCACAGCTGACATGCACTTCCACAGAAAGGTAACTGCATGTCAGGTCAGTTACTGATATACCATGTGGAGACTGCAAGACCTGTGATTGGTCAGCTTTGGCTGCTTTCTCCATGTTCCTGCTGCTGCAGGAGAACATTAAGCAAGTTGAACTAAGTCATAACCTGTGCCACAGGCATCTGCGGTGGGACTGCAGTTAACCCCTTTCCGTCAAGTAACAATCCATTTTAACCATATGTGATTCTTCAGTTTATGGCTGGCTACGCTGGCTATGCTTCGATGGGACGTACAGTGGGAGGTGCTAACTGTGGCGCAGAGCTACACCGTCGGTTACACAGCGTTTTCTCTGGTTTCAGAAAGAAACAGATGCAGACACACAGAAAGATCAGTCAGATTGTTTCTTTGTGTTCAATTAGTAGACTCAGTAGAGTCTGTTAAAGAAGCAAAGCAAGCAGCTGGACACACACACACACACACACACACACACACACACACACACACACACACACACAGAGTAATGCTGCTGACAAAGGGCTGTTCATGGAGGCTGATCAAAGCTGTGGCAGATGGTCATGCAGGGAATAACTAGCTACAGTTGGACAGACACACACACACACACACACACACACACACACACACACACACACACACACACACACACACACACACACACACACACACACACACACACATTAATGGATGCTAAACGAAAACTCTGCCTCTCATGTCCTTCTTCCTCTTCTCTTCCTCCCGTTCCATTCCTTCTCTTCCCTCCTACATTATCTCCTTTCTATCTCATTCCTCATCCAAACAAACTATTTATTTAATTATTAAACTTTGAATTAACAACATATATTGCCACTTTTGACTATATCAGTGATACATGATCTTACATATAACGACAAGTAATTACAAGAGGTTGGATTCACTTTTTCCTAAATTAGTTGGAAATCAAAGTGTTTTATTGGGCAATAAATCTGACTAAGGCTGTAATGGGCTCAGTCGGCTGTTTTTATACATTTTCATCATGGTGATTTTAATTCTCTTATTTAGAGAAGGAGCAGACCGTTTTAAACTGATTGTGCTGCTATTTATCAAAAAAAAAGTGGTCTGGCAAGTTTCTATGGGTGTGCTGAAAGTTTATTTACACACTGAAAACTGTTTTCTATTGGAATTATCTTCAAGTGTCATGAAGACAAACTGGCACAGTGTACAGGGGTGAATGTTGAGCCACTGACAGATAAAACTACCATATTACTGACCAGGATTGTGGACCAAGAACAGGTTTTGGTTTGGAGCGGTGCCACAATAAGAAGTTTTGTTAAGACACACGCGTTCTAAACACACTAATATTTTAATATTCCAAATCTGATAATATTCTGAATTTTATACAGGTCATGTAAACAGTATACTGTCTTAGGCCTTAGTCTGAATGTTTTCTGATTAAGACATGGCGATATTATTTGGGTTTTACGGGCTTTCTTTTGACATGTGGTGCATTCTGAATATGCATCTCAACTGGAGTTTTCCCCCACAGTTGTTATGGCAGTAAAATCTGCTAAAAATGTTGCTTCCAACACATTTTGCTCTCTTGTTGAAGTAATTGAGCAAGACTTGGAGGCACAATTCAGGAAATACCAGTAAGAACCTGAATCAATAAGAATCAGAATGAATAAAATCTAATAAGCAGATACGCAGCTCTGTTAATGAAGATGATAGTTTTAGCTTACACTTGAAATTAACATTTGAAATGCATGCGCGCGCGCACACACACACACACACACACACACACACACACACACACACACACACACACACACACACACACACACTTCTTGCAAAGCCATTAGCTATTAAATGTTAATTACTGCAAATAACACACAACGGAAAAGTGTCTCCTGTCTTTACACTGTGCACACAAACATTAACACCTACGCAAACACACACACACACATAATCAAACTAAATGTCGGGTGAATAGGGGCCAGTGCTGTTATCAGATATAAATGACCCCCTCCACCAGACTAGACTGCTCAGGTTACTGCAAATCAATACACAGCAAATTACCAACAAACACACTCACACAGAAAAACACACAAAGACAAGGAGCACACACAAACACACACTACACAATCTCACACACAATCAAACATAAATGTGTGCAAAGACAAAAACGTGATTAACAGAGCCATTGCTTCATCATTAATCAATTACCAGGAGAAGAAAATAAGGCAGCAAAACTCCTCTGCTGCTTCCCTCATTCTTTTCTCCTCCTCTCTCATTACACCTATTTACACCCCTTGTTACTCTGCTCTTGTTTCCTCCCATCTCTTTCTCTACTCTCCTGTCATTAGAGCTAATACGTCCCTTTCATGATTGGACGGACAAATTCTAAGATAGGTAGAGGAACAACTGGACACACAAAAAGGAGAGTTAGATAGATGAATAAAATTATGGGAGTTCAGTGATTATGGAAAGACTGTAAAAAAGACAGGAGGATGGACAAAGTGATGAAGATGAACACAGCAGACGATCAGATCAGTGATTGGTGGATGGATGTGACACTGATTGAATTGATGGGTGGATGCACAGAGAAGAATGTGTGAACATTTGAAGGTAAAAATAGGTGGACAAACAGATGGAAAGGTTACAGAGTGTGGCTGAAGGATGTGAGGCCAGAGCGTGGGAATGAAGGGTGCATGGAAGGGTTAGGGTTAGGAGGGGTGGATTACTAGGTGATGGATGGATCATGGACTGGATGGATGGATATATTAGATTGGTGAGTGGTAGACGGATGGGTGGATGATGATGGATGGACAGACATACTGATCTCGTGAGGAAAAGGATGGATGGATGGATGAATGGATGGATGGATAAAACTGGTAAGCAGGCTTGACTTTGTCAATCCGAAACTAATCCCCTGCTTGAGCTTTTCCTTCCTGTTGCAATCAAACAACAGAGCTGCTGAGATGAGCGGCGTTTTTACCGTACCTGGCATTTTCCAGTACGAACATCGTAGAGGGCTACTGAACCCTGGCGAGCTCCAACGGCGATGCGGTGACTGCGGTCACAGTAACCAACCATGTAGAACCTGAGCAAATTGACAGAAAGCACACATTAATACATTAACATTCAACAAGGCATCATCTAACAATTCAGCAATTCTGCTCATCCTGTGCTGTGTGTTTCTGCTGCCACACACACGCACACACACACATTTAACTGGTACAGACACACACAGTGAGGATGATATCTGTGCCTGAGAGTTGGCTTCAGCTTGGCATCACCTCAGTTCACTTGTCAGGAAATGTGGGGGCTTGTTAACACACCACATACACACACTTACTTGCAAATAGCAGGGAAACACTCCTGCAGACCTTTCTTCTTCACCAGAGAACCTTCAATACAGTACATGATGATATCCATCACCTGAAGAATAGGAGGTGGAGAGGGAGGAGATGACATGTGGAGGAGGAGAAAATGAGATGAGGAGGAGAGAGAGTGGGATGAGGAGGAACAGTATTTCATCATATTTCATTTTGTACCATAGCTACGGAAAATTCAACATTTCTCAGAGATGTTGGTAGCAGTGGGTTGTCTTTACTGGGACTGTGGAAACTGCCACCTTCATAATTAGTGATATAATGTCTGATATGTGCTTACCTCCACCAGCAGATCCACCACGTCTCCCGGCATCTTCTCTATCAAGATGTCAATCACTCGCAGTATCTCGGTCTTAGCTCTGGCCAGAGTGGTGGTGTGGACATTCTGCTGCGACTGAGAGTTCGCCTGAGCTGCGTTGTAGCGATGAACCTGGAAAACAATTCAACAATATGACTGGAGGAAGAGTATATGAATGCAGAACACAAAGAGAAATATTTGGGAACATGAAATTAGTCGTTCGTAATATGTAAAACATGGAGGCTGATGACTTTTTGAAGCTGCTGTCTGGGTATGTGAAGGTGTTTCAACAGGTCAGTCTCACCTCTCTTGCGATAGTGGTGATGAAGGCTGGCGGACGGGCAGTGGCGATAAGAGAGAGTGCGTGGCGGGCTGAGCGGGCGGAATCTGCCGGCGGGTTGAGGGGCAAACCCATGGTGATGCTGTGGAGAGAACCAGAGGGTTGTAGTTTCAGCCAAATGCCCAAAAATATTTTTTTCAATCTAATCAATTGTCTAAACCACCAAATGCACATTTCACTCCCCCTGGTGCATCCTAACTGGCCACTGTTGGACCGTTTCAAAGCAAGATTTACTGACATTTTTAATATAATAATAATATAATTTATTATCATTGGTTTGGGGAGGATATCTAGTCACTCCAACTCAAATGGCTGAAGTCCACACCTCTGATAAATAGTATAATATTTGTTGGGGACTATTTTCAGCCGTGGATTCATCTACATTTGGGGCCCTGATGAGTATGTGGGGCAGCAGGACAGTGTGTGTAGGACTGAGTGAAAATAAACTACAGTGTGTGTGTTCATGGTAATGAAGGAACATGTCACCCAGCACAACAGTGTGGCTCAATGATGTGTGTTTAATAGGTTTTGGATAACAATGGAGCTCCATGGCACAGAGGAATAAGATACTGTCAGGCTTTGATGCGCACACAATGCTCATTAGTCGGATACATTCAGTGTTGTTACTGGTGTTTTGTTGACAATAGGAAAAAAATATACGACCTCACCAGATATATCCTGTAAAGAGAGATTTTCTAAGGATCTAAAGAGGGAGAGAGATGTTTGAATAGACAATTTTACAGAGAGGAAAAAAAGGAGATAAAACGGAGGAGAGTGGCAGAGAGATCGAGCCTTACTAATATATGGAGTGAAGAGATTAGTGGGCAGCTTATAATGTCAAGGCCGAGTCAATGGGAGCCATTCAGCAGGCGACGGCATAATGGACTCCCACAATGCAACAGGAATTAGGCACACACACCCTAACAGCTGGCCACACACCCCTGCGAGTGTGTGTGTGTGTGTGTGTGTGTGTGTGTGTGTGTGTGTGTGTACGAGTGAGTGGAAGGGGGGGGTAGTCCACCTTGTTAAGAAATGACTCTGGGGAGAGAAAGAGAGAAATAGAGGGAGAGGGAGGTAGTGATGTGTGGACGGACAGCCGAGCAGCACAATTCATCTCCTCTGATTACAGACCACAGCTACAGAAGCTGTAATTAATACTGGTAATATATTGGCAATATATCAGTGATATTGAAATGTTTAATTTCATTTAGAGGGGTGGTTGTAATTGGAAACAGTCACGATGTTGATATAGAGCAGCAGGAGTGCAGGGAGCTAATTGTACTTCAAATCACTGAGGTTAATAACCAACGTTTAGAACATGTAATGAAATAATCTAGATTATTATGACCATCGTAGAACACACACACACAGACATGCATACACATGCGCGCGCACACACGCACGCACACACACACACACACACACACACACACAGTCTCATTGATATTAATTAAAACAAGAATAAAAGCCAAAACCATATGTGGCCACCTTATTCAGTACACTCTGCAATCTATGACAACCCCAATACAGCAACCCCAAACAGCCCTGCCATAAATTCTACCTTCAATTCTAGATTCATTATTGAGGTCATAGTTAAAGGTGGTGTTTTACTGGACTACATCATGCTGAGAGGTGGTTTAAATTTTTGTCCTCCCTGTTTACATACATAAAATACCTCTGAATATAATGTAGTTCAGTACATTATCTCCACTAACTATGACCTTGATTCTAAAAGCCCTCCAAAGTAAAATCTCCAACTTAGAAATTCACGTTTTTATAGCCTGGTATAAAAATGGTTTTGGTATTTATAGCTAATTTCCTCATTAATGAAAACTGTATGTGGGTTGAATTTTTATGTTAAAGTTATACATTATCACGGGCTTGGCTGCTTTGAGAGACAGCTAACCACTGAGTTCCACCAGGCCCATCTCAGCTGCACCTAAGCAACACCTTTTTGCTCAGTTTTGGATTAGTAGGGAGTTTGATTGATGGCCAAGAAGGCTAGAGCCACTGTCACTGAGCTTCATGACGGTGCTTCAGAAACCTATAGGTGGCTTTACTGAGACTGTGGTTTATACAGTCTATAGCTAAAGTGTATAACTAACACCTCTATGGCAGTGTCAGAAAAACGTCTCCTGAGCATTAGAGGCCTCATAGAAGCAGACTTTAAGGGGAAATGGTTGTATCACCCTCTCAGTTCATATGGTGAACTTGTAGGAAAACAGTTCTCTCTTTTAGCTCTGGTTTTGGTCTCTACCAGCTTCTGAGGGAAATATCTGGCTCTTTAGCTTCTAAATGCTCCACTATGTTCACCAGATAGTTGCTAACTGCTATTTGGTGGTGAGCAGTTCCTGTACAATATGTTTTTAGAGATTTTAACTGGGAAAACAGCTGCCTGCTGAGGCCTGCTTAACTGTGCCATGCCCCACACACACACACACACACACACACACACACACACACACACACACACACACACACACACACACACACACACACACACACACACACAAAAAGACATATTAGAAAAAAAAGAAAAAAAACCCTAAAATCTAGTAATTTCCCCTAAAATAAAAACCAAAACTTAAGTAACCTCGAAAAAGTGAATTATGATTATGACTTCAGATTGAAATAATTCAACTTTACAGTATGCGAAGCTGACAAGAAACACGCACACAGACACACAAAAACAGCGTGTGTGAACTTGGCAACATGACTGCATTCACAGCCAGTATCACGCTGACATTATCCAGTCAATACTGAGTCTCACATACATGCACACACTCACATGCACAGTGAGGATTGGAAGTATTGATTTTGTGTGTGAGGGGTGAACAACCTCAGTCACATGATGAGAGTCACTGCTGCAGGAAACCGAGACCATGTATATGACCGACTTGCGGGATGGTTTACTAACCAA
Source organism: Chaetodon trifascialis (assembly GCF_039877785.1). Taxonomy (NCBI): domain Eukaryota; kingdom Metazoa; phylum Chordata; class Actinopteri; order Chaetodontiformes; family Chaetodontidae; genus Chaetodon; species Chaetodon trifascialis. The sequence goes on from NC_092075.1 coordinate 19,829,091, forward strand.
CAACCTGAGAATTAAACTGAATTACATCCATTAATGAGCAGATAAGCTAACCTGATTCACATGCACATTCCTGCTGCCTTGCCTCTCCATCTCCATCTCCTCCTTTCTCTCACTCTTTTCATGGACTTGGTAAAAAGTTGAAAACATCCTTTCTGGACTGAAATGCCGTCACCAAAGCCGGGCAGTGTCGGACCTGCTTCCCGCCCAGGTGAGAGGAGGGCTGTCGTCAGCCGACACATGTTGATCCATTCAAAGAGACGACATATCTGATCCACATCGCTGTGTCTGTTAGGGTATTATTGACAAACTGGTTTCCTCTGTGAGCTTCTGACTGGGTAACTGGATGGTTTACTGACTGACTGGTTCAATGGAGGACTTGACCTTGAATGATTCACGGCGCTCAGTATGGTGTCCACACCAACCCAATCACCATCTGCACTGCAGCTACACCATCTGCAGTTATCACTGAGTACATTCTTGTCCTTGCGGGAGCTGCCATTGCTCTCCAAGGCTGTAGTGAGCGCTGTGGAGAAATCTGAGTCAAGCACATGGCAAAGTCCCTGCTGAGGAGCAGAAAAAGAATTTTTTTTTCTTCTGATAAAGAACACATTTTTGTCACTTGAAGTTTTTTTAAGACTCACTGTCTTTTACTTGCTGACTTGATATAAATTTAAGCAGTAAACTGGTTTCTTACTAAATTACTGACTGTATGGTTTACTGGCTGCTGGCTGGGATAGTGACATACCAGCTATCAGGCTGACTAAACAACTGGTTTACTGACTGATTCACTGGCTGACTGGCTCACAGACATCCTGGTCTGAATGTAATCGAGTCCTAAACTCACACACACGGATCAAAACTGGCCACACTAGCTTTCCTCTGAGATGTTACCTGGAGGTTTTTGATCATGTTTTTTCTTTATTGAAACATCCTGTTGTGTTCATGAGTCAACATCCATGGTGACAACAACATGTACTTATCTCTGCATGACATACACTCATACACACACACACATACATACATACACACAGGTTGCAACAACAATGATTTACCTCTGTGTGACATATGGACCATAGACCAACAACATAATGCAAAGAGATGTAATTATCTCTGCAGGTCAGATACATACTATATTCCCTATCTCGCCCACACATATGAAAACATGCATTTATCTCTGCAGTCGCTACGACCAACAGATCACGCTCTGATTGGGTGACAGCAGACAGTAGGACAACGACGGGTCAGCAAGAGGCCTTCAAATTCCTGCTCACTGTCAGACAACTGATGAGGTTCTTGATTCACAGACTTACTGATGGAATCGAGAGGTTATGAAAGTTTTGTGAAAACTTTTTTCAATAATCCAAGTTTTCTTATTTACATGTACCACCTTATTTACTTAATTTACGTAAGAAATTTAAAAAAAGATGAAATTAAGTACATTTTATCAACATTTTGAATTTGCAACAAAACTGAATCAAAATGTGAGTCTGAGTAAGAAGAGTTCTAGAAACTTTTCAACATCTTTTGAGCATGAGATGTCTTTGGATTAATCAAAACACAGTTGGCCTAGCTTAGCAACAAAAGACTGGAAGCGGGGGGACACAGCTAGCCCTGGCCAGCATCTCTAAAGGTCACTCATTGACATGTTGTATCTTGTTTCAATGTACACAGACAGAACCGTAAAAATCCTGAGTAGTGATTTAAAGAGGAGTTACATGCTGAAACTATTTCTTGGCAAATGGCAGTTCATCAGTCCAACTAGTATTTCTGTGCAGCATCTCTGGCTACAGCATGTGCTGCCAGATACAGTCAAGGAGTGTGACTTTATTCTCCAAAATGCTGCAATATGGTTCCTGAAATACCCAGTTAGAAACGAGTCACATGTTGCTGTTTTCAGAGACGTAATATATAACATCCATCTGCTAAAGGAATTCATTTCTGTCATTCAGACACAGAAGTAAGTTTGTATGTTCCGTATGTTGATCTTACAGAACAGATAGACGGCTCAGACATTAGAGGAATCTCCTCAGCAGCTTCAAACTGGCTCATTCACTGTGGTATGTGGTTTGTAAAGCTGGTTCTATTGTCTTTGTGCATTAGTGATGATAACTAATTGATCAATTTATTACAGTGCTCTTTAGAAAAAGTGAATTCTCTCAATGTACATTTCACCTCATGGTGCAGTAGTCTTTATGTTAACGTGATGGCATTCGATTCACCGTGCAGGTCTGATTCAGTCAGACTGCTGTCATGGCCTTTGTGGACAAAGTGATGTTTACTCAGACATGAGACCAACATGTACATCACATTAAATAATGAGGTTCATATGTCTGAAAGTGGCTTTTACCTCCAAGAATGGGTGTTTGTGCTGCAGGTGTATGACACACACACACAAACACACAGTGCAGGTTGGTAAAGGTGTATTGTTGGCTTTTTTTTTGTGTGAGTCTTCAACACCAGGAGCTTTTTCAAATCTCTGCCTATTGAAAGGGGATTATCACACACACACACACACACACACACACACACACACACACACACACACACACACACACACACACACACACACACACACACACACACACACACACACACACACACACACACACACAGCTCTGCAAGGAGTGTATTGTCAACTGGTTGGGTGTATCAGGGACAAAGAGCCTCACTCCAAGTCAGCTGCATGGAAATACACTCTCTGTAAGCTTGTGTGTGTGTGTGTGTGTGTGTGTGTGTGTGTGTGTGTGTGTGTGTGCACCCACGTGCACGCACTCCCTTCAGTGATGCATTCAAGTCTTCACAATCTCCCTATTTTTCCTCGTTCTACAATGCAGACACCAATGTGTGTGTGTGTGTGTTAATGTACTCTGCCTCTCTGTTGTAATGTACTGATCTAATTATTGCATCTCATTGATCAGCCTTCCTGCTGTTTACTTCAACACCACCAGGAGGCAACAACACACACCTACAGATAACACATTTTTAATTACACTTAGTCAGAAACTATAGCTGTGTGTGTGTGTGTGTGTGTGTGTGTGTGTGTGTGTGTGTGTGTGTGTGTGTGTGTGTGTGTGTGTGTGTGTGTGTGTGTGTGTGTGTGTGTGAAATAAGTTTAAAGTGGTGCAAATGCATCTTGGCCTCAAATCGCTCTAGATTGATTGTGTGTATCTGCACCCACGCACATCTTCTCATCGACTTTGTATGCAGCTGTGGCTCTTTGAAAATTCACTCTGCATTCTGTCTGAATGCACCTTTAACCTCCTTGAGTCTGTATGGGAATTTCGGTATGGCCTGTTAAATTTTAGGCTCTTCTTAATAAAGCTGTCTGACTCCTGTCTGATCATTACAATCAACTGTCTTAACTGCCAAAGGTAACTGAGCAAAGAAGCCACTCCAATCTCCACTCATCATCTATTTTAACATTATTATTATTAGTAGTAGTAGTAGTAGTAGTGGTAGCAGTGGTAGTGTTTCAGGTAGTGTCAAAATAGCCAAAAAGAAGCTTTTATTTCTGACTCTCAAGCTCTCTTCACTTTCTGTTCTACTAAAAACCTATTCCTCTAAAATTGAATTGCGTTGTTTTCTACACGCCCACACACACTCTCAGACACACACACAGGCAGCAGACATATCTATACTCATTTAAACAGACTCACTGAGCTCGAGTTTCAGCCTTAATAGGATCAGCCCATGTTGGCCAGTTAGATTTCAGCAAGAAGGAAGACACACACACATACTAACACACACATGCGGTCACCTTCTCCTCTGACCTGACCTCTGACCTTCGTTCGCACAAAATGCTGCATCTGCATAACCACATCCACCACTACAACTGTGTGAAGGCAGCCGGAGTGTTTGACCTCCTCCCTGCTGGTGCTGATGTTGATGGTCCAGGAAGTTATGCGCACTGTGCTGCAGTCAACATCTGTGATCAACACCAACTTGTGACTGATTGATAGTCCAACCGCATCAGCTGTCATAGTGACAGTGACTGACACAAGTCACATAATCAGCTAAACACTTCAGAAGTTCCCAGGATAAATGTTTGAGAGTCACTGGATGATGAAAAGGAGAAGGAACAAACAGCTACAGTTAGGTTTGGGGTCCTTTTCTGGACACAAATTTTTGCTTTTCTGAGTAATTCTCCCCCTTTAGACCTTGAAAAAAACCTTCAAGTGCAACAATCTCAAGAGGAAGAGTCACAAATAAAACGTTCTTGTACTTTTTTGGATTTTTAAGGTGTCACAGGACAGACTGGTTGGGGCCCCTTGCACTGGGTGATTGGTAGACTATGATTACAGTGGTGTCAACACTGGACTGGCTTGTGCCGGCACCAGCAGTACCATGGATTCTCTGTCAGCGCATGCATATAAACTTGTATCTCAGATGAGAACTGGTCATTAAAGTTGAAAGGGTTCGTCCTGGATTGTTTCTGGATGGACATTTTTAAGCACGGCTGCTGGTGGGGCAAACCAAAAAAGAAAAAAGAAATCACTGAACATGAACACAGACGAGCATGCATGCACACAGACAGAGGACTCACATGTCAGAGCAACGCAGACAGAGTTACATCATCATAATGTCCTGCAATCAGATTAGGACCTGGCTTCCATAACTCAGTGTGTCAGCTCTATAGTGCCTGAGTGTTTCTGTGCGTGTGTGTCTTTGTACCTATAAGCAGGCTGTTGTCTGCACTCTGGAATCTGAGAGGGACGACTGAACGGCCAAACAGACAAACACAAACAATGGATCAACTGATCAAGTCCTGAGCACAAACTGAGGACACAGGAGTGCCCTGAACCACAGTGTCTTCCTGTTCAGTGTGTATTTATAGCTTTCTGTGTCACTTCATTCTATATGTGAGCTTTGTTTTCATGTGCACGTATCCAGAACTGTTATTTCGTTATGTGTTTTGGGGTGAGTCCAGGTCACGTCTTAAGTAGTCAGTTAACAAGTGAGATGCCATTTTTTTGTTGACTTCCATCTACAAAATTCAGATTTCTAATATATATGTCCATAGGTACAGATTTCTTTGCAAATGAGGGCAACCTCAATGATGTTCAAGGCTGAAATAAAGGTCCTCTCACTGTTTTCTTTATATATTTAGGTGCAGACTTCATTTAAAATGATCTATTTCAGGATATCAAATAGATCATGTTTGTCATTTATCAACATTTGAGTTTGTGTGTGTTTGCACTCACTTGGCCAGCTGCTTCTCTGCATCAGCGCAGAGCTCCAGTAGTCCCATGAGCACTGCTGACACGTCCATATACGGCTCCCAGACGGTGAAGCCTCGGCCAATCAGATCGATGGCTGTGCGGCGGATGGTGCTGTGGGGAGGCAACTTAGGGCTGGGGGGCTGCAGCAGCAGGAAAGTCAGTGCCTTACCTGCAAATGGAGAGAGAGTAGAATTAGAATAGAGTAGAGTAGAGTTGGGGGAAGTGGCAGAGTTGGGGGAATCTGAAAACATCAGGAGCTCGGCGGTTACTCTGCGGGCGTAGAACCTCCAACAATGCTACAGCACATTTCATGTGACTCAATCAGGTCTTATTTCAAAACATTTTCAAGATGTTGTTGCAGGAGTGAAAAGCAGGAATAAAATGTGATAAAAGGTGTTCAAATAAATGCAAACTTGAGAGATTGCAGCTCTATGAGCCACCACGACACCTCCTATTGCACTGTCATCGTTTTTGCAGATCGTTTAATCTGCCTGTTCAATTTCTAAACAGTGTGTTTAACCACAGGGGACAGTGCTCGTTCAACACTAACATCACTTTAAATGGACCAGAGTTAGCTAAGCAGCTAATGGCCATTCTCAACACTTTCAAAGCATTGAAAGAGATTATGGTTGAATACCCATGACCACATCAGCTCTGCATGACTTTGGAGTCGTTGTAGCGCTCCACAGTCAAAGCCCCGCCCACCACAGCCACAACATGGGCACCATCTGAAACAAAGGAACGTCCATGAAGAAATCATATCTTCTTATGAACAAAATCTAATGAATGTCTGAGGTCCGGGTGAAAAAAGATTCAACTTGTGTGCTACACACACACACACACACACACACACACACACACACAGAGGATAAAGACAGCTAGCAGAATGGAGGTCACTTCATACCTGACCTGACATTTGAGCCAGTCTCTGTGGGGACAGACTGACCATTAAGACTCGGGAAAATATCCCCATCCCTCAGTAACACCCCATCCCCCAAACACACACACACACACACATACACACAAACACACCCCTTCCCCCTAGGTTTCTGTCTGTCTCTCTGTGCCTGTCTCACCCACTAAAGCCTGAGGTCCAGAGCTTTTAGCAGATTCTGTGCAAAGTGCTACAAAAAGATAAAGTCAGAGGAAAATTGAGACAGAGGACGGCAGAACTTCTGGCATCTGGCTTTCTAAAACATTCGGAAATGTTATAAATGTGGTCATTCATTTATCTGTTCACAGTCAGTAATGTCCGTGCAGAATAATCTGGACTGAGACAGTGATGTCAATCTGTCAAGTGTTGTATCGCTGTAGCAGAAAGTCTTTCTCAGAGACACGATGTTAGCATCAGGAAGCCTCTCTTCCTCTTCTACTGTCTGAGTCCACACAGAGATCAATACAGTTCATTGTATTTTCACTTGAAATGGAAATGCTAAACAGCCATAATATGAAGAAACATATAATATAAAACAGATCATTTACTTTAAAGTATTTATAATCCTGTGGTGGCTCTAAAGGTCCTCCAGTCTCCAGACTCACACAGCTAATCTCATCATCTGGATCTCCAAGCATTTCATCATCAGCCCGCCTTAAATGGCAAACCTCCTTCTTTATTGGTTTATTTCTACACACACACACAGCCTGTGTATAGGACTATGAAAGATATAGCTAGAGGCTAACCATGTTAGCATCACTGGGTCTGACTGTTATATACCAGCAGCGACAGATAGAGCGCTAACTGTGTTAGCATTGTTGTGCTACGTTGTTATGGGCTACATAGACTGTAAGAGATGGACATCGGCGCCAATGCTGTTGGCAGTTACTTTATGTCTATTGGAGTCAAACATGCAGAGTGGTGTGTTGTTTGTGTATTATGACTGAATCAGTGACAGGGTGGTGAACTTTGACCCTCAGCTGGTGATCCACATGCTGTGAGCAAACACCAGTAACACCTAAAATCAATCGTGTTTTTGTTATACACATCAATATACACACAAACAGTGGGCTATAAATATCAACAGTGATGTGGAGTTGAATGAACTTTGACCTCCAGTTAGTGATTATTACAAATCATCAAGACCACCAACAGAAATCAATGACGCTCAGTTATACTATTCCTTTATGCCTTTCCCAAAGCTCTGATTCACCTCAAATGAAAATCATGATGCTCACAACACTGTGTTCAAATCTCATACCTGCTCCTCGTTTTCTCACAGCACAATATACATTTCCTGCTGTTTCACAAAGATTCGCATATTTTTTTTGGAATACTGTTTGGTGCTGTATCAGCTTTAATTCTTGTATTTTCTGCTTTAAATTACTGTTACGTATAAGGGTACTCAAAACAGGGTAGTCAGGGTGCTTTTGGAAACATTGTTTTGGTCCTTTCAAGGAATGTGCTAACAGTTAGAACATATGTAACAATACCAGCCTTATCCTTTGAAAAATAATATGTTCTGGGATCTGATGCCAAAATGAGTGTAAGATGCTACAAGCTACAGGATGTCTGTTGCTAAAATCCATATGACTTGATAAGAACTCAACTTAACATTAGCTTCAAATAAACCGATAATCAATAAATAAACTTGGTAGGTGACTGTGTGGGAGGATGAGGGAGGTATCATGATTTGGGGTCATGGGGCAAAATGTTACCAGTCAAACCCCTGACAGTGTTAATATGCATGTACGTGCTCTTCACACAGGGAACCAGCAGCACAGAACAGGCCTCAGAGGTCATGAGGTCAAAGTTCAATGTTGTGAGCAGTGACAGGGACTGTGTGTGTGTGTGTGTGTGTGTGTGTGTGTGTGTGTGTGTGTGTGTGTGTGTGTGTGTGTGTGTTTATAATGAAGCTGACAGAGGTTTAATCTGACAGCCATATTTGCACTTTTTGCCCCCTGGACAATTACAGATGGCTGTTAACAATCAGTGCTGTAATTGGCTGTATTGAGATTTAAAATTTACAGCCCCTCCCCTCGAGTCAGGGAGTAGGAAGTGAGCGAGGACTGTATTCAGCTCCATTTCCCTCGACGGACATCTTTTTAAAGGCAGGCACGTACCCAAATGAACCAATAGCTATTGACAAAGCATCAGCCGGCCATAATGAGCTGTTAGTTAGAGTAGTAAACATGTCACATTAACACAGAGAGGGTGTTTACAGCGGGAGGAGGAGGAGAGGGGAGGGAGGGAGGAAGGAAGGAGGGAGGGAGGTAGAGAGTGTGAAATAATGACAGATTGGTGATGTCTAAAGTTTACCAGGCCGAGTCGACTACTAACAGGCTTTCTACTTTGTTTCCTCCATCTGGCCTGCCCCCTTTCTCTCTCTCTTCCTCTGTTTGAGCTTAAATGAGAGGTGAAGGTAAATCAATGTTGGGGACTTGGTTAGTGGATGAGTGCCGGACCTGACTGGCTGCAGAGAGGAGAGAAAGAACTAAGTAACAAAAAGAGAAAGAATGAGAGCCGGTTTGAGGGAGAGAGAGGAAGAGAGGCTGTGTCTATATATCTATATGAAAAAAGTTGAAAATAATGAGATACTGTAGATGGTTGCTATTCATTGCAGCATAATACACATAGTTTACATATTTATATATATGTGTTATATTGTTTATTATCTATAGTTGATTTATATTGTAATATAGTTAACATATCTTTACATATTCTTTGAGATATTCCTTGTTTCCTACTCCTAACCCTAATTTATGTTCTATAAGGGAGGAACCGCAACTGAGCCAGTTTCACCTCGGGGATCAATTAAGTGTTCTTACTCTGATTCTGATTCTGAGAGGTATTTGGTCAACAACCACTGTGTACATCAAGAATATTTGTGTAACAGTCCACCACTAACTGGCAGTTAGTAAGGTGAGTAGTCTGGCTAGCTATTGTACTGTTTAGTATGCATTCCTTGCTTGTTTCTTGCTAACTAGCATGTTAGCGGTTATATCACCAGCTAGAGCAGACTGGTCCTGCAAGGAGTCTCTATTCAGGAATGCATGCAAATTACTTTCAATGTGCCAATTTCTAGTGTGACCAGGCACTTAACCCTCACCTCTTGGTAATCAATGTTAAGTCTAATATGTGGCTAATACTAAAATATTTAACAGTTATGTGAATATTAGGAGTCGTTTCATCAAGATTAACAGCTGGTGGCCCTAATTTTACAGCCATGCACCATTAAACCACTGCACTAGAAGATGGTGCAATGACATAACTTGATCAAAAGAGTGCATGTCAAACTTTAAATGAACAGAAACACTGGAAAAAATGTGATTTAAAGACTATATTTCTGTCGGATTCATGTAATAATTTGAGGAAATTTACAATCTCGTGGCTCCACGCAGATCTTTATTCTGGCAGGGGGTGGCTGTCCGCTGACCACAGGGTTGGTAGTTTGATCCCTGCCTAGCCCAGTCCACATGTCCTAGTGTCTTTGGGCAACACACTGGACCCCAAATCATTGCCGACTGCACAAGTGAGTGAGTGTGTGTGTGTGTGTGTGTGTGTGTGTGTGTGTGTGTGTGTGTGTGTGTGTGTGTGTGTGTGTGTGTGAAAGAGTGACAAAAACCCTCTAAAGCACTTTTATCAGAGTATTACTGTAAACATTCCACTCAGATTTTTTGTATACAAAGACTGAAAACATGCAGAAAAACATGTGGATTGAAAGGGACTTTGTGATTATCTCACACACTGACAAAAGCATTGCTGGTAAAGTATTCCTGATGTGTATAACTTAATTCTATGTATTAATACCATTTTCAGTGTTTTACAGATTGAAAATGCAGATGTGTCTGATCCACAGCAGAGCTTTGTAGCTTCCATCATCTGGTTTTCTATAAGACAAAATAAAACTCAATTTCCAATCAGCTCTCATGAATGTTTGAAAATGCCACCGTTCACACTGAATGGGCCTCAGAGGGGAATTGAGGTATTTTGACATTTACACTGAGCATTACCATCCAGAGAACTGTACATACACTGATGTACAGTTTGTCTCGTTTATCCTGCCCAACCCAATCCTCCCTTCCCTCCATCATCATCTGTCCGTCCTACCTTCCTTCCATCCTTACGCTCAATCTCCCCCTCCATCTTCCCTCCATTTCCCCCCTCACCATATGAAAACATCAATCTATACTCTGCCGTATGGACTACTGTACCCTCCCTCTCTCTCGGTGGACAGCTCTCATTCATCACACACACAACGCTGTATGCCAACAACACCAATCCATCTTTCAATTTCATAACAGAGAGGGGAGAACGGGGGATGGAGAGTGGAAGGAGGGAGAAAAACAACAGACTGATTGAGAGCTGGAAAAAGAACAGGATGAGGAAGAGATGTGTAAAACAGAGGAAGAAACAGGCAAAAGCATAAAAATGTCCTCCACTACATGCTTTTTACAGTCAACTGTAATTGTCTGCTTATTCAGTAATAACATATTTTAAAGGGTTCAGTCAGGGTCAATTAAAGGAGCAGCCTCCTGTCCTGACTGTCCTCCAAGAGAATCGACAGCACCAGCTGTTAGTTCAAATGTCTAAACACACGTATGTTCAGGTTAAAGTGTAAAGGACCTCTAGTGGCCATGTGGATTGTGACTGTCATTAGGAATAAAGGCAGGAGTAGTATGATGGTACAACCCCAAAATCCTAGGGGGAGGTCAGGGTGAATGAATGGGTCAACAAGGTGTGTGACTTTGACATAAAAATGTTGTTCTTCCCCATTTTCTACAAGAAACATATGCTTGGAACGGCCATTATGTCTACCTACATAAGGATCTGCTTCCAGGTCAGCTTCCCTGCTGACCTCACTCTCTGCTGCTTCTCCTCCTCTGTCAGCTGTGGCGAGCAACTCCGACTTGCTGTTCAACTTGGCGCACTCATATTAAATAAAAGCATGGTACATAGCAAGCAGCTTAGGATAAGAACGCAAAATGTTCTTCCATGAGGCCCATTGTTTTTGGGTGAGAAACGATGGTGAAATTGTCTAGTGTTGGATCTTAGTCTTGTTAACTTAGAATTTGACTTCTGATTTAAATACCAATTTTATTTCACATCATATATTATATGTCCTATGTTGGCAGAGTTATAGTATGACCGCTTGATATCAAGACCACGTTAAACACTGATGACACTGACAAGTTTGGTTTATTCAGTTGAGTTAAAAAAAAAAAAGTATTATGTGGTATCACAATGTTGAAATGACACCCAGCCTAAGGGTCAGTGAAAGGTTTGGAAAGGGTGGAGCTCTACCCGAGGGAATCAATTAAATCTTGAGTTGTTTTCACTTGATGACATGGGCTTGAGGTTTTCTGGGGGTTCTGTGTGTGCGCGTATGTGTGTGTGTCCGGTGAGTCCACACAGGTGAGCTGACCGCTGTGGACAGGTCCAACTAAGCAGCAACACGCTTCACAGCCTATCAGTGAGAGTACAGGCTCTGTCGCTGGGCGGACGCCCCCAGAGGCAGCCAATCAAAGCTCCAGAGCAGCAGGATGGAAGAGCAGCTCTGCTTAGTGCAGGTTTGATGCCCACCAAGGTCCAACGCTGCAGGCACAGCGTGGCATGGGCTGGGCTCGGTGAGTGCATGCGTGTGTGTGTGTGTGTGAGTGTGAGTGCGTGTGAAAGTCAATGCCAAGCTCCTTAAGGTGTCAAGCTTGGTGGGTGAAAATCAATCCCATCTCTCTCCTCACCTCTAATCCAACACTGAAGTTTCTACTTTGTCAGTTGTGTAGTTTGGACAAACCATGATTCTGGACCACAACAGTAATCACTGAGACTGTGATAGGCTGAGCAGATGTGACGTCACAAGGACAACTACAACAACCCAACAACAGTTACCACCACTTTAGAACCACCACTTAGGCACAGTCGTGCTTTGAGATAAAATGCTAACGTTAGCATGCTAACATGCTCACAATGACAATGCTAGTATGTTGAAGTGTTTAATGTGTTTTATATCTTAGTTTAGCATGTTAGCCTGCTAACACTCTGCAAAGAGCTACAGTGGCACCTGATTGGCAACACCATTGTTTTTTGCAGGTATTTGGTAATAAACTAAAAGACTGGACAAGGATGGCATCAAGATGAGTCAGGGGAAGACCAAAGTTATTAGGGAAATTTTGCTGGTGGTTCACTCAAAGCCCAAACTGTCAACCTCATATTGCTGCTGGAGTGAAGTTCAGCTGATCAAAGAAGCCAGAGGGATTCGGTGTCTGAGGGACAATGAGCGGCTGCCCACCCAATATTTGCTGAGATATTTCAATCCAGACCAAAGTGATGGACTGACTGACACTGCCATCCCTAAAGCCGCACAGCCACAGTGGCTAAAAAAGAACAATGGGGAATACTTGCTGGACAAACGAAGATGTCCAGGCCCTAATTACTGTTTGGGGAGAGGAGACCATTCAAAGGAAGCTGGAGTCAGTGGTTACAAACCAAAAGGTGGAAAAGGAGTTTTCTCTGTGTCTGGCAGTAAAAGAGACACAGCACACACACAACAGTATAAAAGTCCAAGGAAACAATTACAAACTGAAACAAGATTATAGAAAAATAAAGAATCACGAAGAAAGAAAATCAATAACAGTGTCAGCACTACTTCTGCCATTGTAGTCCATCCCACAGTCGCTGACATCACATGCTTCCCAAACAGCATACCATCACCTTTTGAAGTCCATATTTGTAAAATATAGTGGAAACACAAAAAGAGTCCCGTACTAACAAGATTTAGCTGTTGTCCACCTGGATCTGCATCCATTCTGTCAGGGAAACCAGGTCCAACTTAGCAAGTAGCGGCATTTATATCTCACAAAGTTCCACTTTAGCTGAACCCATTCCAAACTACAGCAAAGATGCTAAGTGACACACCCCCAGCAACACCTTAAGAATGCAGGAACTCACAGAAAATGAGAAATGATGCCCTGGTGTATGCTGGGAGGAGTAAAAATGACAATAAAGCTGCTGGGTGACAATTATCTATAAAAGAAAATATCTGACATCAAAATATTTCACCTCTCACCAGTACATCCCTGTCTGCGACATGCCAACATTAAGCCCACTTTGGTAAGCCTGTCAGGCAAACGTCCCTCCGGACAGACTGGTCTCACTGTAATCATGACCGACAGCTATCTCTGTACTTACATGTGTGTCTGGCCAGTGAGTAGTTGGATGACCCTCCGCTTGTCAGTCCGAAGCCCTCAGGCGCCTGTCCGCCAGCTCGAGCCCGTCCTGAACCCTTTGGAGGTTCGATCTCAGCGCCGAACTCAGCCCCGATGACGCCCAGCAGCACGATGGCGGTGGCCTGTTTGCGGCGCTCCTCGTATGAGTTGGAGATCTTCTTGGCGTTTGGTGGAAGGTTGGACAGACAGCCTGGTAGAGACACAGAGAGAGACATGAACATAAATGTCTCGTGATGGGTCCATACTTTATTTTAGTTATTTCTTCACTTAGTTCTATACTTGAGTCACATGATGAATCACGATTTCAAATTACATAAAAGTGAAATTAAATCATTTCAGTTTTAGACAGAACAATTATTACTTGGTCTAACTACTAATACCAAGGTCAAGAAAAAATTTTCAAGCTCAGCATCCAAAATTGTGAGACCCCATTATATTCAGTATCACACAGCACTTCCTCATACCAAACAGTGTGCCACTGGACACCTGCTGACACGCCCCCACAAATTTATTGAGAAATATGCACCATTGTGAGAACAAACTAAATAATAGGGTGGTCAAACCTACATCTTGACCCAGGGCCCCTTTATAAATGACTAAAACCAAGTAACATGCAGTGAACCTGGGGCTTCTGGGAGAGTGGATCCCCTCTGCCATCACTGATCATCATTATCATTAAATATAGTGGATCATAATGCAGTATAGTATACTACAGTACAATGCAGTTTATAGCAGGGATTCTAAATAAATTGTGTAAAAATTATAATAATTTTGCAACTATTAAGATAAAAACATATCAATCATCAAGATAATTTTCAGAAAACCTTCTCAACTGCCTTTTCCTTTTAAGTAACTCTAATTAAAAGCTGAGTATTATACAATACACTATAGTTCACTATAACATGGCTAATTGAGGGCCTGTTATATATTTCAACCAAAGAAAAAAATAATATTGCACACATTGAATAATATAATATAAAAATATAAAATAACAATAATGAAAGTCAAAAGATTTTCATTTTCCTTGATTGCTTAGTCTGCCTCATGCCTCATTCATGCCCACTGTCATGAATGTAAAAGTAAAAGCCACAACTCCATCTCATGTCTGACACATGATAAGGAAACAAAGAAAGGAAAGGAAAAAGAAAAATTTGAAGGACTTGTAATCAGAAATGTAATTGCTGTGTTGAAAACACTCTTGGTTTTAATGACATAAAATTTAGATAAATTAAGAACATTGCAGTTTATTTCGAAAAATCTGAAAAGTCTATTTCCTTCTGTAGGGGACTTTTTTCTCATTTTCATTTCTTTCTTTTTCTTCCTTTTCATGGTGAAAGGTGGTTAAAAAAACAGCAGGCCTGTAAGTCTCCAGTGAGCCGATAACAAGTGAACAGGCACACTTCTATTGTCCTGGTATTAACCATTACTCACACACACACACACACACACACACACACACACACACACACACACACACACACACACACACACACACACACACACACACACACACACACACGTCTTATTGTCCCACTGAAAGCCTTTAGTCATAGTGCAAACACACACATACAGACGGTCATGTTCACAGACGGATTTTGGACACGTGCAACTGGAAACCCTTTTGTTGTGAGTTTGAGTGTGCGTGTGTGTGTGTGTGTGTGTGTGTGTGTGTGAGTGTGTGTGTGTGTGTGTGTGTGTGTGTGTGTGTGTGTGTGTGTGTGTGTGTGTGTGTGTGTGTGTGTGTGTGTGTGTGTGTGTGTGTGTGTGTTGGTGGGGGGCTCACCAAGATGACCCCAAAATAACTTCTTTTGTGTGTGCATGTAACAGGGCCTACACAGTGGAAACTGCTGCAGCCCTAAGAGCTGCAAGAGTGTGTGTTAGACCAATGTGTGTGTGTGTGCGTGTGTGTGCGTGAGTATCACAGTGAGAGATGAGAGCTCCTTATACACCTTGGATCAAAGGCCCAAAAAGGACTGCATAGAAACTGTGTGTGTGTGCGTGTGTGTGCACGCACGCACCCACACACAAACACACCCTCTCACTACCTCCACCCTCTCATTTCTATTTCTTATTTTCTCTCTCTCTCCGGATGAGCGAGCACAGCATTATTATGGATTTGTATTGTAAGGGAACAAGCACACACTCGCCCAACACACACGCAGGCACAGGCACACGCACAGGCACACGCACACGCACACAAACACACACACACAATACTTGGGATAAGGGGTGAGCAAGTACACTGGGTGTGATGAATGGCGATTGTAGCTCACTGCTGTGTGTACTTCCTGTTTATCTTTATGGAGTTTTGTCTTCACGCGTTGGATTTGTGGATGTAACATGAACCTAAATGATGGGAATGATTACTGAGAACTAAAGAAAGACGACTCAGGATAAAGGTTTACCATGGTAACTGCTTGAGCAAAGTTACTGACTAGAGTCTGTGCTGCTGACTCAGCTGATGAGTTAAAAACTCCTGAAAACAGGCGATGAAGAATAACCCTGATTAACATCAGTATTATTTCACAGGGTTTACCACAGAGTACAGCTGTGAGGCACACCACCTCATCTGAAAGGAAAAGAACCTCCTCTGACATGAAAAGAAAATATTCCACTCTAATGAAACATAATATTAAGCTCATTCTGTGGTTCGTTCAAACATAGCTTAGGTTGAATGTTGTGGAATCAGACTGTAAGTTACATCCTAATTACCCCATTCACTTAGTGACTTCATGCATTTTGGGTGCATTGGATAGCTATCTGATGTCAAAACAGCTAAACATAAATGCATCCAAGATGCATTTGAGAGGGACTGACATCCAAGATGCATTCTGGCCGCATGCTGAGAAGGTGGAAATGTGTTGTCTATCCAACATGGAATCTTTACTCCTTCCAGGTGTGACAGTGAGCAGGTTTCCCATTGTACTCCCTGTTTCATTAAAATGTCAGGACAAAATGCATTTCTATACGCACTGAGCATTTATCTGATCCATGATCAGTTCAACCACTGGAGCCAGCTGCATAAACTTAGTTTAAGACTAGTCTTGGCTTCAGACTGCTCTTAAATGGTCAGGTTAGACTAGAATTGTTGAATAAATACTAAGAATGACTTCATTTAAGGAAGGAAAGTGCGCCACCTCTCCCCTTGGCTAAGTTTGAGGTGAGAGCTTTGTTGCTATGGTAACAATCTGTTAAAGGCATACTGATCATTCTTACAGCAAAAAAGAAAAAGACAATTTTCAATATATATTTATTCTGAATATCTGAAACGGTTTCAACAGTAATAGTCCTCACTATCTATACAGCGGTACCAGCTGCACTTTCACGCTCTCGTCTCTCAAACAGACCTTGACTGGCATGTAATGATTTGTTATCTGGCCCGTGTAGACACACACACATACAGTACCAGTCAAAGGTTTCACACACTTTGCCCATTCAAGTACTGGGACTGTATGTGGCCAAGTGTAAACAAAGTGTACATGCAAACCCAGAGTGTATGTCATTTCTTGTGAACTGGTGTCAGCAGAAGGCTTTGAAAGAGGGAAAAGGACAACAGTGAGAGTCAGGGCTAAAGCCGCTTTGACTTTAAGTCCCTGGCATGAACACTTGGTGTTGTGCAGGAGTGTAATCATTAATGGGGTTTTTTTGGAAAATATGACTGCACCAGTGTGATTAAAAATACAGAAATGTATCCCTTTAAAAAAAGGATTCCATTTTGTCCATTGTATGTTCTCAGTCCATTTGTCAGGTCCTAGGAGCCCCTTCCCCCCATATTTCCATACTATATCCTGGTGCTTTTTATAATGAGATTGCTTAAGGCCAGCTGTCATTTGGAAGAAGGCCCAGCGGCCGGCTCTGATAAATGGATTATAGATGGCATCCATCCCCGGGCCAGACTGGGCCAGTAGATAACAGAATTAGAGATAGACTCCCAACCAGAATCACTAAAAAGTTGAGATTTACAGTGAAAGAGAAAGTAAAGAGAGGGAGAGAGACTGTTCAGACAGACAGAAGGCTTCAGAGACAAAATCAAGACCTTTAGTTGTATATAAACCTAGTTTTTACAGAGAGGGGTGGGGAAAACACAGAGTGTGGAGCACTGATAGGCCCTTCTAAAGAGTCCAGTGTGTGATGTGAAAGTGTATATAAGTTGTGTTCAATACCCACAGTCTATAAACAGCAGCATTTCAGTCACACCTTCTGATGCCTGATTGGATGGACACTAATTTGCAGTAGTAAAAGTTTCTGATAAATTTCAGGATGTAGAGGTGGAGTCATCATTTTAACAGTGACTGACTGGTCCAGTCTGTCAAGCTCAATCAGTTCTCTGGATGTTTCCTAGACTGAAATCCTGCATTGAGCTGATGAGCTTCAGTTCTCGCATCATGACAGAAAACTGTTAACACACCACAGATTTAAACAATTAAAAATATTACTTATTACAGAGTATTTTATTTCCAAATAAACCGGATACTACAATTTACAAATTATCTGGACTAAAAGGTGACATGACCAAGTCCAGCCAAATAATACTGCAATAATACCTCTAAACCAAGTAAAAGAACAGAGGACTGATGAAATGCTGATTCATTCAAATGGGTTTTGTCTTTCAATATGGAGGCAAAGGCTGCCTTCACCTTCTGTTTGGTTGAGAAAGATCTGCAGAGATGTAAAAACTACTGTCACCTCCTCTGTGAGTTTCTTCTGAGTGCATTTAGGATGAGTTGGGAAAATATGATTTTGTTAGTTTAGTTTAGTTAGTTTTTCTTTTCTTCTTTGTTGAAGAACCTATGACGTTTGTCCCTCACTTCTTAGAGCAGTGTAAAGGAGGTGATTCTCATAAATGTGGCCACTCTGACTACGGGTCATGCTAACGATTATAACCACTGCACTGCAATCAAAGCCTTTCAGGACTTTTTTGTATCATCTATGTTGACCTCTGCTGAAAAAGTCAAACTGGACATAATTACAAAAATGAGGTCCAAGAACAACATAAGAATTTTAGCAAATAAAATATCAAAGATGACAAAACCCCACTGCTGACCATAGCCATAAGCGAGCAGAGAGATGGAACATTTCAGAGGTTTCTTGTCTTCCTGAAAACATTTCATTGCGGAAACACGTTGGAATGTTTTCACACGTTCAAACCACAACTTTACTCTAAGTTAGAAGCTTTCCAAAGGTACCAAAGAAAAGAGGACTTGAGACAGACTTGCAGAACTTGCTGAACTTTCATCATGCATGAGATGTGAGGTTTTCTGCGGACGGTTCTCAGGTAGCATCACTTCCTGTCTGTGTGTACCTGCTGCCTCTGGACCCGTGTGGACGGGCTGATTGATATTTGAAGCCTATCGATCTGCTTCCTTCACGACCGGCAGATCTATTATAATAACATTGTATCTAAATCCTATTTGTTGGCCAACCTGCTCCCAAACATAACCCAATAAACTGTAAGGGTGGGGGGGGGGGGGCAAGCTCCCCTCTGCTTGCCTCAGCTTGGCTAAATCTTCATAAAAACCATGGATGGATCAGGATAAAAAGGCTCTCTGGTTGAAATGACATTATCCATAAAGGAAGGAATATATTAAAAAAAGGGCAGAGTGGTGTAATGCAGCGACCTGTGGAGCCCATGCAATCACTGCAGGAATATGTCATGAAAAAGGAGAAAAAACTGCAATGTGAAATGTAGGTTTTGAGCCAAGAGATCATTTTTGTTTGCAAGAAAGAAAGAAAGAAAGAAAGAAGAGCAGAGCAGAGCTGAAGACACACAAACACACGAGTGGGTTCAGCTCTCTACCAATTAACTTCTCATTTAGATCATCCTCAGTATTTAGTGGCAATCCAAACAAATAAATGTGTTTTATTTTTCGGACAAATACAGAAATTATCGGAAAGTTAATCCGTTCACAAAAAACGTACCTTTGCATCAAAGTAAAATCATTTCAAGAAAAAATAACATGGACATAAAACAAATATGTTTCTAAAAAAAATCCTATGATTAAAATCTAACTGAAACATATCTCTAGTGATATTTTACATCTTTGAGTTCACCTGTTTGATGTGGTCAGAAACTGTGACTTCCTGTTTCACTGGGGCGTAAATATGAGGCGACAGGCCAAATTTCCTTCATCACTCTGGGAAAGACCCAAGAAGACACTGACAATGTGCAATGAAAAGTTGTTGAGCTGCACAAATCAGGATATGGATTTAAGAAAATCTCTAAACACTTTAAACGGCCATTTCCACTATCAGGGCAATAATTACGAATTTTAACACACCAAGAGATGTTGAGAATGATCCTGGAAGAGGAAGCGTGTGCGCACTGAGGAGGATGGCTCGACTGGCAATAGAGCCTCCAAGGATCACAGCTGGGGAATTGAAGAGGTTAGTTGAGTCTGGGGTCAGAAAGACTCAAAACCAGCACCAGATGCCATCTACATCACCACAGGTTGTTTGGGAGGGCTGCCAGAAAAAAGCAACTACAGTTTGCCAGACGTTACTGGGACTTTCAATCAAAGGTTGGCTGGCATAGACAGAATAAAAGCACCTCATGCCCACGGTGAAGTGGATCTTTGATGTTGGAAGGCTGTCTTATTTCCCTGGATTTTTTTTTTTTTTTTTGATACAGGGTATATCATGGGCTCCATCAAATACCAGCAGATATTAAATGAAAGCCTAACAGCCTCTGCCAGGAAGCTTAAAAGGGGCTGTGGTTGGACTTTCCAGCAGGACAATGATCCGAAGCACACTTCAAAATCAACACAAAAATGGTTCAGCGCCTGCAGAATGAAGGTTTTGGTTTATAGACCCTGACCTAAACCGGACGGGAACGGTCTCAGATCTCATGTGTCCACCAAGCTCATCACACAGAAGATGGGACTCAGAGCTGTCAGCAAAGAGAGGCTGCACAAAATCTTAATATTTTGGAGAAAAATATTTGTTTCATGGTAAGAATTTAATACTTCTTTCAATTATGTAACTTCAGAGAAAGGTTAGATTTTTGTGAATATTCTGAATGAAAGATCATGAGGATAAATATTTTAGCGCATCTCATCAAGGCTGTCTGTATATGAATATTCATATACAAAAGACAGCATTTAGCTATAATTACCATCAACTACAAGTGGAATTGTATTATATAGAACAATGAACTACCACCCATCCCGAAGTGAAATATGAACATATGTAATGTATCCATGAAGAGATAAGGAACTATAAATTAAATGTATGGAGATTTATGTTTCAGTTATGATAGCAAGGGTATACATACATATATATATCTTGTTTTTTGGTAACCCTGCTGGGGAAATCAAACCAACAACCTTGCCATCCCTCCCCTCTTGAGCTGCACATCAACTCTGCCTCCATTGGTAATCAATGGGAGACTGGTAAAACCTGATCACCAGAGACTGAGGGAGGGGATCAATACCAGCAGGAATCTGATGTGAGAACGAACGAGGGTGGAAGAAAAAATGCTGTGAGAGAAAAGATTTAGTCAAAAAGGTAAAAAACAAAACAAAAACAATGAATATACAAGAACTGAAAAACAAGCAGACAATCAGAAATGTAACTCTGAACTCAGCCTCAAGCCTAAAACGAGCCTTAAAATATCTCCGGATCAAGAAAAAGTTGCATAAAACAAAAGAGCACTGCTGCTGTAGGAGGAGGGAGGAGGGTAAGCACTGTCCTTACAAATGTCAGGAGACAGAAAATCTGGGGAAATAATTGAAAAACACAATTAAGTTGATAGAGAAAAAAGATTTGAGTCCTGGAACGATGGCTGCCCTTCCAACCGGTCCGAGTCCATCTGAAGGTTAAGTGTATTTTACCGTCTTAAGACACAGACAGAAGAGCTATCTGTGCTCACTGGAAACACAACGCTTCAATTAGACGGTACGGGAGGGGGGTGGGGGGGTCAGGGGTCGTCTGCAGGAGATACCACCAACAAACTGAGCACAACTTTGTAAGAGAGGGAGACCAGACAAAGTCAAAGTGCTGGTTTTATTAGTTCTTAAACTACACATCCTGGTGAGCTTACACCTGCTGACCATCCATCAGGTTTTAGATGGATTATCCTGCTTGACTAACATGTAGCTGTCTGACAGCGTTGACCTTTAAGAGACTTACGGCCCCTGCAGCCAAAAAATTAAATGAACTTTTTTCCATAATTCATGATAACATTTCAGTGAATATGGATAGAACAGTGAGAGCAACGCTCCTGTACTCCAACACCTCGGCTAAAACACATTTCAATCATTCTCTTACACTATGAGACACCAGGTAAATGTGAATCCAGTCAAGTGATTATTATTATTATTATTATTATTATTATTATTATTATTATTATTATTATTATTATTATTATTGTGCATGAAATGATGCCTGTCAGAAACCCACAGCACTCAACATCAGACAGTCAGCTACAGTAAAAGATGATCGTAGCTAGTGTGAGCTGGGTTTAAAGACCACGTGAGGCCTGCCACAACGTAGATTCCCAGGAATTTGAAGGTCTCCACCCTCTTTACCTCTTCCCCATACATGCAGAGGTCAGAGTGCTCCGTTCATGCTCCTTAAGTCTATTAACTGCTATGTGGTTTTGTAGACATTTGACAGCCCTCCTGCTCCTGTAATAAAGCCTGACAGGGACTCCTTTTAGCACAATGGTGGACACCCTTTGAATTCCACTTTCTTCTGATTACAACATATTCTATATTATGTTATTTTGAAATTACAGTGCATGCACACAAACTTTGCCACACACAGATAAATACTAAAGAATGAGTGTGAAGTTAAAATTTGACTTACTATCTCAAATTTTCATCATTTTGGCCTGAGCTGCTCCCTCCCTCATCTTTCCTAAAAGGCTTCAGTACAGTAGTGATGCAGGACAAATGCAGTATGAACACATGTAGGAGGACTATTCCACAGCGACTGCCACCCCCCCTCAAATTAACTTTCTTCACTCAGTGCTACTGTATGAGGGCACAGATTGGCAATATTAAAACCTGAAGTCTGATTTTTCATCCTCTGTTATCTATTATCTGTTTGTTCTGCAGTTTAATTTACAATCTGACAGCTTGTAAAGACAGCCAATATTTTCAGCACTCTGTGGCTGTCACACTTGTGCTGTTAATGGAGCACACTGAAAAATGGCTCTGGATGTTAATTTCACTAATGCGGGGACAGTGGAGGGCCTCCATCATACCACTTCTTCATAAAGAAGGAATTATTTTTATTAGAGCCACCACAGCTCAGTCACACGCTGCTCTCGCTCACAGATGAATCAAAGCCATCTGACAGAATCTGATTTCAACTCCGCTAAATGAAAAGCATCACAGCTAAAGAGAGAGGGCTGCTGAGAAATGGAGGAGAAATTAGAACAAAGCTTGACAACAGATTTACTGGATAGTTTGTTGTGTCCAGCCTGAAGTATTGGATCAATCCAAGACGCTTGACAGATAATCCGAGCGGATTAGGCGCAACAGGCAGATCTCTGCAGTGAAAAGACAAATTATCTGAGAACATCAGAAGTCAACATTTTCCTGAAGTGAATCACGGCTGACAATAAACCCAAAGAAAGAAGCAGCGAAGCAGAGACAGAGACCTTGATGGAGGTTGGTAGTTTACTTTAAATAAAAACCATCACATAGACTTTAAGGGCCCTCCTTTCATGGCAGCACAGCGACCAGAGCCAGCAGCTCTCTGACAGGTTGGTGTTTTTGTGACCTTGAAATTTGCTCATCTGTGTGGAACTTTGGTGCCCAGCACAGAGGAACAGACAGGTGAGCAGCACAAAGACAGCTGATGGTATCTTTGTGGAAAATGGGGCTTAAATGTTGCCTGAGAATCAACTTCTCAGAAGCACATACAGTCACGGACGAAAGTATTGGCACCCCTTCACAACAAGTGCCGTTTGTACTGATAAAAGCGCATTTCTCAGTGTTAGAATCTTGTGTTGAGGTTATGGGTAGTCAGACTTCAGCTCTGGTAGCATTCCTGACAAATATCAGTCCATTTCAAAAGGACAATAGGCTCCAGTTGACTAACATTACAGTTCAATTGATTTCTATGGAAGGCATGTTTTCTCCTTTGATTTCCAAATATTTGGGTGCACTTTTCAGCGTATGCTTCATTTTTCCTTGTCCTACATACTGCTGTTCCATAAGCATGAACAGAATAGAATACTGAACCAAAACCATAAAAATGAGTGACAATAGGTTTGGCAGTTAATTCTATAGAGCAACAGAACAAAACTAGAACTTTTTGGGCCTCCTGACCAGTGGTTATGTCTGGAGGATGAAGGATGAAGAGTACCCTGAAAGGTGCACCATGCTTAAAGTGAAGCATGTCCATGGCCAGGTGATGCTCTAGGGCTATTTTGCTTCCTCTGGAGCTGTAAATCAGTAAAAGACGAGGAAGAAGATTGATTTATTGGAATATTTGGAAATCCAAGGAGAAAACATCATGCCTTCCATAGAAATAGATTGAACTGTAATGTTAGTCAACTGGAGTCTATTGTCCTTTAGAAATGGGCTGATATTTGTCAGGAATGCTACTAGAGCCGAAGTCTGACTACCCATAACCTCAACACAAGATTCTAACCATGAGAAATGTGCTTTTATCAGTACAAAAGACACTTATTCTGAAGGGGTGCCAATACTTTTGACCATGCAGTTTTCATTTCCTGCAGCATTTTGGTGGTATTTTGTGTTGAATTTGGGGAAACCAATTGTTGTTTTAGGTGTGTTAAGTTATTGAAATGATCCTGGTTTAGTTATTTTATTTTTCTAAAAACCTCCAACAGTGTGATTTACACACACACACACACACACACACACACACACACACACACACACACACACACACACACACACACACACACACACACACACACACACACACACACACATGTTTACCTTCATTCAGTCATGTGCAGACTACACCAGGCTGCTGACCCACAACTGAACACACATCAGACCGGTCAGTCACCTTCATAATGACCAATGTGACTATATACATCTGGATCTGCCCAAAGGCCTAAACACACACTACTTGTCTGTCTGTCTGTCTGTCTGTCTGTCTGTCTGTCTGTCTGTCTGTCTGTCTGTCTGTCTGTCTGTGCGGCAGGACTCTGAACATGCTGTGATGACCAAAACATTCACCTGCATAAATAATATTCTATGTGTCTACATGCATTCATGTGTTCCTTCATTTTCCAACCCAGCTCACCTTGTGTCAGGCCCTTGTTGGTTCAGTTCCTGAAATTGCTGTGGACACAACCACAACCTGCACTACCACAACCAGCACAACTCAATGAACTTCACCAAAGCGTGTCAAAATAGGCCATGAAGGTGTATGAGGAGAAAAATGCATGCATCCTCGCTGACAACCCCCAAAAATCTATATTAATACAGTTAACCCATCACACTGCAAATGTTTGTCTGAAATAGGCTTTCATCTAGGAGCTGAGATAGTTAAGTTAGTTAAACAAGTTAGTAATGAAGCAGCCAATCAGGCATTCAGACAGTGACCCAGAAATCTAGTCATTAAACCGGTCATTTCCATCTGTCTCCATGACTCTCAATCTACTTCTGTGTTCACACACACACACACACACACACACACACACACACACACACACACACACACACACACACACACACACACACACACACACACACCCAAGGCCAGTGCTTTATCTTAGTGACACATTCATAAACCCTGACACACACATACACACAATCACACACACTCTGTCCATCCCCCTCCTCATGTGCACATTATCAAATGTTTACATGAGAGGAGGCACTAGTAGCTTCTACAGCGGTGAATGAATGTACATGTTTTTCTGTAACTCAGTACATTGTGTCCTTACTACACCATGCCCACTGCATGTCCACGGGTTTTCAACACAAATGATGTGTATGTGAATGAATAGAGGAGAGTGTCAGTGTTGCAGGGATAGAAGACTCATACTGATGACATTCTGAGCCTCAGTAATGTACAAACACATATAATGAAAGTGCAACATGAAATAAGTTCATATTAATGGGTTTTGTAATTCTTACTATTGTTTATTTTGTCTAACTTCCACTTCAGGGGAAATCATGCTCTAACTTTTGGATTTCCAGTTAAACAAAAAAATTTTTGTTCATTCGTTTTTTTAAGCCTAAATTGGTTTATTTATGATCATCATCAGCTTATCAAATATTATGGAACACCATACTACACTATACCATAACATGCAGTATTATACTGCATCATACTGTGCCACACTTAATTATACTGTACTGTACTATAGCATACCATGCTATACTACACCACATGCAATATAACATAGAATACTATATGAATTTGACTTGATCTGAATTTGATAACAATAAAAAAAAGTCAAATTCTAAATATGCGTTCCTATACTTAAATAAAGCCGATTCTGATACTGATACTACACCATACTGCAATATGTTTATATAGTCCACTACACTACTGTACTGTACCATACTGTACTGTCCTGTCCTGCTATCTCAGATATTATTTCTGTACCACATCCACCAGGAATACATTCCTGTACATGAATAATATTTGGACAATAACTTCACTCTTCGTCTGTAATATAATAATACTCCCATACACCAGCTGGGTCCCCCACTGTGTCAAACACAAGAGACACAATCATCAGAGACAATCAGAGCATTTGGAGTTGCAGCTCAGACCATTTATCTGTCCTTAGGTTCAATCTGCTGTGAGGAGAAATGTGATCTGACCCAAACGACCTCCAGGCTCTGATATTAGATTAGCAGGGGAGGCTAGCGTTTCAGCTAACCAAATCACAACCAGGCTAATGACACCGAGAGGTGAGGGTCAGCCTGCCCTTTGACCTCTGACCTCTAGCTGTGCTGCTGTGGACCTCTCACAAGGACACTATTTTCCTTCCCTCCAATCAACAAAACAGGATGAAGGTGATGTGAAATAGAAAATCCGACTGAAATTATCTATCTACAGCATAGTTTCATTCTGCATGTTGTTGGCTGGAAAGAATAAGCTGATGATGCCTGCAGGGCAATGAATCCTGAAGGAGGCAGCACAAAGGACATGCATGTGTGTGTGGGGGTAGGGGGTGTCCAGCGGAGACCTTTGACCTCTCTGGGGTCAGCTCCTCCATCGCAGGCAGAGATGGGATACTCTCTCTGTTCTCCCTCTAGTGTGTGGTACGTCCTAGAAAGCATGCTGGTCAGCTTAACTACTGGACGAATACAGCAGCTCATGTTGAGTAAAAGGCATCAGTATGGTGAACACCTTGAGAAAGCAGACCCAGAGGAGCCTACTATGTCTTTTCTATCTATCGTTTTTGTTTTGCAGTGAGTCACAGCGTCACTGGATTACGAGTTGTGCGTCAGGAAAAATCACACACTCCAACATGCTAAACCATTTGCATCACTGCATACACTGCTTGAGCCTCTGCTACACAGTTCCTTCATGAGTGCATCAGGCAGTACTCTGTTCCTGCAATAGGAACATGTGCTGAAATAACTCAGGAATCATCCACTGCCCTGTATGAACAAGCACAAGCTGCAGTCATCCAAGAAATATCCACGGCCAAAGCAGTTCCTCTGGACAGACGTCCAGGGCTACAGAGAGCTGTTACACTGTCTAAACTTTAAATCAGACCATCAATATAACATGGAAGGCTTATACATTTTTTAAATGGCAAAAATGTTGTTCAGTGCTTATTTTGTTATTTGTTATTAATGTGTTGTACTGAAAATATACCAAACCATGGACTTCTCGCGCCATTACACCCCCTTCTCATCATAAATCAAATCTCATAAACTGCAACACACAGACGGATTTCTCGCTATATTCCAGTGTCATCAGTTGACCACTTGTTTCACTCCACCCACTGTACACCATTAGTGTCTTTAGTTCATGTATTCACTGTATGTATTATTTATTATTTATTTACTTTATAGAGATTCAGCTAACTAAATTGAAATGTGTGTGTGTGTGTGTGTGTGTGTGTGTGTGTGTGTGTGTGTGTGTGGTGTGTGTGTGTGTGTGTGAGAGAGAGAGAGAGAGAGAGAGAGAGAGAGAGAGAGAGAAAGCAAGAGGTAGAGAGTGTGTATGTGTGCGGATGTGTGTGTGGGGGTGGAGAAGGGTGCTGTGGATCCTAATGACATCCCCTGACACTGCCAGGGACATAATTACAGAGCGCCAACACGCACGCACGCACGCACGCACACAGGTTTATGTTTGGATGTGTGTGCATGTCAGCTCTGGTCTGGGAGGTTTTGCAGCTGTGGCACAGAGCAACAACTGTTGTCACCTGCACATCCTGAATTGTGTGCGTGTGTGTGTATGTGTGTGCGTGTGTGACAGGGGAGACAGCAGACTGAGGTGATGAGTCTATCGCCGTGGTAACAGCCTGCAGCCAACTGATTCTGTGGCTGTCGACATCTCTGCCTTTTTTCCTTTGTCTCCTCTTCTCCTCTCCTCCTCTTTTGTTTTCTCTTCTCTCCTCTTTCCCCCTTTCTCCTCTTCTGTCCTCTCCTACTTTTCTACTTTCCTGCTCTTTTCTCATTTTCTGTCCTTTTTTCCTTTCTCTCCTTTTCCTTCCCCTGTCTCTTTTCTCTGCTGTTTTCCTCCATTTCCCCCCGTCTCGTCTCCACTCTGCTCCCCTCTGTTCAGCTTCAGTCCTGAGAGGAGGAATGATGACAGCCACAGAGAGCTCTGCCTCTGTATGCAGTGTTGCATTATGACAGGAACGATCCTTTAACTGAGCTCCTCTTTCTGTCTCGCATTATTCTGAAGACTCTTTTATTCTGAAGATCTTAGCAGATCTTAATCAGTCCATACAATGTAAGAAAATTACGAAAATTTTTGTCTATTACCTTTCTGTTGAAACCTTTTCTTAAAATTAAAAATAGCACAAGTCAATTATTAAAACATTATCTGACGATCTGCTGCTTTTCTCTATATTTTGTCAGCATAATCTAAACAAAAATAAGACATTTGAAGATGTTGCCTTGAGTTCTCAGAACTTATGATGAGCATTGTTTACTATATTTTAACATTTAATAGACTTCACATAATTTATCAAAGCAATAAACTAATAGAAAATGAAAAAAATTGCTAGCTGCAGCCCTGACTTTGTCATTGTAATAGCTCATTGTAGAAATATGTTGATGACAAAAACAACAGATCTCTCATTATCTGAGTACTTACACAGTAAAACAGAGATACACAGAAATGGAAATAAAAAGAAATAGAAGAAAAGTTCACAAAACAGACAGAGGAAAGAAAGGAACAAGGAAAGAGGGATGGAAGAGGAAGGAAAGGAACAAGGAAAGAGGGATGGAAGAGAAAGTCAGAGTAGAAAAGTTTGTTGTGCAGAGAAGATTCAGACTGTGTTTGAGGCATCTGCTAACAGATTTAATACTGCAGAGACTGAGTGAAAAAAACACTGCTGTCAATAGGAGAAAAATGAGCTGTGAGAAATGATAAATTGTCAGACACATCTGTGATATTGACTGGTCTGAGAGAAGGATGGAGGGAGAACGAAGGAAAGAAGGTGAAGAGACAGTGAGACAGTGTTTTTACAATATAACATCACTGGGAGAATGTAAATTTCCCTGAAGACTGCAATAAAATGAGACGATGGTGATCAGCTGCTGCAGAAGGAAGAAGAGGAGCGAAGTTTATGGGGACTAAGCTGGAGGAAGAAAAAGGAAAAACTCAAAGGAAAAAAACGATGGAAAATTCCATTAATCACTAGATCTCTCTGTCTGTCACCGCTAAACTTTCAGGGAAATGTGACAAAATACAAATGGACTGGAAAAGCGTGTGTGTGTGTGTGTGTGTGTGTGTGTGTGTGTGTGTGTGTGTGTGTGTGTGTGTGTGTGCGCGCGCGTGTGTGCGTGCGTGCGTGCGTTTTCTACCTGTCCTGCAGGTGTCAGTCAGTTTCATAGGGAGAAATGTTTCTCACCTTATTGTGTATGTGAGTGTGAGAGACAGAACGTGTGTGCACACTAAACACCAAACTGCTTTTAACACCATGCAGGTCACAGCACACAGGCATTACACATGGGCTGTGTGCCACTGATTAGGAAACACACACACTCTCACACACACTCACACACACTCTCATACACTCTCACACACACTCACACACACTCACACACGCACGCACGCACACACACACACACACACACACACACACACACACACACACACACACACACACACACACACACACACACACACACACACACACACACACACACACACACACACTGATTAACCCACATTCAGAGTCACCAGAGCAAGACTCCTTGATTCAGCAGCACATAAATGATAAATGACTTTTTAATGTTTCTCATATCAAACCAGATGAGGCTCCACAGATCACAGGGGAAAATCATGCCTTAATTTTATACCTCAGACACACTCGAACAATTCACAGTGACTTTAAGGAGAAATGTGAACAGTGGAAGTTGCTTTCAGACATGTCTGAGTCTTTGGATCTTTGACAACATGTTGAATAGCCTCCACTGATTCTCCTCACACTGTCCTAATGCTGAGATCGGACCGGGTCGAGCTGTCCAGGTTTTATTTTGTATAGTGATCTACAGGAGCCTAATATGTCAGGATTGATGGCAGGAAGGTTTGAACTGCAGTCCGACAGTCTATCCAGCACAAATAAAAGAAAGTTCAAAAATAGTTTTCAACTACAGCGCAGGCACTTAAAGCGATGACTCTGCGCGGTCACTGCATAAACATGAGCTCCTGCATACGACGTCTGACATCACACGTCTTAATATCAAATGAGGCTAAAACTTCAAAGTCCTGCTACATCTTCACTTTTTTTAAAACACTGAATTTTATGTCCCTACCTGCTGTGATGTCATCATCCGTGACGTCCAGTTCCTCCTCAGGAGCCTTGGTTTCTATTGGTTGAACCTCAGGTGGAGGCGGGGCTGGAGGGGAGGGCTCAGTGGCTGTCCCAGCTGAGGAGAGAGAGAGACAAAGAACTGAGTTAATATTAAATATCAGCATGCACTGTCCATGAAACAGACCACCAGAGAAGTGTCTGTGTCCATGGTTTGATGTCTAACTACAGGCGATTCTTCACAGTGCAGACATGGTGACAGACACAACACAGAGCAGACTAACGTACATGTCGTCGAGGCATTTCACATAGCAGTGCACGTACATTCAAAGTCCATGAATGGAAGTACACGTATGACTTTTCTCACCCTGTTATGTGTGTATGGGTTGTTACTGAGGTCATCACACTGGGTTTCTGTGTTGATCCTTAGATAATAAGGTTAACTGTCCTGGTTAAGTAGCTAATAAAGGTTTATTGAGGCCTCCTCATTATCTGGTGAATTAATGGAAACAGACACACACATGTGCACGTACACACACCTGCCCTCTCTATATTTAGTGTTTTCATTTAGCCCTTATCTCTCCATTGCCAATTAAAAGTGGCTTTTCATTAGCGGCTGGGTTAATGAATGATGCTGCACTAATGAATGAAGCGACTAAAGGTAACAGAGCCTGAGCTGGTCTAATCTCTGGGAAAACAGCTTAATTAATGAATTACACACAAGCATATGCACCGACACCCACACTTCTTCACACTCACACTGTTCCTCTGTGTAAGAAAACTACAGCAGCCATAAAAATGCTAATTTCTGAAATTGTAGAATTGGAGTTAAAGGTATATAATGCAGGAACTGTCAGTTACATTTTCATAGCTTCCTCTGGGATGCATGCTAGTACCTGGTCGCTGCCTTTGCATCAAGTCTCAACCTCACCTGGCTTGGCTTGGGGCTAAACACCAACTGACCAAAGGTAGAAGCCTATAAACATCCCAGCCACAGCAAAATAAGCAGAAAATAAGAACACCAGGCAGAGGGCAGAGTGTCTCCAGAAAAATACAGCACCAGTGATGACGGAGAGGTGGGTGTATTTACTGCTTTGTAGGAAAATCCTGCATAGTACACCTTTAAAAAGAAAGATAACAATAACAATAATAACACAACCATCACACACAAGTTCATGAGGAGGCCGAGAGCGCACCGATAAAAAAAAACCTGTAATTACATTGTGTGCAATCACATTGATTAATCCTGGTTAACATTGTGCTTCATGTTCCAATTAACCTGCTCACACACACTGCTGACAGCTCAACATAATGACTCTGCGCAGCTTTATATCACACACATGCACACACTCACACACACTCACGCTGACAGAAGGCCGATAAACAGCCTGGTTGTTGATTATCCATCTAAAGCGTTAAAGTGATAAAAACTTAATTGAACTTAATTAAAATATAATTGATGCTTCGCTGTGATTGGACAAAAGGACTGAATGATGCTTCACATGAGCTTTACTGCCAGTTACACTAAATATGCATGGCAAACATGTTATTTTCTGATTGGCTGGAAAGGGTGTGTGTCATTACGGCAAAGTGTGGTCCTGGAGAAACCAACTGCAGCCAATTGTACTTTGCCATGTGTTTAAATGTCTGTCTGTGGACAGATTTTGTCAATGTGACGGCTTCACAACCTTCAAGATGCCATCATGAAACTACTTCATTTTAATCTCCACTACAGTGTCTAGGGAATCTATGCATACATGATTGGCTGAAAAGGAAGGAGCCCTGTGATTGGCTGCAGATAATTCCCTGTTGAAAAAAATGCATTCATGAATGGAGGCATGGCAGGGGAGTCTCTAAACCTGTGGAAGTTTTGCTGAAGAGCAGCCACTTTGTCAGTTAATGGCAGATTGACTTCCCCTTCATCTGCAAAGATTCTCTTGGGTCATTTGCTTAAAGCACATCATCATTACGTTACCTGCCTTTGAATCATATGCATACACTAATTTGCAACAGCAAGTACAGTTTGAAAGAAATGAGATTAAGGTTGAATTCCTCTTTTTCTAAAGATAATGAGGAAATGTTTTTACTGAACGAATCTGTTCACTGACATGATAAACGTTTCCAGGTTATGTTTGGACAACTCAAAGCACTTTGTTAAGGCTGGGGACATATGACTCCCTTGGTTAAATATCAGCCACCATGAGAAACATGAGATAGGATGTGTTTATTTATCAGTTTAATTAAATCACAATTATTTCCAAACCAAAAGGATTTAGTAGTCCTCACCTGACCGCCTGCAGGACGTACATTTGACAAAAAATCATCCATGATTATGGTTTGGATTAATTATGGCATGGAACATTTTACCTTTCCATAAAATCATGTTTAGGATTAGGGAAAACTGTGGTTAAGGTGTGGTTAGGGTGAGGCACGTAGATCCATAACACAGCATGTAAAGATCGGGGTGGTACGTGTAAAAAAAGCTTAACTGCAGGCCTGTGACAGGATGCAAACTCAGATTTCTTGCATTAGAGTGGGTCCTCCACACGCCCACTTTCCACCTCACTGAATGAAGGACACACTAGCTCCTGCATTGGCACTGGAGGTCATGAGGCGCAGAACGGTCCCACATTTCACACATTCCAGAAAGATGACTTTGTATGGGCGAAATTGAGTTAGAAAATGAAGTCTCATAATAGGCCACAGTGTGGATCCAGCTAATTATGGTCTGCATCTGGTATCTGAGGCGGTTCATTACAAACGCACACACTGGCACGCTTGGACACACACACACACACACACACACACACACACACACACACACACACACACACACACACACACACACACACGGGCCTATAACTCAACTGTTCTGGGCGAGGGAATGAGAAAGAGAGATTCAGGAGCTGAGGGAGAAAAAGGACAGAGGGAGGTGGAGGAGGGGTGGATGACAGGGGGGAGTTGGGGGGGTTGGGGGGGGGGGGGCATTCTACCCTGCACCAAGGTCAAGCTTGTCATGTCAGCCATGACACATAGCTCCCAGCATGCCTTGTTAACCTCCAGGATCTCATGCTCCTCTCTTCTGTCTGTTGCTCTCTCTCCTCCTGTTTGAAACACGTACTTCCTGTTCTTTAGATCACGGTGAGCTCTCCTCTCTTTCAGCTCCAGTTAGTTTCTCATTTTGATCATTTGTTTCTTTTCTGTATGATTGATGATGATTAGTATTTGATTATATTGCTCATTTTAAAACCTAGTGATAAAATGATCAATGCATTTTATCTCGCCATTTATACACATATTTCAGATATGCATCATGGATATCTTCATTTTTCTGAGAAGACTTAAATTGTTTTGCCCAAGCTGTGCTCCTAAATTTGCATATCCCTGTCAGAATTATCCAAATATTGGCCATTTTTAAAAATATATGACCGATCATGCAGAAAACTTGGCTTATATTTAGGGATAGTGGTCAGACGAAGGCGTTCATTATCACAAAACTATGCAGCCCCCTGTTATATCATAATGACAACTGAAATCACCCAAATGGTACTGATCAAAAGTTCACCAAGACTCAGTCAAGAAGACCAACAAAGGTTTCAGCCACAACTGTCAGGAAAACTGGTCAGGATGTAAAAAAAAACTCACAACCAACTTCAGCTGAAATACAGACTTCTCCGCAGAAAAGTAGTGCCTAATAAGGAGGTACTGGAGCAAAAATGGGCTACACGGTCAACAGTCAATCAAAAGATGTTCCTGCACCAACACCATAAAACAGCCCACTTACAATCTACCAACCACTGTTAAAGTAGAAGAAAGGTATTATAACAAGAAACAAAACAAATCAAACTAGGGAATGAAAAGTAAGAAGAGAAGAAGAGGAGGGAGAGGTGGGGGGTGAGGAAAGGAGCAGAGGGAAATGAAGTGGAAGTGATGGAGGAGGGGGAAGAGGAGGAGCGGTGATGAAGAGACAGATGCAAAAAAGAAAAAAGTGAGCAGGAGGAGATGTGAGGATGACAAGAAAAGCCAAGGAGAGGAGAAGAAGAGGAGGCGGATCTTGAACAGCAGCAGGTCATTGAGATGAGAAAAGAAAAAACAGACAGGATTGGGCGATCGAGGTAGATAGTGAACCAAAGACAGAGGAGAGAGAGAGGAAATGGTGACCGCTGTTCAGTGATCAAAGAAACAGCTGCTTCACACACACACACAGTTTGACCCTTCAAACTGTGTGTGTTCATGCGTGTGTGAGGGTGAACAATGCTGGGGACTTTGTTTAATCAAGTGTGTGTGAATATGAGAGTGTAAAGTATGTGTAGAGCCCCTCTCTATACACCCGGCCCCCCCAGGTTGACTCTTTCTCCTTGCCCAGCCTCGCAGGCTTTCTCCCAGGCCTCCACTGCTCCCTTTTGTCCCTCCCTGCAGCTCTGGAAGTCTTCCGCCCCAAAGATTAAAGCTTCACGCCACTGTTTTATTGTGTGTTAGGACTTCCGTGCAGCATTTCCAGCGAGCACAGGTTGCCAGATATAATCGCTGCTACTGGCTGGTGTTCATTTGTGAGCTTTAGAGGTGTTGGTAGTCAATTTTTCAACTTTGGACAGAACTATTGGAGCATTTCCCTCTGTTTCAGGTCTACAGTATATGCTAAGCTAGGCTAACCATGTCCTTACTCCAGCTCCGTACTTAACACATACGAGATTGATATCGACGTTCTCATCTCACTCTCAGAGAGAAAGCTAATAAGAACGTTTCCCAAAATGGCGACCTGTTCCTTTAAGGTACAAAGCAGCTAATTACACACAGCAGTGAGGATGGAGACAGAGCAGACACTTCTCTCCCTCTCCCTCCCTCTGATTGCAGGTTAACAACTCCAGCTCGCCCAGTTTCCTTTGTGTTAAAGCCTTTTAAACACTTCCAGGAGAGCTGAAAGGTCATGGCCACTGCTTTGTGTGTGTCTGTGTCTGTGTGTGTGTGTGTCTGTGTGTGTGTGTGTGTGTGTGTGTGTGTGTGTGTGTGTGTGTGTTGCCTGGTCAGCCCCATGCTGCGACAGTGAGACTCCTTCACTGACTCAGTGACATTTCCTGGCCACTAAAAGCTAATGGATAAATACAGGTGTCTTCCTTCAAACACCAGCCTCTCTGCTGCTGGGGAGAGAGAGAGTCTGTGATGACTGTCAACAGTGTGGAATAAATGCTATCACTCCACACATGTTCCACTCATCATCAACAGAGTGAGTGTGAGAAAGCTGCTGTAATGTACAGCGCAGTATTTAGTAAACTCTCTAGTATATCATGAAAACGACGCTGTGCTTATTTCATGCAGAGTTACATCTGATTTCAATTTTCTATTTGAATTCTGTCAATTTTCTCCTCTGAAACAAGTTTCACCCTCAATTGATCTCTGCTCATATCTTCTCTCCTCCCACACTGGCTGCTGTGTGACTGCAGCCTCAACAACACACCATAACTCAGTTCTAACACATGTCCAACACATCATGAAGGTGAGCAAGATTTTTCACCTGATCATGCACGGCTCATGGTTCGGCTCTGCACGAACATGGAATAAAGGCATCCAGTGATCATTTCTCAGAGTCTCATCATATCTCATCATCTTCTGTAAATATTAACTTGAGTTGTTAACTTGGGACTCCTCTATGCTTTGCTATTGTACAAAATCATTTATTCAGCCTTCATTCTGCATATCAGACATTCACCTGTCAATATGGAACAAATATGCTCTTTCATTATATAATGTGTAACAATGCACACAGACAGAGATGATGGTTAACAGGCAATCACAGCGCACTTTCATGCTGAGGATGTATTCTTGCCCTTTGACATGTATCCTTCACAATTACAAATCTCCTGCTGTGAATGTGTTAATAACAACAGTATTGTTGGAAAAAAAAACTGAATAAAAACATCCATGGAATCATGTTTATTAGCATTTGCTGTGGACATGGGCTTAATGTTTGGGGGAAAATATTTGACATCATTTACACCTGGTATTAAAATGCAGTCTGTATCCAGAGACATTATCTGGATAAGAAAAAAATGCAAGTTGTAAAAGTGTTGTGATTGGATGTGATCGGATCTCTCTGACCACAACTGGAGGTAGTCTGGCTCACAGAGTGTTTAGATCTTATGTAGGAGTAAAGGCAATCTGTACAATATGCTGACATCCATACGCAACAGAACATCGATCCAGAAATTCAACATAAAGAGCTTGTTGTTCAAATTCAGAGAGCAATCCAGCAAGAAGGCTGAAAGAGACGGACCACGAATGACTGAAATGAAAGCAGTGCGGGTAGAAATTATTGATATACAGTAAGAAACAACTGTGTGTACGACAGTGTGTGTTGCACTCATCTGTGCAGCTGATCTGATGTTAACAAGACATATAATTTATCTTGTCACAGTCGCCTCCACACAGGTACTGTAACACGCTGCGACAAACATACAATGTTGTTTATACAAAGAAAGGAATCACTTCATGTATTACATTTGCAGAATTTCTAAAAGGGGACAAATAATTCAGATTTTTTTCTTGACAGCCTTTCAGGTTTCTAAAGTTTTAACTCAACTAACAGACGTCACGATTTTTTTTAGAGATTCTGGGGCTGATTTGCATGGAGAGAGATCTAATCTCAGTGAGGATAACAAGAACACATTAAAAATACCAGATATAAACGCAAAGGCAAAATCGGATCATTATCTAGATAACTTATCTGGATATAGATGCCATTTAATAGCAGGTATAAATGGAGCGTCTGTCACCTTCCTCTTATCAAATCCAAAGCTCTGACATATGTTACTGCTACTAGTCTTAATTAGCTTCAGAGCTAAATTAGACTTTGGAGGGGGATTTTTGCTGATGGCAGAAGTTGGGACCAAAAGATGGGTTCAGAGAGCAGAGAAAGTTAACACACCCTGTTTTACAGGAAGGAAGAAGGTTGGATTTTGAGTTCAATGTGTAGAAATGACATATTTGGTGTTCCAGAAAAGACACACCCAAGAACAGCTTCGAGGTTCTCCAGAGGATTCAACATATTCCTGACTTTCCCATGATATTCCAGGATTTCCAGGACCAGCAGGAGTCATCTTACTGTCTGTGCAGCACACAGATCAAATTCAATGACCCTTTCACCTCGCTCTATCTCTCTCTCTCACTTTGTTCCCTCCTCCCTCCCTGCCTCCATCCTCCCTCGTCCCCCGAGGTCACCAGCCCATCACTCCCCCCACCTCCCCCGCCTGCGGTACTGCTGTGGTAACACAACACTGACCGGTGCCCGTTTCTATGGCAACTGCTCCCCTGAGAAACCCCCAGCATCCTTGGCAACCACAAGGCGACTCCTGAACACACATACTGAGACACAGACACACACACACACAGCATTTTAGAAGGCCGTTTCTAGTAAAAGAAGGTGGAGATTCACCTTTCTTCCCATCAGCAGGTGTAACTATAGACAGAGAGAGAGAAAAGACGGAAGGAAAGAGAGACAGATGAATGGATAGAGAGAGGAGATGGAGAGATAGATATCTCAGATTTGCTCAAGTGGGTCTTGTGTGGTGCTCATCAACAGCCATTGCTCCCAGTTTAAGAAATAATTGACCAATCACAGCTTTTTAGGTGGGATAAGAAACAGCATATCATCTTACCACATAGGCAGTTTGTTACGATGCTACATCCATGAAAAAAGGCCACAAAAATGGAGACAACTGTGGATGAGATGGGTGCAGCTGTGCACGTTGTCAATGGAATTACAGAAATAGCTTTTAAATCAATATTATATTTCTTTGATGGAAGTAAGTGTTAAGCTCACTGATCCTAGAACCTGCTATGACTGAAAATAACATTGGCTGGGCAGATGCGTCAGTCATGATGAATTGGGGCAAAACTAAACAACTCCCAACACAAATCAGAGGACATGAACATGGCACCAGACTAAAGTAATGTCATGAAACAAAAGAGACACTTAGTATGATTATCAGGTTAGGACTTTCCGTTGATTGCTAATACTAGCGTTTCTTTCTTTCTTTCTTTCTTTCTTTCTTTCTTTCTTTCTTTCTCCTGGTCTGCTGCGGGGGAAGGACTTACCAGGATGGGTCAAAAGCGGAGGAAGAATCTCACTGATGCATGCCATGTGTGTAGCATGTTGTGTATGACAAATAAATATTAAAATAGAAATATTAAATATCGTATGTTATGTGGAACATGCTAAAAGAGTACTCCACCGAATTAGCATTAAATTTAATGCTAATTCGGTGGAGTACTCTTTTACTAATGAAGAAGGGTTGATATAAAAGGATCAGAAATTGATGCACCACAACCAGACATATCATCCTGTGCAACGCATTCTTCTCCTGTACCAAAACCTAGCATCTACATTACCCATCATCCAGCTTAAGTCAGCTGCAGACAGTTTCAACTTGTTATCTTCAGCCACACCCAATTCTGACTTAAGTGACATCCCTTTATGTGACTCCTTCTGCAGCCTCAAAAGGCTTTTTCACATATGCAGTAGTGATTCTGAACACCTGAAAACAGACATGTAAAATCAGCTCCCTTTTAAGATTAGGAATGCTAGCATGTTAGCATTCTAACAGCATGTTAATATGCTCAGTTATCATGTTTCAGAGTGTGTGAAAAGTCATTGTGTAACATCAGAAACCATCAACAACCAGCAAAACAAACGCAACTTCTTTCTCTCTTTCTCCCAGATATAAAGCAGTGTGAGGTACTTACGGGAGCTGACAGTGTCCACATACTGAGGCAGGTAGGGAGCCCACATGTCAATGGTATCCTTGCGTCCTGATTGGCCAATCCTTCTTAACTCAGCCAACAGGAGAGCTTGTGCAGCTTCTCGCACCTAAATCCACAAAGAGTTATGTTGTAATTATTTTTAATGCCCGTCATTTCCAATTCAACAAAAATGAATAGATATGGTTAATAGCAGGGGAAGCAAATATGACATGCGGAGAGTGAAAGTTTTGCAGATAGGTTCAGTATGAACATTTTGCCCCATTGCATTAAAAAGTTCTTATAAACATCATCTTCTGAATAAAAAATTTTAATCCAGGCGACTTTATGTTCCTTTCGAGGTGCATTTGCTGTTGATAACTTGGAGAATATAATCTTTAGGAGACAGGGCTCAGCTTGGACTTGTGCATACCATGTGTGTCTGTGTATTACCTCCAGACAACGGTCCTGCCATCTCCTCGCCAACATCTCTAGCAGAGGAGGTCTGAACTTGTCCAGGCCAAGGAGGTCAGGGAGCATCACACAGTGCATGGCTGCCAGCTGGCTCCAACCTTCACACGCACACATCCACCCACGCACGCACACACACACACACACACACACACACACACACACACACACACACACACACACACACACACACACACACAGAGTCAGAAAAAAATATAGGGAAGGCCAGTGGATAATTCTATATTCCAAAGCCTCTCACAGGCTCCAACAGAAACCTCACTGCTGTCACATTAAGACACTTCACGCATGTGATATCACACAATATGAAAGTGTTGGGACAGGACAAACAATGGTGGCACTAGAGGAAAAGTTAATGGGCGCCAAAATAATTAGGATTCATTCTCTAGGGACGAAGAACATCCAGAGTCAGTGCTGGTCAGTACTTATAAAGATATGCACCTGATGTTGCAATGAAGGTAGGAGCTGACTGATCAAACACATTGAGTCACTAGCTTTTGTTGAAAGTTTCACTTGAAATTGCTGCAGACATGAGACTGATATCAATCAAGTATGACTTGACTCTTTCTCAGTCACTTCGAAAGAAGCATATTTCTCTTATTGTTAATTTTTTAAAATTTACTACTTGCTATTTTTGTCTGATTTTTTTTAAAGTTGCCCCTTTTGGCTGAAAAAAAAAAACAGTTTCCATATGACAGCAGTGAGTTTACACAAACACACACACACACACACTCACTTTGACCTTGTACTACACAATCCTCACAAACTAACAACAGTTAAATACAGGATGGGAATATCATTGGCTATTATTTGCAGTCTTGGTTAGAGCAGTTATTATAATAAAGTTATTATTTCTGCTAACCAGAGCCTGAGTATGTTAGATGGCACTTAACAGGTAAACAACAGATACACAGAACTGCCAGGTGGATCAACAAAAGCCTCGTAACGATACCTTGGCATGATGAACTCAAGTGTATTTCATTTCATTCAGGAACACTACAATGTGTCAAAGATTTTGCTTCAAAACAAAGAAAAACTTTTAAAAACCTTATTGGTTTTCAATACAATAAGTGCTACAAGCACATAACTTCTTTTCTCGGTTGCATTATTCCGAGTGATGGATGCAGAAAAACATTCAAAATGTCTTGGTATCGCTTTCACAGGGCTCAAATCCCGCTGTATCAGTCTGAGCCAAAATAATGGCATAGATTTATACTTTACACCAAACACAAGAGAAACGTTCACCAGCTTTTACATGTCCGTGACAAAAATGGACTGAAATGCTTATTCGCTGATACTCAACATAAACTTGTTCACATATATTGGTCCAATATATGGTTTCCAGAGGAGATGCATGTATGTGAAACGCACTTGAATGGACACTGAATTGCTTTTAAGCAGGAAAGAAATTCCATATAAATTTCTTTGCCAAGGGTACCATATAAACTTACCTCCGCCATTGAAATGTACAGGAAAAACTCATACCGTTAGGTATATTACAAACACACTGTACTCAGGAATATGCTGTTTACTGTGATCAATATCATAAAAAATATTGTTTTGTCAAATATTTGACGTCTGTCTTATACCACAATAACCAAATTGTCTCAGTATGGCAACCAGAAAAGAATAAGCAGTCAGCCTCTAAATGCAACATTTGCAACACTGTCTTACAGAAACCTTACTCATTATACAACGAAATTGCAATCATTTCATAAACTGTTACGTTCCACCACCACTGTTAATACTTACTCAACGCTGACCCCTTTTTCTCTGTTCAGACCACTTCCTAAATTTTGGCCTGAAACAGTGAAGCTGACACAAGAAGCTCCTCTGCTATACGCTATTTTTTCTTGAGCTACTAAACAAAAGATGGGTCATGACACCAATATGGCTTGGCTGATCCTGCTTCAACATGTGACTAAAACAACAACTGCTGCTGCTGCAATAACTAATGCTGTTGTTGCTGCTGGCGGAAGTATAGCTACTATTAGTGTTGCTGCTGCTAAAAACAGCTACTGCTAATAACTACAAAGGACTGACGCTGCTAATAACACTTTTTGCAACTACTGCTGCTACGACTCAATATTTTTAATTTACTATTAATTTGACCAGGTGAGTCCCACTGAGGCTGGAAAAACCTTTTACAAAGGAAAACGCAGGCACGACAGCAGCACAAAACATTGCAAACAAAAAAAATGCAAAGTCGGGCAATGGTAAAAACAATACCTAAACCAGATGATACAACTAAAACAGTGCGAGAAGCAGTGGTGGAAAGTAACTAAGTACATTTACTCAAGAATTCAAGTACAAATTTGAGGTACTTGTACTTTACTTGATTATTTCCATTTCATGCTACCTTTACAATTCTACTCCACAACATTTCAGGTAAATTGTTAAAACTAGAACTGAAAGTGGCTGCAGCAGAAAACTTGAAGGCTTTCTTTTCATCATTGCTAGTGAAGCAGAAGATGAAGAACAAGACAAAGAAGAAGATCATTGACAAATAATAATAAGGTTTCTGCAGGGCAGTGTT
The DNA here is from genome assembly GCF_039877785.1 of Chaetodon trifascialis. Classification (NCBI taxonomy): domain Eukaryota; kingdom Metazoa; phylum Chordata; class Actinopteri; order Chaetodontiformes; family Chaetodontidae; genus Chaetodon; species Chaetodon trifascialis. The sequence continues at coordinate 19,871,113 of NC_092075.1, forward strand.
TTGGGAATAAAAATAATACAAAAACTTGATGGATTTCCTACAGCTGCTGTTTACTCCTACAGAAAACTAGAGGAAATTTCACTTCTACATATTCCTATGTGTACTGGAAAGGAATGAGCCTCTGTCTGCATGCTTGCTTTTTTTCTGTATAAAACTAAATATAAATATCTGAACAACTTTGTTTTAGTCTCTGAAAATTGGAAACTAAAGGTTATCAGCTTTGAAAGGCACTTTATTTTCGTATAGAAACCACACGTGGAACAGCTTAAATAATTTACGAGCACATTCATTGTATGGGTGGATGGGGCAACACGCCTGCATGGTGAAAGCCAACATCCTGTTAATGAAAAACAGTTATAATCGCTGTTTCAAAGGAAAAAAACAAATAAGGATCAGTGGAGGGACACCAGAAAGACATCTAGTTATCTTGATTACACTTCAGTTCATTTACACTGAAACTTTTAATACAAAAAAAAAAAAAAATCTGTTAACATTAAATCTTTGTATGCATCCCTCTTACAAATTTGCTTAGTGCAGTGTAAGATGATGTGCTGCAAGTGAAAACAGAGTGACGGCTAAATGTTAAACAACAGACAATTTCAGTTGCTGCTAAGCACAAATTAGATTTTTTTTCTTGAATTTGGTCCATCTAAACTGCTTTGTTGGCTTTGTTTTTTACCCCGGTGACATACTCCCCACTCCATCAGGTGGAAATAGCAAGCATGCAAACAGTGAGCATAGAGACACTGAAACATCAGGACACATGGACACATTCAGACAGACAGGTAGACAGAAAAAACAGGGTAGGACTGCACAATAGTGCCAACAAATGGAAAAAAATGACAAAGACCAGGCCATGAGGACTGTGGTCAATGCACTCTCAAATTCACCAGATGCAAACATCAGGAAAATTCCACTTGTTTGTTGATGAGACAGCTCTTCATCTCATCAAATTTTGCTGCATCAGGAAACTTATTCTGGGTGGCTGCAAGTTTCCTTAACTTTGAATTTAAAGTGAAAACAACTACTGATATATTTCGATCAGCTTTTTGTGGAGTATTATGTTGAATTTGTAGTAGATTGGAAGAAAAATAATGCACTTTACATCTTTTGCACAAAAATGGAAATTGTAAGGCTGAGGGAAAAACTGAAAAACATCTTGGCTTAATTTCCCATGACTGAGTCAGATCACAGTTACTGTATCGTGTTTGCAGCATTCAAATTTGGAGACCCAAAACTATCAATTTCTTCAACTGACTGGTTTGAAAGCGGATTGAACTCAGCTTTGGTAGATACAGGCAGATAACCAGACAGCGCTGTAGACCAAAACAAGGACAAAGACACTGCAAAAGACTGGAGCTAGACACCTGAGATGAAAACCTAACATTGGCTGAGGGAAAAAACAAGACTGATGCAAGAAAAGAGAAACAAGGTGATGAGTCTCAGGAAGGATAGAAACGGGGGAAAAAAATGTGGGGGATAAATTACTGATGGAGTGAAGTGAGAGGAGGTGAAGAATTGTGATTGAAGTGAGAGAGAGGAGTCAAGAGAACAAAGGAAAAACAGAAATACAAATAGATATGGGGAAAAACAAAAATCTGAAAATACAGATGGGAAGGAAAGAAGGGACAAAACAAAAGACAGAAGGAAGGTGGGAAGGAAAGAAGATCTAAGGAAGCAGAAGATCTCCAAAGACAAAGATAAGTGACAGAAAAAAGAGAGCATGGCTGCGAGAATTTCCCTAAGTGAAACCCGTCAGTTCAGTCTGTACCTTCGTTGACTGAGGGGATGTTATGAGAAGCAGGACCGGGGCTGGGGGAGCCAGGGGCCCCCTGAGGATGGCCCCCAGGGGCCCCTGGAGCCCCAGCAGTAGCAGTAGTAACAGTACTGGTGTTGGCTGTGGCAGCTACAGCAGCTTGTAAAGGAAGAGAAGGAGAGAAATAGTCAAGATGGAAAGAACAGGTTAGGAAGATATAAATTTATACAATAGCAAACAGAGAGAGGAGACAAGCAGTCAAGAAACAAGATAATGTGTTTACAACAGACAAGAAAAAAGACAGAGACACACACACAAAAGGAAAGAAAAAAGGAAGCACCACATTGAAAGAAGTCAGGCATAAAAAAAATGTAAAAAAGAGAGGAAACATTGCTTAACATAAATGGCAGTTGTGTTGGATTTACATCAAACTCAATCAATAAGCCCTTTAAACATATAAAACATGGGTACATTGAAACAGCCTTTGTGCAACAATTTTATAAACTACAGTGAATCAAGCTCTGGACTCAACTCTAAATAACAACATTGCCATTGGACGAACCCACAAAACCTCAGATTGCTAGTTTCTGAATATATACAAAACAGTAAACAGATGCTAACATTAGCAAGACTGCAGAAAGGAATCTTGGCACAATATTAACACATTCTACTGTAAGACCATCATTTAAAAAACAGGCTGCAGTCTCGTGTAGTTTAAACAAACAATGCAGGGCATATGTTTGTGAAATGAATTGTTACATTCAAGGATTACAATTCTGAGACTCTGATATGCTAAATCCACCCAGTTAATAAACCATTCATTTGGATTTTCTACTGCTCTGCCCTGCTCATAACTTCACCCAAAGACAAGAATGAAATTCCAAATATGTCATTTACGTGTTAAGTGTTTTGGTCTTCATCTATGTTAACATCCTCTGGATAGCATTCCCCACATAACTACAAGTTAAAATCAAATACGGCTTACAAACATACAAAAGAGTAAAACATAAAATATCTTTTAACAAGAGTAAGTATAAGAGAAGAAAACACAACACCCACAGAAACAAAAGAAACCTAAATTATACAAAAATAACCAAAAAAAGAAAAGAAGACATCAAACAGGGAAATTAACCAGAGCGAAAACTTCTATCCGGAAGAAAGTGACAAGACATGAAAAGGGAAGTTCCTAAAAGGCACATAACTGCTAAAATAAAATGAAGATGACTTCATTTCCCTGCAAGCACTTGGTAAAGAGATGAAAAATCAGCTGTTAGTTTGGAGATGAACACCAACTACACCAAAAAACAAACCAAAGCTGACACACAAAAGCACACAAAGGTTTCAGACTGTGACACCAGCATTTTATCAACCCACATTCACTAAGAACAGTTAAAAAAGAACAGAAACCCTACAATAAAAAAGGAGATGATCAACATGTCTGTAAAAACAATCCAGCTGCAGGTAAAAAATGAAATACTGATTCAAATTGTAACAAAGATTTTATGTTTCTTGAAACCTTTTAAGTGTGGAGATGACATGATGAAGTACGCTGCTTCAGATTTAAAGACTTTGGTTTTCAAAATCCCATTGAGGGAAAAAAGAAAGCCCAGCTTTTGTTACAAAAGTAAAACCATGTCTTAAACATATATAATATACAATAGCTGATGACATTTTTGATTATTTTTCACATTTCAATACAATCAAAGGCAGTAATAATACCTTAGCTGTTCACACAAAACCAGCTAAGCAGCTAAATGCAACAGCTATGAATTTCAGAACTGTCTATAAAATAGTCCAAATACCACAGACAACATGCAGCACAGACACGACAGAAAAACAGGTACATAACAATATATCAGGAAGACAGCAAGAAAAAAAACAGTGAAAAAAGGCACATGAATGAAAAAGAGAGACTGCATGAAAGTAGACTGTAAGAAACCTTTGAGAGAGCAGGCAGCAGGCTGAAGCCATGCAGTGAACAACAGTGTGAAGATGACGAGAGAAAAGGAGAGAAACAGAAGAGTTGTGAAAGAAATTAGAAAGATAGAGAAGATGGCTGAGGGCAGTCAACAGCAGTTTGCCAGCTTTGGTGTGGAAAAAACAATTATTTTATATTAAAATCCTCTGTGTGAGGAGGTTAGATGTAATTTCGTCATCTGAGGCTACATCCACTCTGCTGCATTTTCCTGTTAGCGATGTTTTGCTAGTTTTTGCTAAGTTTACCACATTTTTTTACCCCCAAAACAGAGTCTCTCAGAAAAGCTGGTGACATTATTTTAGTTTGAAAAGTCTGGGATTGCATTTTAGTCTGGACAGGCAGCACTTTGGAAACAAGGATGCAGACACCCACATTTGCATATTGATTGGTCTTATCAGTCACGACTTGTCCTTCCATGATTTATTATACCCCCATCATGTGACCCTTTCAGACACTGTGAGGCTGGCTATTGCCTGATAGCTTCAGTTTTGATGCACTTCTTAACTGCTTTTAGTTTTTAGTTTTAATGTCTTTGAAAAGTTGTCTCTGGGTGTCTATCATGTAACTGGTCTTCATATGTCTTTTAATCTGTGTCAGATGAGTCAACAGCCATGGCAGCCGGGAGCGCTGGATCCACTGGAGCTTGAGTAAGAACCATTCATCTGTTCTGTGGTTCTGGGGTAAAGGCGAACAACTGATCAACAACAGATCTACAGTTCAGCAATACTAATACTAATTGGACTTGCCAGGACTGATTTCGGCCCTTCTGACCTGCTGACAGCCACCGTGTATGTTATGTTGTTGCATGTATGTTACATTACCTAGGTTAAGTTGGGTTGAGTGTGTACATTGGAAAAACAAGGTTTAAGCTCTTAACCAAGGAAAAAAAACAGCAGTGTGACAAAAACAAATCATTAAAATGCATTTACAATTTGCTTAACTGTAAAGAAATGTATGATATCATTAGGAATAATTGTGAACTTTTTAAGTGAGACTCATTGATTATTGTGAAGTCACTGACTCACAACCATTTGGCTTTGGAGAAAATTTCGTATAATGATGACAGGGTTTTAAAGACAAACTGGAGCTTCAATTCTACTAATGAGGTGAGATGAGAAAACATCCATGTAGAGATTAGCTAGATGAGCTGCATTAGCTGCTAAACCAATGAAAAGAATGTATGGATGCAGGAAGTTTTAATTATAAAAGAACTCTATATGCAGATGATACTTTAATATTCATAAATAGCATGAGGAATCAGTTATTGTACAAATGTAAAATTGCTATTTCCTGAGGCCTCAAAATTTTGATGATGTACACACTAAATTGCATTGATGTTATCATGTACACTGAAATGTCATTCGAATATGGTTTAGCTTAGTAAAGGTTAGCATCAACAACAACAAAATGGTGCTTAATGCCACAACATAGCATGGACAGTATAGTATCATATTGTTTATCATTACATAAGTGTTTAATTTCCTTGAAGTGTCTTCCAGAATTTCCCACTTGTAGTTACAACTTGAATGTTGGTGTAAAAGATATTCAGAAGCTGAAATGCCCACAGAACATGAATATACAATCAGAGCCCTCATTTGATCAGGTGATTGGAGGAAAAACTTTTACTTTTTTATTCTTTAAACGTGGATGTTTCCCTATGTGGGAAGGTTAAGATTTTGTTCTGTCTCATGAGACTCACTCTGTGATTTTTTTTTTTTTCCTAGTGTTTCAGTAGAGCTAATTACACAACCTAGCGATTACTGACATATGTTTGTGTTCTCATGAAAAATTCTGTGTTGAAAAAGCTGTCGGTCACATCTTAAAATTAACTTGATTTAACAGTTCAAAACCAAAAAAAACAGTTTATTATTACATAGAACAAAGAAAAATAGTGAATCTGCCCAACTGAGAAGCTGATGCATGGGAATAATTGCCATTTTTGCAAGAACAATGACAAACAGTCAATCAGTTGTAATAATAGTTGCCAGTTAATTATGGGTATTGACCACTTCATTAAGCAGGTAATCGTCGTTTCAGCTCAAGATGGAAACAACAAAGTTGGAAATGTCTCTGTAAATTGAAACGGAGAAGAATAAACATGTTGTTTGAAAATGTTTCTACATTACTATGGACAGTGTGAGGCAGTAACTAAGATGTTTTCAGCTGTGTTAAATTGCATGCAGACACCCTGTTCTCTGTTCATCTCACTGTAAATGCTGCTGTATATTAGAGGGGCCTCCTCATTTATTTCCATGTGAAAAGAGATGGAGAGCAGGGGTAAGAGCGCTCTCCTTCACAAAGCCTCTGACACACGCGCACACACAGAGATGCACACACACCTAGTTGGAGTAGCTGGCTGAGCAGAGGTCACGGCCGAGCGCGTTCCCCCTGAATGACGGTGAATAGGCGTGTGGCGTGAATAAGTCCACACGCTTGTCATGCTTGGCCTCCATTAAGGCGTGACAATAGCACTAAAACCCCGCCTATGCCCAACACCCGAGGGTGCCACCCATAGCATGTGTGTGTGTGTCCGCGTGTGTGTATGTGTGTGTGTGGTGTCTGTATTCATATAGACTCAATTTTTGTTGTGTGTATTTGTAGGTATTGAGCTTGTTGAAGTGTGGTAGGTCGCTGTATGTATGTGTGTGTGTGTGTGTGTGTGTGTGTGTGTGTGCGTGCGTGTGTGCGTGCGTGCGTGCGTGTGCACGTGCGTGTGTGGTAGGCAGATGGTGATGGCTGGTTAAAACCCCCCCTACAGTGAACCTGAGCAGGTTTTTCTATATAAAGAAACACTTAAAACTTCTACTTTTTTCACCTTACTTAGTGAAATTCTCTGTATGTTTCTTTCTGTCGATAGATGTTTGCTTCACCCACCTTTCTTTTGTTGCTACGGTCAAAGCTTTATTTATGGTATGTACCTCCTCGACATTGTACTACAAGTCGAGGTTATGGTGGCAAGGAAGACACTACATGGAGGCCGAACCAGAAGCTGTCGGCTTGATTCCAGAAATGTCTGTCTGATGATTAGATAAAATCAACTCTCCTGTGATTTATACTAGAAATTTTCATACCATATTTCCAACAAGTACTCCACATTAAAAGGACAAAACAAGTCCTCTGTCACTGCCTGCCAATATGAGTGTTTTCTGATCTGCTAGCATCAGGACCACCTTATCAGTGGCTTCAAAAAGTGTTGCAAATGGCCGTATTCATACAGTATGCCTGTTTTCTGATCTGCCACCACTATGATCAATGCTGGGTTAATATCAAGATTGTAGCCGACAAACCAAAGAGTTACTGTTGGGTCAGGAACTGGATGTGAAAAGTGGTCTCTTATGTCAAACTAACAGACTGTTGATTGTGAATCCATCCTCACCTCCCCCTGAGAGGTTTTGCAGCACTATCACAATGCTGCACTATTTCTTCTGTTGTTCCAGACAGACAGCTTTTCGAAATCACACACCTACAGAGGCCCTTATCAGGTAAGCAGAAACATAGGTTATTTTAGATGTTTCAACGAAACGTCTCAGTGTTTCGATTTTGAATCTCTGAATTTGTGGCAAAAACCATGGCCATTGAAGTGAATGTGAATCAACCTCTCACAAAAAAACTCCCACTGAGGCCCACTGAGCAAGGCACAGAACACCTTAACCCCAACATGAGCACAGACTGAGACGTAGCCTCCAGTATTAACATGCGAAACTGTTTGTTTTCCTATATTAACTATGTCAATGCTCAGTCTGCTATGCATAAAAATGTTTTTTTAAGCCAAGAGACCAGATGCAAAGCTCCAGACAGAGATTTGTACTGTACTCCAGCTGAAGTTACACCACCACCCTTGCGTCAAAAACAGCAGAACATCCCTTAAAAGACCTGCTGACCGAGGAAACAGGGGCAGCTTCCTACTGTGATATTTCTGTTTTTTTCTATAACTCTCTCAGGGTTTTATTGCCAATGGGCTGCATTATCAAACCCCCACTTCTCCTCCCTCCCACCCTCCCCACAGGGCCCTGGGGGTGTGTGAGGCAAGTGCCCCCTCCTTTTGTAGCTACCTTGTTTGATCTGGGCCTGTAGCGCCGGGTTGGAAGGCTGAGGGGGGGCAGCCTGCGTCCTGCGAGGAGTCTCCGGGGTTCCTCCTGGTCTGGGAGGCCTGGAGGAGGATCACAAAGAGGTGGCATGAAATATTAAAGGAGCAGGGAGGAGAGAGGAGGGCCAACACACACAGACACACACACAGACAAACAGACACACACAAATAACACAAATATGAAGCAACACAGTCACAGAAACACATAATACATAAAACCAGGAACTGAACCAAGTGCTTGAATTTCAGACACACACAGACACACATTGAGTGTAAGTGTGAAAGTGTGTGGGTGTGTGTGTGTCCTCTTGGCTCCAGCCTATTGAATTTTGGGTGGACAGAATCCTGAGTCTGAACAGACTGGAGGCGTCTAACTTTCAGAGACACACAAACATTTCCAATGCAACAATCAATTGAGTGTTCAATAATGGTTGCCAGGCAACAAATCACTGCCATGGAGCTCTACAATAAGCAGTTAAAAAATTGGCAAAAATCGAAAGGAAATCTTGGAAAGCAACAGAGGGTGGTTCCAAAGTGTTATTATGGAGGTAAATTAATGACTTTGATCATTTTTGGGGTTCAACACAATCAACCATTGAATGTCTGCAATCATTTGATTCACTCCAACTTCTACCACTTATAATAGTCAGTGCTAAAGTAGTAGTACTGTAAATGGTCAATGGTCTTTCAAGGAAAAAGGACTGTTATTACAAACAGAGTAGGAACACCAGCACATCTATTTTGTCCGGGTACAAAATCATGAACTGTACCAACAGTTCACCAACATGAGTGTCAGGACAGTCGCAATGGTTAGCAAAATAAATCTAAATTTTTAGGAGTTAATTACCATCAATTCTCAAAAAGTCAACGGAAGAAAGTACAGAGAGAACTTTTAATTGAAACAGGCTTATATCAGAAAAAGGCCTTTATTTCTGATTTCCTCTTTTTTAAAAGTATATGATCATATCATCATATTATAACCATCATTTTCCATTCACCACTCTGCTGCTTGTTTCTCTTCTCTGACTCAAATACAGCATTTATTAACCAATTTTTTCCAGTCACTTCAACTTATACAGTTTTTCTGATCTCTGTTCATGTACCATGAATGGAACTCAAGGTTACCCATAGAGATAATCTCATATTTTCCAGTAGAGTTTCATTTCTAATCTGTTTCTATTGAAGTGCTCAATATTCCACTCTTTGTGGGATTTACATGCACCTGTCCTTGTAGGCTTTTAACTTGAAATATATACAGGTCATTTTGAATTCAACTGATGGTAGCTTCACAATGGTCACAAACACAGAAGGAAAAAAATGGATTTATTTAGTAAATGAGAACATAATTTTGTTAAAGACCTCTTCCTCCTCTGAACTTTAAAGAGAGAACTGAGAGCAGCAGCAGAATCATGAGTTTGGCACGACTCATTTTTTCTGCCCTGATGGAATTTGTGGTGTGGAGATGCACTGGATTTACCATGGAAACCATTATTCATACAGGTAATACCATCAATGTTTTTCACCCACCCTTTATTAGCAACAGCCTAAAAACAAACACACACACACACACACACACACACACACACACACACACACACACACACACACACACACACACACACAAAAGTTTTAGTCTATAGAGAACATTCAGTGAGAACCATGCTCAACAGAGCACAAGAAGATGAGCACCTGCGTGACCCCCACATCCCCACCCAACTCACACACCTGCTCTCAGTGCCTTTAACTATAACACACACACAGAAAAAAACACAATGATGCACCTTTCAGAACAGACATCTAAAGTGTCATCTAAGTCAAAAATTAAAATAAGAAATAAATAACAAATTCTGTAAGTATTTGAACGCACCTTACGTGTGATTCGATATTCAGGTTAATGCATTAACACTGAATTGTGGGAAATAAAAAGGTGGTGTGTGTATCTATAGGAAAGTGATAATCAGTCCGTATGGATGTGTATCAGTTGTGGGTCTTTAAATGTGTCCTTCTGTACCATCGTCAGATTATGTTCATCTTCAGTCTGAAACTGTTCTAACCTGCTTTGCAAGCGCTCAGTGCAGCTAGTGTGAGGATTGCTTCTAACTTGTCAATAAATGTGAACATACTCTTAATAATATCCTGAGGAAGAGGGAGCTTGATATGACTAGTACAAGAAGTAGCTATTTTTATACACTGGTGTGAAAACAGGAAACAAGAGCCAGGCAAATGTAGAAGTGTTATTCATGTTTATTTTTGTCTAGGTCAGTTTCCCAAAGGGAGGAGTCTCGGGACTTGTCCCACAGACAGGCTAAAGTCCTCAGCCAGAGTTTGTGGAGGGAGTGTCGTTGTGGTTCTTGTGACAAAATACTTTAAAACTAGGAGATCAGGAGTACTTCTTTTCCAAGTCTAGCACACAGCTAGGAAGCTTTTCTGCTGTCATAAATGTAAGATAAGGAACATGAAATAGCCAAAACCCAAACACCTTCAAATATTCAGAACCACTGGTTTGGAGTGTTGGAGTGGACAGCTAGAGAGAAGATCCTTGTTTGAGTTTTGAGAAGCCTTCAGCTTCAATCTGTAGCTGCACAATCACCCTTTCTGATCAGGACATACCACAGGACAGGAGTTCTTTGTAAGAAGTAGTAAAAAGCTTCAAAAAGTTTTTCAAGCTGTGCTGTGTCCTCTGTCCTCCTGCTGTGGTGCTCTTTGTTTCTGATGTATAGACCTGAAAGACTTGAAAATGAATTTGAACTACAAATTTGCTTCTGAAGACTTAAGATATTGACTTCCCTCAAGGACTTGAGACTGAGTTAGGCGAGACTTTAGAATTGAACTGGTCTTTTTTGGCCTTAGACTTGAATTGGACTTGCTCTCAGGAACTTCAGACTTGACGTGGACTTTCCTTCAAGAAACTCAGAGTAGACTTGAGACTTGAAATTTGACTTGAGACTTGAAATAGGTTATCCTCAAGGTCTTAAGACTTAACTTGGAAATGTCTCAATTGACTTGAGGCTGGCTTTGGGACTTGACTTGTCCCAGTTGACTTGGAACATGACTTAAACTTACCCTCAAGGTCTTTAGATAAGCCTCTTCAAACTTTGACTTGGTCTTCTCTCAAGGCACTTGAAATGTAAACCAAAATGCATTCAAGGATCTGAGATTTGACTTGACTTGGACTTGAACTTGCCTCAAAAGAATTAAGGGGTTACTACACTCTCAAATTCTGCTGAGTGCAAGAGAGGAGTGAGGAAACCTGCATAGCCTCATGGCTATGCAGTACAGTGTTTCTCATCCTTTATTCAGTCATATCATCCTTTAAAGCCTGCAAAATGCATTTAAAAACAAACACTGTGCAACCCGCACAAATGGTTGTTATTAGAGAGACAGGGGCAATCTCACCTGAGTGTGGCATGATACTAAATAAGCTCATTGCACAAATAAGCCAAGGAGCAGGGTTGCAGAATTGCAATGGCACTACCTTAAACTATTGGGTATTCCTTCTTCAAATGATATCCAAAACATGTCCAAAGCTGTGAACTGAAATGTAATTTTTGATGTGCGATGTTCCCTGATTTGTGCCAGAAGCGGCATGCCTTTGACCTTCCAGTGCACATGAACACCAAGGATCACACACCCAGTCAAAGTTCATAAGAGGCTAAATCTCTTCTCGAGAATTTTCAGATGAGATGAGAGATAAGGTCAGAAAGTGTGCTGCTGTTTGAATGTTCCTTGAACAAAGGAAACATCTCAAGCCTGCCTGTTCCACCAAGGAGTGCCAGAGTGTGAGTTTAGATCTGAAGCCACGAAATTTATCAGATGAGGTGAGAAGATTTTCTTATTTGTATCGAATTTATCATTAAGTTAATAGAGATGCCAAAAAATGTTGGCCAAGTACAGAAATTTCACGCACTGTTGCACATCTGCAATCACAATTCCACAAAATTCTCAAAACCGTCCCCCATGAAAGCCAGCAGGCAGCTGTGCGTTGCAACAAGGTATTACCTCCTACTTCCATTTGCTCACGTACAGTAGAATCGAAAAAGGACGGGTCTTTAACCCTCGGTGAAATTAACAATTTTCACTGCTCTGTCCAATACATCTCAAAGATCTTTCAGCAGCATCTTTGCAACCAGTGCCTCCCTTTGAAGGAAGCTGTGAGTGGTTCACACATTCGGGTTTTGCACTCTGACCTTCCTGATGAAACCCTTGGCACTACCCATCATGGTACTGGCACAGATACTGATACAGCTCTTCCAATTCAATCCCCCTTGTTCGAGGGGGGACTGGTTGCTCAGAACCATTGCTTAATTTGATAATTTCACACCAGGGATGAAATCATATAACACGCAGCTGTCATTGCACGTCTCTTCTTCGTCTTGCCTCTAGCCTCAACTACTCTCACTGCTGGTCTACAACTCAATGACACAGCTGACGATTCAGAGAGATCTGATTCTGGCCCCTTAAAGACATTCCATGCTAGTTTGTGCGCACTGACTGCTTCACTCTGCCTCTCATAACTGTTTGCAACATGCAATAATGAAACAAAAACACATATGGCATTTATATAGTGCACAGCGAAATAGTCATTCACTGACCATGATATTGTAAAATGAAGAAAGGAGCACGAGACAAATTTTGATCATGTATGAGTTCCCAAAAGATATGCATTTTCATTCATTCATTCAAGTTGCAGCTATAGCTTTTTTTATCTTCAATGTCAGAATATTTTTTTGAAGGCACCCCTGATGAAGCCACATGGAAACCTGCTTGAGAAAAGCTGACGTAGAATGCGGCGTGGGGGCTCAGGGGACATGCTCAGTGTAGCATAGACAGCAGTGTAGAGCTGGTATTCAGAGCTAATGAACAGCTACTGTCAGACTGCTGAAAGGACAGGGAGTCTGGTGGAGCTTTGACAGTCACAAGAAGCGCCTTAATGGCACTGTAAGAGAGTCACTGTGTGGGTACCTGTGTTGTATCTACAAGAGGCTCTCCAATGTGTGTCTGTGAAGGATTGTCAGTGACTGCCATTTATCAGAGGTAAAACTACTGTCTATCAGCCCTGAATATCTTGTTAAGCTCTGAATATAGCACAGTTATCAATGGGCCCATGTGTTGTGTTCACTGCCCCTGAAGAGAAACAAATCTTGCTCATATACATCATTTAACCAGCAGCAGAGACTTCAGCTGAACGGAATTTTCAAATCCTTGCAAACAGAGAACTGCTCTTTGTCCACAGACAGACAGAATTTATATCTGGATTTATTTGGAATAAGAAAAAACACTGAATACATAAAGGTATGTTGCAGTAACATCATCAACAGCACCAACACCATTTTGAAAGATCGAGAAAGGAGATCTTTCAGCTCTTGTGTTTGCCTTATGTAATCGGTAATCTTTTGTACATTTTCACTGTCTGTACTCTATGTGGTGCTGTTTGTTTGTGCACTGCTTTCTTAACTAGGTCACTCTTGTAAAAGAGGTTTTTAAATCTCAATGAGTTTTTACCTGGATAAATAAAGGATAAATAAAAAAATAACAGGGTGCACTATCTCTCCCTAATAATCGATGTTATTACTGGGCTGCTAACATAAGGACTATGTTATATTGGAAAGTTTCCATCCTATGGCACTGCCCCAAATGGTTGCAATTGGCTGAAGGATCTTTAAAACCGTCCATGGCTCTAACAACACGGCTCTTATTATAAACTTCAGGTCCTGTTAAGCACTAATGTAAGACAAGACTCCACTGAGCAACAGAAGTCCTATCCAACCTGTACTCATTTCACCATTACCTTAGGAGATGTTTAAGTGGCTTTTGAGCACTGAAAGCTTGAGCCTGCACAGAGGCTAAACTACACAACATTATGTTTAACCAATGTATTTAACAAGATGATTAACAAGAAGTTAAAGACTAAAAACACAAGCAGTAAAAATCAGAGGAGGCTGATTAAAATAACATTTCACCGTCTTTCTCCCTGCGTCTTTCTCCCTGCATCTCTCTCTCTCTCTCTCTCTCTCTCTCTCTCTCTGTGTTTTCCCATCCAACTCTTCCACACTTCTCCTCCCTAAAGGGTTATTCTGTGCGAGTGTGAGGTGAAACGGAGCCAATTATTACAGATTTCATTGTATTTTTAACCAATTTATTCAATAAAGATGATTAAACACAAGTTAAAGACTAAACAGGTGGTGGGTATCTCTCTCTCTCTCTCTCTCTCTCTCTCTCTCTCTCTCTCTCTCTCTCTCTCTCTCTCTGTCTCTCTTTCTCTCTGTCTCTCTCTCTCCCTCACTTTCTCCCCCTCTCCCTCTCTCTCTCTCTCCCTCTGTCTCTCTCTCCATCTCTGTTACCCTCTCTTTCTCCCCCTCTCCCTCTGTCTCTCTCTCTCTCCCTCTCCCTGCAGGGTTATTCTGTCCAGAATGACGAAAGTATGAAATGTTGTGCTGGTGTTACAACAGCTGGACCTCGACCTCCATGTTCAATCTTTCACAACACAATGAGAGCTCAGACAGACTAAACAATCAGTTTCACAAACCACAAACCAACCACACACACACACACACACACACACACACACACACACACACAGACATGACAGTATTTGCACTTCAGCTGCTGCTGGTATCTTTGTGTATGTGAACAGAGTCTCGGTTTCTGTGCTTTGAATTCGGTTATTGTTCTCGCTTGTTTGGCTTGTTATTTTCTTCTTGAGCTGGAATCACTGATGATTAAATAAGGGTGTGTTTTCCTGCCTGGAGAATCCAGATACTGTATATTAAGCTTAAGTTTAGTTTTTCTTTGTGTCTTTTGTCTGTGTGTACAGCATTAAACTAATATTTGAATTAAACAGGAAACATTTCTGGGACATCTAAGATCGGTCCCATGGAAGAACATACCTGTGTTTAAACCAAATGCATGGTTGTGTTTTTGTGGGCAGCACTCCAGAGATTCTGGAGCTACGTGGACTGATGTCATTGATTTATGTCCACTCGTCTGAAAACTGATGCAGAGTTTTCACACACTGTGCATCAGCCCAGACATCTAGCTGACACCAACCAGGATAATCCCCAGCTGAGTGTTCAAGTCAGAGCTGAAGTGTGTGTCCAACTGCAGTTCCTCTAATGGCAACTACATGCTGCTCAAAGAAAGCTGACTGTATTGGGGGGAATATGAAAACCTCAAACTTCTGCACATCATCAGATCATTTCACTTTTTCTAGGGTAATTCCAAGTGGAGATTTAGATAAAATATAGTTTGATTAAATCTGGAACAGGTGTTTTTTGGCTGCTTTGAGGGAGAAGAGTTCCAGGTATAGTTTCCGTCCACTCAAAAATATTTTCATTTTACAATAGTTTTTCTTCTTGTTAGTGCAGTTGAACATTTGAGTTGCACAGTACAGAATGATGTATGTGCATAGTCTGAGAAGGGACCTTGCAGTCGTAGGAAGTAGGAAGCACCTGCTGTCCAGCAGAAATTTAGACTTTTCTCAGTAGAACTACTAGGTTCAATTAAAAAAACATAGAAAGCTTATTCCAATGTAGTACGTCTGTGTGTGTGTGTGTGTGTGTGTGTGTGTGTGTGTGTGTGTGTGTGTGTGTGCGCGCGCGTGCGTGTGAGTGTTACCTGGCTGGTGCTTTCTTCATGTGCTCTCCGACAAAGGTAGCATTGGTCATGCCCATCAGAGTGTTGGCCAGTGAAATTACAGACAGGAGGTGCTGTGTGGTGACAGCCCTGGACACGCCATACGTCCCCTTCCCCACAATGTCCGTCAGAGTCAGCTTCAGACCCGTTGCCAGGGACAGCTGCCGCAGCAAGGACTCCTGGGAAACAGATGCAGACAAATGAACCAGAGACCCTGTAAATACTGGCATGTAGTACAAACAGATCAACATGAGTGAGCTGTCATGTGCCTTATCTGAGCCGTGTGTTTCACTCAGCTCAGACACACTTACATACTGCAGCTAAACATACTGTATCGTGTTCGCTGTCAGCTCTCACCAATATTAGAAAATGCCGGCTGCTGTCAACATCTGAAACAGTGTCTGAAAGCCAAAATTGACTCTGTACATGTACTGGTGAAGTACTGAATGACACTAGTGTTTATGATTCTGTTGTATGATCATTGGAAGTGAAGCGCTTCGTAACTTTGTTTGCTAACTGCTAAGTGCAATATGAATAAAAAACTATATACACGAAAATAATAACGCTTTGGAAGAACATGATGGAATATAAAAATGGATGTGAAATGTATGGAATACAGCAAGATCCCATCTTAACCACCTGTTATGTGTGATTACTTGGTGGCAATTAGTATTTTGGGCAAGACACTAATCACTGATTTCACTGCCAGTTGGCCTACCTATTATGTTTTTCAATTAATCAAATCATGATTTAATGTCAAAAATAAGTGATGATGTCTTTGTCTGTGACTGCAAAATAATAAAAATAATTTATAAGAAAAGCAAGAAATTCTCATGAATGAAAAATTAGTCAACTATTAAAATTGTAGTTAATTACTTTTCTCTTATTTGCATTTGAAAATGAAAATAAAATGACTTTCTTTTTTCTTTGAATTA